>NW_006431920.1:9218648-9255374 GCF_000325575.1 Pteropus alecto | reverse complement strand
GGCATTCAGATGGCCATCTTCTCCTTGTGTCTTCACATGGTCGTTCCTCTGTGTGAGTCTGTGCCCTAATCTCTTTTTCTTATAAGGCCACCAGTCATATGAGGTTAGGGCCTCACCCTAATGACCTCGTTTTTGCTTATTCATCTCTTTAAAGGCCTAATCACCAAATTGTCACACTCTGAGGTATTGGAGTGAAGACTTCAACATATAAATTTTTTTGGGGGGGGGGAACAATTGAGCCTATAGCAGATTCTAAGACTAAATCTGTGTTTGAGGAATCAGGCATGGTGATGAAAGTCAGAGTCTAGTTAACTTATTTCTGGTATGTGCTAAAATAGTTGCATTTTTCATAGGTCTTAAAGAAAAAGATGTGGTTTTCTTTAGTAATAGTGCCAACCGTGATAACTTAACTACCTTCTCGAGGACTGTATAGCCATTCACTAAGTCTTTGTTAGACCACCAGGTTACCTCTTTCTAATATCCATGTGATTGTTGCACTTCCTTTAAAAGTAATATTTTAACTTCTCTTGATCTAGGAAAATTTTGTAGAAAAATGCAATAAAAACAAATGCGAACTATTGTTGATACTCTGCATTTAGCGATTATGTGCTTTTTCCACTCTGTGATACCTAATTGCAGAAGTCAATTGCTATGCTCATTTTGTATCTGTGATGGTTGGAGACACTGCCTCCTTGACTAAAGCAGCCAGGGACTAAGCCATGAGTTGTTCAAAAGGGATTAGCATGTCTCTCCCTGGACACGGCTTGAGCACATGAAAAGATGGACCTGTGGAGAAGAGTTGATCAAAGAGAGAAGTGATTCAGGTTGGTGAAGAATAGAGAAACCTCAGCAGTCTTCCTGTGGGCACTGCCTGGCCCCACAGCTACATGCTCACTCATAGGTAGCAATTTGGGCTTTTCTTTATCTTGGTAAGGTAAGAGATTTATCACCATATGGAATATAATTGACATTTTGATATTAAAGTGTCTCCTGTTGATTTTGGATAAGCTAGTTTTTCAAAGCTTTGAGAATAATGAGATACATGAATATTTATGAGTCTGTGTGCAAGATGGAGCCTGAACCTGTGAAAAAGCTTTCTGTGCCCCATGTGAATTACCACAATCAGAACTAGGAATAACTATGGGCAACTTCAGGAATCAAATTCTGAAGCCTTAAAAGGAATTTGAAAAAATTTCTAAAAAGGAATAAATTAAAATATAAAAAAATTCCGAAGCCAGAGAGTTCTTTTTGGACCTTGGTGTTGGGCCAAGACCTGTGGTATTGGGGAGATCAAAAGATGATATGGTCTTGGCATTTCATGAGACAATTTTATGTGTTTACTTATAAAGTCCCTGGGGTCTTTGGCTTCCATCACCCAAGGCTGAGTAGGAGAAGAACTGGCTTTGGACTCAGACATTGGCTGGACCACTATTAATTGTGTGACCTCTTTGAGGCTCAGTTTCCATACTTGAAAATAGAAATAATGACTTTTAAATGGCTCAGATCATAGAAGAACTCAATAAATACTCGAGGACTGAATGACTATTTCTTTTCTTACCTCGTATCAGCCTACCTCGATCCCATTTCCTTATCCTCTTTACCACCATGTCTTTTATCAAAAGCATTTCCTAGAGATAGTTTTTGATATTTTAATATACCTTCATATAAATTTAGGACACTGTTACATGTGTTAGGATTATCTTCAAACATTGTCTCTAACCATGGAGAGAATGTTCTGTGACCTCTTATAGGAGCTTTAGGTATTATTAAGTGGAAATAGGTGGCCAGACAGTGGTGGTACCACCAAAGTATGCCCCACAGGTGACCATGTAGCTCTGCCTGAACATGAGGATAGTTCTAGCTGCTATAATCATTGGCATCATCATGATTTTCATCAGCATAGTCATCCTCTCTTCCTCTTCCTCGTTTTCCTTCTGACTCACTTGCAATTGTAAGTATTCAAGTCATTGTTCTGCTAATGGGTCACTTGGAACAAGGGTGACTGCTTTCAAAACTATAGAGCTTAGTAGCTTATCATTAACATATTTCATATCACACCTATCAGCCTTCTTGTTCCTATTGTCGGTACCATCACTTGACCTTTGGAAACAGCTTGGTTTTTGTATTCAGACAAAAAGTCTATTTAAATACTGGCTCTGCTATTATGAGCTGTGTGAACTTCAACAGGTTACTTTACTTCTCTGAGTCTAAGATCAGTCTACCTTTTCCCCCATGGTGAGGCTACTATTTCCTCATCTGTAAAATAAGAATAATAAATAAATGACATTGCCGACGTATTGGATAAAATAAAAAGAATTTGTTTAGAGCACTTAACACAGTTCTGGGCACATAGTTATTATTATTGTTGTTATTAATATTGATTCTAATATAGTATAAATGAGAGTCCCTAAGATAATTTCTAGCATAGTGTTCAGTAAGTAGTAATAATGTTTTTTATTTTTATTATTTTATCGTCACAGGAACCCTTCCAGACATAACATAAATCTTCCACCCATTCTTGTACCTTTAAAGAAGATTGACTTAACCCAGTCCCAAGCTGCTGACACCAAATAAAAACAAACCTTTGACCCATAAGTGGAAAGGTAGAAAGCTAATGTCAGCGATCGCCTTGAACTTGCGCATTTCTACCCTCGCTTTTCCTCCCCACTTGTTTCTTGCCTCTGGTTTCTGATTTCTCAGTTTGGCCTCGTACTCCTAGCGCTGTGCTCATCTCTAGGGTCTGGAGGCCAGTCAGATCTTTCTGTTCTAATGTGGGGACTCTGACGGCTTACCTCATCTTCCGACTTCTATCTTCCTTGGCTTTTTTTGGGCTCTTGGCTTCTCAAGGAGACCTTGGAAAAATTCTAGCCATAGTCTGGGTTTGCTCATTAGGAAGTCCTTGATCAATCAAACCACTTTGTTATTTAGTTTCTCAAAATGTTTATTTGGCATGAAATTCTATCCTGGAGTCTAAATTCTGCTCCTTAGATAATGTCCTTTCTTGTTTACTAGTTTATTTGGCTTGTAGGAGGATTCTAAGGTCAATTCACATTTTCCCCATGGTGAGAAAGCTGCTAGCAATCTATTCTTACAGTATTAGCAATATTTTGTCTATTCTGTCTCTGTCACCTATTTTTAGGAAGATTGCTTTACAAGGCCTGGCCTAATGATCAGGAGGGTCATTAGTGCAATGGGGGGAGCACATTGAAACACATTTGGTCTAAGTGCCCTAGTTCTATGCCAAAACATCTAGAGAGGAGATTACAGTCCTTGCCAAAGCCCCGAGTCCCAATGCTAGCCTGTGAATCCTGCTGGTTAATTAAAGGGTTTAGCCAGCCCTAATTTTAATAGGAAGTTTGGTTGTGTAGCTGCATGATGTCTACACTATTTCTTACCAGTTTGAATTCAATAGACTTCCATCACCTATTACCAAGGCAAGTTTAATATATGCACTTCAGCAACCCCTTATCAAAGTAAGCTCTGTAACTAAACAGGCAGGTTTAGGTTTTTACACCGTGATCTTCTCATACAGAAGCTTCCTGATAACAATTAGTAAACTGTGGTCATGCTGCTTGTGCCTCTTGGGATCTGAATAGATTTTTATTCCACACAGAGAAGTGGAAAGGTAGAAAGCTTAAAAAGAAAACACACACACACACACACACACACACACACGCGCGCGCGACACACACATACTTCAGTAAAAACAACCTAACATTTATTTCAGGATCATTTCATCAGGGAAAAAGGCTGCCTTTTAGCTGCTTCGATGCTTTCTGAAACCTTTCAAGCTACGAGGAGAGTGATTCTGGTTTTTGTGGCTAAAATGCTAGAGAGAATGATTGGTTTCATTAGCCAGGGAGGAGTGATAATAAGCTGCAATACTTCTCCAGTTATTGGGCACTTCATATTAATAACTCATGATGGCTGGAGTGTTTAGGTGTATATTTCAAACTCAGTGTAAAATACCATGCCATTAAGAATTTAAACACATTCTAATTTAATTATAGCCAAGAGCTGGTTCCAAGTGATCTTGTGTTTTTGTTGGCAAGTTTCAATATTGCAAATTTTGAATATGGAAAGATTTATTTTTTTTTTCACTCTTTGCTCCTTTTATTCTAGATTGTTAAAAACCTTAATCATTTAAAAGAGCACACATTTGGAAAATGAAGTGCAATTGCAGTTATGGAAAATTCTAGTTTTCTTCAATACTATTTTGTTTTCCATTTTGAAATGTGCCAAATTTTTTTCCTGTCCATGATATATCGATTACTCACAAGTTCTTTTTACGTTCTTTTTGTCCTTAAATGACTTTTCCATTCCATTCTTTGAACAGCTATACTCTTGTCACATAATTTTTCTATCATTGCCTAAGTAGAGGAAAAAACTCTACCAGTTGAAGAATTTATCAGAAACTGTTATTTAGTTAGCATCCAAGTTAGCCTGAGGTATGCCAAATAGATATGATTTCCTGGGTCCCGTCTTTTAGGGGTCCTTGTGCAGTGACTTAGCCAGGCAACTATAAAAGAGGGGTAAAGAGTTAGCATAGGACAACTGGTAATGAATAATATTTGGGCTCATGTATAAACTCGGTCATGTAAGACTATTTTTACCTTGTCCTACAGCTCCAGCATCCCTTCACACACTCTTTAAGCTAACCACTTTTGGTGGCCTTTGATAATCAATTTAAGTAGACCTAGTTTATGTAACATTATTTTTAAAATAAGGTTGAGGAGAGGAGGGTCTTCACCGAAGAATTTGCCTTGAATATTGAACACCCTGAAGTTTTGGCCATGTGTCTTCAGCTTTTAGAGTCATTTATCAGCTCAATTATCAGCGATATCTGGGGAACCGGTGGAAGTGAATCTAATGTGTGCGCATAGCTTATATACCTGATGGCACTTTTAGAGCCAATTCTCATGAATCCCTGCCATCTCCAGCCATGGAGACCTCCCGATCTCCTAATGTAGTAGGCAATAAGCTCTCTAAGTATAAATCTCAGGTCTCTGGGTTCCCTATAACTTTCAATAGGATGATGGATCCCCAGGATGGAGCAGTGTGTCCTAATAATTTTGTATTATAATATTGAGTTTGGAAAACATACAATTTGGAAAAAGAACAAGTATGCCAGTTCAATATTCTTAAATAAACCGAGAAATGAACAATCATTTAGTCGAGATAAGATGATGAAAGAATCTCAAGGATTCAGATATGGGATTAGGAGGAGAGTGAATGTAGCTTTTTGGATTTATAATTTTTTAAATATATATGTCAAAAGATGCATGGTTTTGTGAAATCTCTCTTGCTTTGATGGTTCCCAGTGGCAAGGAATCATTTTCAGGAAATATGTAGCCAAAGGAACTGTCCCTTAGGAAACGAGGACTCCTGTCTCCTCTGCTGCCCTCATTTCAGATGTTCCCTTCGGCCTCGCCTGCCATCAGAGGATTAGAACTGGGCACTGCACAGATTGAAGGCCACCTAGGACTGCTGAAAAGACTTGCAACATTTTTGTTAAATAATAAAATAAAAGTGTTAAATTTATATTTAAGAATTATTTATTGACATGTCTCCCTACCCCATTAGCCTGTGAGAGCCCTTCAAAGACAGACAATCTGAGCTAGTGCCTGCCTTGGAGCAAGCTCATGATCAATATTGAATAAATGAATTAATAAACAACTTGGTTTTAGAGGAGAGATACACGAATCAGATGAAACTGCCCACACATGATGTTACAATGCCGGTGGGGAGAAGTCAGTACCTGTGAGTAATGCAAAACAGAATCCTGACTGGACTAGGTGTATTCCTGTAGGATGCCACTCACTACTCTTCTGTGTTTTAGCTATTTGTATTGTTAATATATAGAATGGTTTATCTTCTGGGGTTTTGTTTGTTTGTTTGTTTGTTTGTTTGTGTTTTTAGTTAGACATTTATTATAAATCTTTTTTCTTTATGGCTTCAAAACCTTCACGTTCTATATTTTTAATAGATGAATGAGTACTATTCCATTATGTTGCTATAGAATAATTTTCTTAAATTTTATGTCCTGTTGAATTATTGGTGTGAAAAAATTGTTGAGTAAAGGGAAATGGACATTGTGGTGACTTTTGCTATTAATTGCCTTATTGTGATAAAAAGAAAAGTTAGCATAAATTCACATGGCAATCAACAGAGAGAAGTGAACCAATTCTCTATATGACTCTAGCAGTACACTCCCTCCCAGAAGCCACTTTCAAAATGCTACCTCCCACATTGCACATACCCCTCACCACAAACACCCACAACCATTTCCTGAGGCTTGCCTCTATAGGACACCAAAACAATCAGGGAGAAAGAAAAATGCTCCAAATGTTTCCCAGATGTTGGAATGTGTGGCATAATTTGGCATTGAAATGATTGGAGTTTTCATTTTTCAACTAGATGTTTTGGCAACTTGCAAACACAACCTTAATATAGTAAGTAAATGTCTTCTTTTCCCCACAAATAGACAAATTCATAAAATATTTAATGAGCACATACTATCTGTCAGTTACAGTGATGAGACTGGTTTAGAGAATACAAACCTTTAGTAAGTTATGGAGCCGATATGAAGAATTTTAGGCTTTTATGAAAGATAAGTATGCATATGGCCTGTTTAGGCAAAATGTCTTATAGGAATGCTCATACTGAGGAGTATGTATTTCTCACACACCTCTTTAATTTGCAAATTTATTATAATAATTATACTCTGGACAATGTCTACCAAAACAGTCCAAAGTCGAAGGAGAGAAAATGGAGCCACAGAAGGAGTCTACGTAAGCTCATGAGAAGAGGGTAAGAGAAGTGTGCTGCCCCTTCTCAGGACTTGTTTTCTATCCTCTGGGCCATGAGAATAGAGTCTCTGGTCCTGCTGGTGTGGACTGATGTCGAAGAGATGCAGAAAAAAACTATATCCACCAAATCGAGTGGTCAGGGTTGTCTTTAAGAAGTCCAATGGTTTTTAAACTCATAATCTCAGTGGTAGAGGCAGACATAGTGTAAGTTAATCAATAAGTATTTTTCAGTGCTAATCTAAATGAGGCATGATTCCAGGTGCTAGAGAATACACCTGTCTGCACCTCCAACACAATGCTTTGGGTAGGTGACTAACTGGAGAGGTCTATAGGAAATAATCTGATTTGAATATAGAACATCCAAGTGATAAGGTGCATTATGATAAAATAGTCTATCATACGTCTTTTCAGAATGAAAAACCAGAGACTCAAAGGAGGAAAGTGATTGGTTCAAAGTGACGCAGCTCATGGATGTCAAGGTGACAAGCAAAGCAATCTTTTTAGCCCTTGATTTCCTAGACTCCTGTCCCATCTCCCTCCGCCCCCCACCCCCACTGCCCAATATTCCATGTTTATTTCCAAGTGAGGAAAAGGCAATGAATGGTGCGTAAGAAGTGAATGATTGTCTGGAGCTCATTCATTATTGAGCAACCACTGTTTCCCAGATTCCGCTCCTGTGGAAGATTGCCAAAATGGTTGTGGTTCTTCTCCTCTTCCTGTGTCCATACTATTTACTATGCAGACTTGCAATGCCTCCCAGCAAGAGGTGAAGTCCAGTTCCACACCCTTTCAATGTGGGCTGGCACTTTCACTAACAGAGGTGGCTGAAGTCTCAGTGTGTCAGGACCTAACTTAAACCTCAAAACAGTTGTGTGCTTCTGCTTCCTTAGAAACACCTGGTGTAGATCTGAGTTAGCCATAGAAGGTAGGAGACTTTATGGCCCAGTCATCCAGTCATCCCATATGACAACTAGACAACTGTCAGACCTGTGACTGAGGCAGTCCTAGACTAGCCACCCCCTCAGCTTACCTGCCACCTGACCACAAACATATGAGCAAACCCAGAAGTCAGCCATGTCTGCCTAGGTCAGCTAAACTGCCCAGCAAGACAGTGAGAAATGCTGTTTTAAGCCAACGAGTTTTGGGGCTGTTTGTTACTAAACGGATACAACTGTAATAGTAACTAGTCACGTGATCCTGCTTTTGCTCTGGAATTCCAAACTATATGTTTCCCAAGTTTCTGCAACTTGAATGTCAGAAGTATCTGGCACATTTTCATCCTGGTTCATCCAGTCTGGATTTATGCTGAGCATAGGGCGAACTCTCAAATGCACTAAGCCTGTGGCACCAACTTGGGTATTGCCCTGGAAGCTAATAGGAGAACACAGTTAGCAGCAATGAGGACTATGAGGAATCCAGGGGGCATGCTGTTTCAGGTGCTCTGACTCACTGAACCTTTGCCTAGGGCCTCCCCACAGACACCACCAAATGTTGGCGTACTTGATGCTGGAGATGAAGCTTGATATGGACTGCGTTGTGTCCCCTGAAATTCATTTGTTGAAGCCTTAACCACCAATGTGATGGCATTGGGTTGGGGGAGTCTTTGAGAGATAATCAGATTTAGGTGAGGTTATGAGGGTAGGATCATCACGATGAAATCAATGCTCTTGTAAGAAGAGGTACCAGAGAGCCCCACCCTTTCCTTCCCTCTCTCCCTCCCTCCCTCCTTCCCGCATTCCCTCCTTCTCTCTCTTCTCTTCTCTCTAGAAGGCAGCCATCTGCAAGCCAGGAAGACACTCCTCACCAGAATCAGATCATGCTGGCACCCTGAACTAGAACTTCCAGCCTCCATAACCATGAGATAATAAATTTCTGTTGTTTAAGCCACCCCATCTATGGTATTTTGTTATGGCAGCCCAAAACTAATACACAGCTGTTTCTAGTTAGACAGATGTTTGGCATTGCTTCAGGGGAAAATAATCTGAATGATTAAATGCATTTTTCACTCCAGATGTTTTGGCAATGTGAAGACATAGCTAGTGTGTGCTTATGGGACAGCCCCAAGGCTGTCCAAGGGAGTAACTTCTAGACAAAGGAGAGAATTCTGGGCGGGGCCAGAGGGAGTTCCCTTCTCTTCCATGCCAGGGAAGCACATGTTCTTTTTTGGAAAGAGGGTACTACAACTCCGTATGTTGGTCCTTGAAGATTCATGAAATACATGCAGCCCTCCCTTCTTTAGGTTCAAACAGACTATTAAACAAGCCTTTCTGTGGGTATGTCATTGTCCTCCTCCCATTGGGTCCTGGTAGCCATTATTGAATTTGTGAAGTCCGGGCAAGGTCAAGTGAGTGAGGGACATAATGGAAAAAGATGAACGTGGTGATGAGGACCTGTACTGAAAAGGATCCCCAGTACCAACTATACAATGATAAAAGGCAGGTATTAATGCGTAAATATTAGGTATAGACGATTGTGCCATTATGTAAACTCCTTCCCCCTTCCCAAACCCAAGAATTCTGTTAATAACAATTCTAACTTTCTCACATGTGACCTGGAGACCATGGAAAAAGATGAACGTGGTGATGAGGACCTGTACTGAAAAGGATCCCCAGTACCAACTATACAATGATAAAAGGCAGGTATTAATGCGTAAATATTAGGTATAGACGATTGTGCCATTATGTAAACTCCTTCCCCCTTCCCAAACCCAAGAATTCTGTTAATAACAATTCTAACTTTCTCACACGTGACCTGGAGAGTCAGGCTGCAGACCACACAGAGGAGATTTCTCTTCTGCAGGGTGGGGAACCTTTTTTCTGTAAACATTGGATAGTGCTTATTTTTGGTTTTGCTAGCCATGTGTGTTGTAGTACTCATCTCTGCTGTTGTCCCATAAAAATAGCCATAGACAACACTTAAACCCTTACGCACTTTAAATGAGTGTGGCTGTGTTCCTAAAACACTTTATTTACCAAAAAAGATGGCAGGCCAGATTTTTCTCATGGGCCATGGTTTGCCAATGTCTGCTCTACTGGGTTAAATGCATCACTGTTTCTAGGATGCTTTAAGCAGTGTCTGAAGCATGGTACTGTCATCTCAACTACTGGCTATTAGCTTTCTTTGCCTGGAGTGGAGCAAGATAAAGAAGAATGGGTGAATTTGAGACTCAGTCAAATGAAATAAGAACAAGGGGTCAGTTGAGGGTAAGAACACATAGCCCCAGCACTTGGCAGAGAATCGCTTTCAAGATTGTATGCCTTAGTCAGTTCTGGCTGCTATAACAAAAAACCATAGACTGGGTGGCTCCTAAACATCAAAAATTTTCTTCTCATAGTTTTAAGACTGGAAGTCCAAGATCTGGGTGCCAACATGGTGGCAGAAAGGAGTTAGAGGGCTCTCTGGGGCACTCATCCCATTTATGAGGGCTCTGCCCTCATGATCTAGTTATCTCCCAAAGGCTTTACTCCTAAATACCATCACATCAACATATGAATTTCGGGGGGACACAAACATTTAGTCTATTATAGTGTGATTCTCTTGTAGTACCAGGATGTCAACATGTCATGTTTCGTCATGGGGTAGGCCATCCCTTTCTCTGCTACATCAGCTTTATGAACTAACAGTCCATAGATATTGTGGATGCATAAGTTACCTTGATATTCTATACCCCACAGTATCTAGCAGAATATGAAGCTATCACTGTACAAGACAAAGTAAACAAAACTCTAGACCCCAAGGCAAACCGTCATCTTGCACGCTCCAGGCTAAGTGTCCACACTAACATTCCTGCATGATGTACAAATCTTTTCACTCAATCCTGGTTGCATTGGCTTTTCCATTGCTATATTAGCTCAGTGCAGGTGTGTGAAAACATTTGAGCATGATGAATTGTTTCTCCAAGAGCCAAAAGGTAAATGATGAAAGAATTGGATAGAAAACATGTTAACAAGATATTTTATATTAGCTCTAAGGAGCCAGATCAATTACTATGATGTGTTACATGTTCAGAAGTCAGGAAATTCTAAATTATGGTTCCCAGTATGAACGTAACTCAGCCCCTTTACACATGCAATATTTTATATGACTTTATATGGTGTTAACTTTAATGCTTTAACATCTATGCTTAATGTGGCAACTATAAATTTGAATTTTTTGACTTCAGAGGTTATAACACTTACCCATACAGCTGCATTGACATACTTATGGCATTCAAATATTTTGAAAAATATACCCCTATATGGATAGATCTGATCTTTTGGTTATTATGAAAAAAAAAAAAAAAAAAAAAGCGTGGCCCTTTCTAGGTCATTTGAACTAAAAAGAATATGACTAAATAATTTTAATTTTCTGATAATTTCTACATGAAATCGCATCTTGAGGAAGAAGGATTTTTTGAACATTGTAGTGTCATTTATTTCAAGAGGTTTGGTCATCCTAGAGGGTGTGGAAAATGTAAGATAAGTTCAGAATTTAATTCCAGGTTGTGCTATTCACATTGTAATAACTGTAAATGGAATCCTCTTGACTTTAAAATCTAACATGAAAGTCAGATAGAGATTTATAAATGAAAGATTTGCATGCCTGTGGTATAACCAACTTTTTCTGAAACTGGAATCAGAGCGACTTGTTCCTTCTAGATATTTCTTTGCTACTGTGCTAGGTTTCTCTAGCTTTAGGGAAATTCATTTCCTCTCCTCTACCCTCATCCCCATACTATTCAAGGCTACAATTTCCCCCAATTTTAGCAAATAGGCTGTGAAACACCTGTCCTGG
This sequence comes from Pteropus alecto, assembly GCF_000325575.1. Taxonomy (NCBI): domain Eukaryota; kingdom Metazoa; phylum Chordata; class Mammalia; order Chiroptera; family Pteropodidae; genus Pteropus; species Pteropus alecto. Next base: position 9,243,792 of record NW_006431920.1, on the reverse strand, counting down.
CTGCTGCTAGCAGGAAGCTAAAGGAGCCAGGAGGGAATCTGTGCTCTTAACCACTTTGCTATTATAATTAGTCCCAAGTTCCTTGTTCTTGGGCCAGGTACTCACCACACACGTACCTACATGTAGGTACAGTGAGTGTAGATTTTATTTCATAAGCTCAGGTGTGCAGGAAGTGTAGCTTTAACATTTTTTTTTTTAAATTGACTTAATTTTAACTCCTTAATTTTAACCCATCCTACCAGGATGTATTATATGCTGCTCACAAGAGCCATGCTTCAATACAAGGATACAGAAAGGTTAAAAGCAAAATAATGGAAAAAAAAAATATAACGAAAAGTAAGCTGGTATATCTATACTAATGTCAGACAAAATAGAAGTTAAAGTAAAAAGTATTACTAGAGATAAATGGGAACATTTGATCATGTTTAAGAGACAAAATTAACAGAAATTTATTAATAACTTAATAATATATGAAGAAATGTACATTTCAAGAAATGTAAAGCAAAACCTAACTGAAGTAAAATGAGAGATCGACAGATCTGTGGTCGTAATTCAATTTGTTATAATAAGCAGCCAAAACTGTTAAAATAAGCAGCTATTGTAATACAACTGTGAGAATCTGCAGAGAAAATATACATTGAGGATGTAGAAGAGTTGAATAATATTATCTCCAACTCGACCTAGTTGAAATTTATAAAACTCTATACTCAGCAACTATGTTATACAAATTCCTTTCAAATGTACATGGAACATTTATTTACCAATGTTGATCCATATGCTGGATTATAAAGCAAATCTCAAAAATTTCAAAAGATTATAATAACCATGATATGAAAGCAACCTGGGTGTCCACTGATAGATGAATGGATGAAAAAATGTGAAAAAGGTGAAAGGGACTAAGGGGTACAAGCTTCCAGTTAATAAAATAAATAAGTCATGGGGATGTAAAGTACAATACAGGGAATATAGTAAATAGCATCATAATAACTTTGTATGCTGATGGATAGTTACGAGACTTATCTTGGTGATCACATTACAAGGTATATAATGTTGAATCAATACGTTGTACACCTGAAACTAATATCGTATGTTGACGATAATAAGAAAAACTTTCAAAAGATTGAAACCGTATGTAGTATATGCTCCAACCATAGTGGAATTAAGCTAGAAACAAATAAAAAATGATAACTAGAAAGCACTCAATGTTTGGAAATTAAGCAGTACACTTGTAAATAATCCATGGTCCAAAGAAGCAATCACAATAAAAATTAAAACCATTTTCCCACTGAATGATAATAAAAATACAACATAAAACTTGTGGGATAAAACTAAAGTGCTTTGAGGAAAATTTATGGTCTTAAATGACATCTGAAAAGAGGGAAAGATAGGAAAGAAGCTAAACTAACACTTCAGGAGTCTGCTGAGTGGTAGGCACTTTATTCCCTACAGTACACTGAGCTTGCTGTGGTCAGGCAGTGAAAACTCTGAGTTTCTCTAGTCCTAAAACTGTCTATAACATGAGTGGATTTGATCACGTGGCCAGCCCTGCACCAATGGCTGAGAAAGGAGGAATGCAATGTGCAGACCTGTATATGTCTATATGCCTTAGGCTGGGGGTGGGCCCTATCCAGACCACATAAAATAAGATTAGGGGAGGGGACAATTCTCAAAGGAAAATCAGGGCTATTTCACAAAGAAGGAGAAATGGGTGCTGAGGTTAAAAGTCATCAATATTTGTTGAAACTACATAGAAAATATCAATCTCTTGTTTAAAGGTAGTCTTTTTGTTTTTTTTCCTGCTTGATTCCTTATGTAAAAGTTATTCTTTATGCTAAGACACAGAATTATAAGTCCTCACTTTTGTGTCCCAGGAGATGCAGAATAAGGAACACAGGGAAAAAGAATAAAAAGCCAGTTGGAGAGACAGCAAGCTTAGGGCCTGCAAATAGAGCAGGAAGCAATTTTCTTGGTGGTAAGCAGCCAGTCAATGAATATGCTCTACTTAAGTGAAGTTTGAGTAATTATGTAAGCTAGGGCTGGGTTTTTATTTTGTCAAGTAGTATGGAGGACTCAGATTTACAAAATTGGCAGATCTTCATAACTATCATGGGACATGAATTGCACAGGTGAAATTGGAAATTACTATTTGAAACACATTATTATAGTAGTTAGTTATATTTAATTTAGCTTTATTCTAAATTGCTTGTGGTTCATTCCAATATGTAATTTAATTCGATTTAAAATTTTCCTTGTAAGGTGTATTTTTGTTTTCTTTCGAAGTCCTGAGTTAGAGCATTCTTTGGTTATGCTATGTGTCAGTATTAGAATTAGCTAGAGAAAGAATCTGATTCTTCTTGTGAAGAGAAAAAGCAGGCCGTGACTCTTATAGTCTCTTATGGGAACCTAAACTCTAGACCAAGGGATCCTAACATGGAGTGAATCTTTCTGGATGAGGTTTATAGTACATGTTTACCACTGTCAGTTCGCTGGGGTCATATTATTTGCAAAAGTAAATAGCAGTGAAAGCGATATCCTCTAAAGGGCAAATGTGTGACCCAATGGCGAGTGTCAGGGAACTTGGGAGAAGAGTTCACTGTGGGCTGGAGAAGCCTTCATAAAGGAGAAGGTCCTTGGCCAGGGGCTGCAAGGAAGGTGCCTTAGTCGATTCCGGCAGAGCCTCGAAGCTCTTCCAGCATATATCCATTACCTAGTTCCAAAGCCACTTCCACATTTTGAGGTATTTGTTGCAGCAGTACCCCACATCTCAGTGACGATGTCTATTTTAGTCAATTTGGGCTGCTATAACAAAAATAGCATACTCTGGTGGCTTATAAACAACAGAAATTTATTTCTTATAGTTCTGGAGGCTAGGAAGTCCAAGATCAAAGTGCCTGCAGATTCAGTGTCTGGTAAGGTCCTGCTTCCTGGTTCCAAGATGGCCATCTTCTCACTGTGCCCGCACATGGCGAAAGGGAGAAACCCAGGTCTTTCCAGCTCCCCACTAATCCCGTTCATCAGGGCCTCACCCTCATGATGTAATCACCTCCCAAAAGGCCTACCTCCAAATATTATTGCATTAGGGGTTAGATTCAACATGAATTTTGGAGGGACATAAATGTTCGGTCTGCAGCAGGAGGTAAGGGTCTTGAGGGGAGGGCACAACCGTGAGAAGTAGCATCATGAAGAAAAATGCGGGGAAGAGGGGTATGGAAGACCCAAATCTGATATTAGATACCTCTTGAGAGGGCTGCCCAACTTCTCCACTTCTGTCTTCTTTTCAAATTGCCTGTGGAACACATGAGTGGGTCCCCAACAGCGATGTCTATAACACATGGCCTTGATCCTGTTCATGGCTGATTAACCCACTCTGGGTCTTAAGGACTTAGAATGGAAACCTGAGAATTGCAGAAATGGGAAATCTTTGAGTTGAGTCTCCATACTGATAGATGTACTAGAGCAACGTTTCTCAACCTTTTAAAGAGACTTTTTAGACATTTTTCCCTAATGACTTCCATCCCCATGAAAATTTAATACCGCAGATATACTGCATATCTGTGTATGTACTATATATACAACTATGCTTAATACGTAAAAGAGTAAGATTTTTTTTTTGTTCTCCCAGGAATCAATTTTTGCCCCCTTGAGGGCAATGTCACCCCCATGGAGATTGTAATTTTTAGAGAGAAAATTTCTGATCTCTTCTCATGGTCCCTACAGTATCACTATTCTCTGACTTTTCTTAACCTTGTTTGTTCAACTCTGCCTTGAATTTTGTGAGATAGATTCATCTTTAACAACATTCATCTGTTACTTGCAACCAAAATAATGTAAAAAGAAAAGCAAAAGAAATCAACTAATCCAGGCTTTAAAGAAATTCTATCATGTTTAAAACACTGAGGCTATTTCAGGGACTTTTTGTCATGACACTCATCAGATATGTTTTCATATCAGCACCTGCTTTTTGTATGGAAAAAAGGGAAATACTAGTTTTTGATTGAAACCGAAGATACTCTGAATACCACATTTAAATCTACATGTTATAGAAAAGGCAACAGGAAATTGCTTTGAATAATGGGAAATATATCTGTGTCTAAATAATTTAAAGATACTGAACCTATTTTCATTTGCGTGTTACACATGTATACCTGCCATCCCACAAAATGCTGAACAAATAGGAGAATTGATAGCTGAATTTAATTTTTTGCACAGAATTTTAAAAGCTGGTAGAAATAGTAGAAGAAAGATTTTATCTCATACACTATTATACTATCAAATCAAATCTGAAATTAGTGTATAATTTGTTGTCTCTTTTAAGAAATTTATTTTAAAAGTATATATTTTTTTCTTGAAAATTTGTTTTAAGCTCTCCTCAATAGGACTCAAGTTATGACTTTTAGATTAGAGATTTATTTCTGACATTTGGTGCATGTTTTTGTTTTTGCTTTTGCTAGTAGTGGAAATTAAAGACCCTACATTTTTTTTTTTATCATCTTTATACTTTGTTAATTTGGTTCTTGATGGCCAATCTCTTGTTCTCTTTATGTTATCATTCTCCTAGAGTTGATGAATCTTTATTACAGCTTTTAATTTCTGTCCCATTTGCATGTATATATGTGTATATATAATTTTCGTTACTACTTCCCTATTTTCAATGCTATCCTCTTGAAATCTTTAGATTATTTTCTCATTCTTGCTTTTAAGTGTTTTTTTAAATCTCATTTTCAAATGCTTCTTTATGTTACACTTGTATTATTTACACTAATATGTAATTGTTAACAATAATGGAATAGAAAGTAGAATCAAACAGCTCTTCTCTGCATATCTGGTTTTACATAGCTTCTATTGAGGGGGAGGTTCACATGTTCTGTCTTCAATGAAACAGGTGGGGACCAATCCTTTATTAACCTATACATTTAAAGGAAATGTGGCTGATCCTTATTTTGTGAGGGGAGCCAATTTTAAAAATAACATTTAGTAATGTAATAGATTAAAAGTAAAGCCTTCATTCAATGAGTGTTTTCATGGGTGTGAAGCATTCTGTTGGCTTTTTAAAAATGATCTAACTTAATCTCAGGACAATGCTAAAATGTAAACTTATAATTTCAACACCTCGCAGAGGTGCTTAAATAAACTGAACCTTACAGAGGTTGTGAATAAATGTCACAGGGCTGGAAATGGTTGAAAAACATTAAAATCTAAATAAAATATAAATCCATATAATCCAAAGGGCTAAGCTTTTTCCACTCAGATTATAATTTCTGAGAAGTTTAAAAATATTAATTTAAAGGATAAAAGGTCCATGCAGATTTATCAAAGAATTTAGAGTATTTAGGGCATATACATGTGCTTGAAGTGCACTAAATATTCCTTGTTTGCTTTTGAATAAATGATTGATGAATTAATTAATAAATCAATGGTTTAGAGGATAAACTGTCTTGGAGTCTTTTTTGAGCCAGGTAACTAACTAGACAGGTGGCTTCTCTTTCTCATATACTTTACATGTTCATACAATCGGTACTGCAGAGATGTTCCAGTTGGGTGAGGAGATTCATGGTTCATGTAGGTGATTGTGACTCGACTAAAGAAATATTTTGCTCCCTCCATGTCTTGCTTTGGCTCCCACACCAGCAGTGCTAACAGACAGGGCACCTACAGTCTGCAGTCTCAGCAGTTGCTTTAGGGGCTGACAGCAGCTGTCAGCTGGGGGCTCCGGGGGTCTCACTCCACCAGAGATCAGATGGTTTCATCACAAAGAGGGCATTGGAACTTCGTTCACTTCCTGGGCAAAGAAGAGCTCTCTTCTGGTTAGGATGTAATCAAGTGCCCTCTTTAATCAAATTGCACATGGGTCCTTATAGTTACTTTGAGCTGGTGTCTATTTGTACCCATCAGCACATTGACTGGATGTGGGCCCGAGGGGAAAGGGCCTACATTTCCAGTTGAAGAGAGAAGAACTGGCTTCCAGGAGGCATAGATACAGTTTTCATTTTCATTTAGAACAAATTACAAGATTCTGCAGCAACAGAGAGGACTGGCTACAGAAGTAGGGAAGAAGACCTGTGAATAGGTAGATATCTGAGCAAGTATTGTCAGTCACATAGGCAAGTTTTTGTTTATAGAGGAGCAGGCAGGAACCACATGTGTGCATCATGGCCTTCCAGCAAATTCCCAGGAGAATGTAAGCCTAACTCTCCTTGTATTGTCCCGTCTATTCTGTGTTCATTTGTATTCAAATTAATGATATTGACATGACACCTACTAAAAGCTAATCCTTGTCCTGGATGATGTTGTGATGATGTAAAAGAAGAAAAATTCCTGAATTTAGTAGGTTGTACAAGCAGAGAATTTTTACATGTATAAAACTTATATGGCAATGTGAGATGACACAAATTGAAACGATTGATTATGATACAGGCAGTCGATGACACCTGTAAGCTGTCTTGGACTGCAAGCTCTGTGAGGGCACTCACTTTGGAGCTTCGCAGCTGTATCTCCAGTACCTAGAACAGTGCAGGGCTCAGAATAAGGGCTCATGAATTTATTGAATGGATAAGTGAATCAGAGCTTGGAGGAAGGAGAGGCAGTTAAGAGATTGGGCTCTGTCTTTTCAATCATGGGTCTGCCCCTCGCTGTGTGACACTGGGCTGGTTTCTTAATCTCTCCAAGCCTAAGTGTCCTTATCTGTAAACCAGGATTAACATGAACACCATAGTGTTGTTATGAGAATGGAATGGGATCATATATTAAAGGAGGGGTTAACACAGTGCTTGGTTTATATTAAGGGCTCAACACATTTTAGGTGTTTTTGGTATAAGTGGCCAGAGTGTCAGTTGGGGTTAACTTTATTTGGAGGTGATGGATTAAGGGAGGACCTAGAATCTACTCCCAGCTTTGCCATTGGCAACATGTATGATTTGGGACAAGTCATTTTCCTTCTCTGATCTCTGATTCTCATTTATAGAAAAAAGACAGATAATCTCTGAGACTGCATTCAGCCTTTTCTGTTTGGAGTGGAGTTGTAAAATCAAATACCTACAGAGGTCCGTCAAACAGTAGTAACAAACCAACTGAGCCAAGTGTTAAGAAAAACTTGACCTTAGCATCTGGGACAATAGAGAGGGTGGAGACCATTAAACGGAGCACTTCTGCTGAATGCTGCCTTGGGGAATGTGTGCTCCGTTGTACCAAATATTCTGAATTTTTCGGAGAAGCTAGGGATCCACATTTTCTATGAATTGTCATAATTTTTGAAAGCTAACAACTAGTTTAGTTTTTGTCAATTTGTTTTAAATATTTTGGGGGTCCTACTTTGTGAGTCAGACAAACATCTGTGGGCCACTGGTTTGCTGCTTCTGGTTTGGGTCCAGGAAGATAAGAAACCAGAGTTTGAAAAATGAGAGTCTTAAGGGCAAGTTTTAACAAAAGTAGCATCACTCCCTGACTCGGACATAGTGGCTTTCCCTCTGCTTTGCTAGTAAAAGTTTTTAGGGATGGGTAACCCCATGTCCACCAACCCAGAAAATGACCCTCAGGGAGTAAGAGAACTAAAACTGAATCCTGTTCCTAATTAGGTCAGAAGTACTGAGGCTCCACCCCCCCGCTTTATTTTTGGGTATTTCCAGCCACTTCCAAGCTGTATTTAGTTGCTTAAGGACTATACAGAGTGAACTAAAGCTAACATACCTATGTGATGTTTTTAATGGCTCCCTTAAAGCCAACTCTGAATGGGAGATTCTCAGTCTGGGAAGGGGGATGACCTCTCAGAATTTGGATGTTGGTGGAAGGTGTAACATGAAAATATCCCTACTCGCCAGGTGTCTTTGATATGCCTTTTGCAAGATGAGAGAAGGAGCCTGAGATTTTCCCCCACATTGCTGAGAATCACAGTTGTGGGTTCGCAGTCTTGAGAAAGATGGAGTCCATTAGTTAAGATGAGGCCAGTCAAGGACTGTGTGACACCCGGGCTGCTGGTCCAGTAAGAATGTCCTTCTGAATGGGTGGCGGTCAATTTCTACAGATGAAAAATTTATCTTGATTCAATGGACTGGCTTCATGTAGGCATCAACAGGAGTCAAACTGAGCATGATATGGTCTTTAGTTCATCCAGCAGCTGACCAAATTGATTGATTTTTTGTAACTGCAGCTTTTCATTTGGCATCATAAAGACACAACCTAAATAAAGCATTAGCCTCTAGAATGTGTTTAAATTGAATTTCTGGATACTTTGGCATGTGTCCAGCTTTAAATAAGTTCTGCTCTAACTGTATCTAATCTCTAATCAAAGGATCCTCGTATATGGAACATTCCCGTTAATAATGATACCTTAGACATCCATTAAGTCTGGACATTAATTTTATGGAAATTCTCTAATACATCACCATTAAAACTTTTTTTCTGGGCAAAATTAGTAATAAAAGCTTTTAATAAATGTCATAAATATCTATGTTCAATCAGACTATTACCCTAATTAAAGCCAGACCAAAATAGAAAATAGTTACTTCTGCTAAAAGTCATGACCTTCAGAAGACATTTCAAAGAAAGAAATCACATGCTCTTTTATTATTCAAAATGTGTTTGGTACAAAGAATAATTAGTAGTGGGAGCAAATTACTAGTTATTTGACTACTGTGTGAATTCTCTAGTTTTGCACACTTTGTGGCTCGTGTAGTAAACTCTAGGGTCTGTCCACATTGTGAAAACAGGCTTTGCAGCTAGGAAGGTCAAGGTTTGAGTCCTGTACTCTTCTCTGACTAGCTCTAAGATCCAGAGCAAATTATTTACATTTTTGAATTTTGCTTTCATTATTTTTAAAATGGGTCAATAATGCCTAATAGGAGTATGCTGAGAATCAAATGAGATTATTGACGGAGAGTATCTAGTACTGCCTTAGAGTATCTAGGTGGTGTGAAATAAATGGAAGCCATTACTGTTAATATCCAGAGTTGAAGGGGAGTTAGATGTACAGGTTTTCATAGGGTAGGGAAGAAGGTAATAAGGCACAGGTGCTGGCTTTCATACCCATCAATACATCTAAGCAAATACCATCCTTTCCTGCCTTTCTTTGACTTTTTCTTTCTCATACTCTTGGTAATTAACTAAATTAGAAGGGACAATGAGATGTAAGTATATATGTGCTCTAATCCTTTTCATTTAAAGCTTTGGGTGTAGAATATAATTACAATATAATATTTGCTCCACTTTGCCTGGCCTATATAATCACAGTAAAGCAATGGACCACTAAAGAAATGTGAGTGGTAGGAGTTTACCTGTAAAAGTAGAAAGACAGGATGTAGAACCAGATTCACTGGCTTCCTAGCTGCCTGATGGGTGTATTCACTTGCATTTGGCCTGTGTTATATGGCCACCACCTTTGGCCTAAGGGCATCTAGCCCTTCAGTCCTTTGTTTCTTGACTTTTGGCCACCACCTGAGGTCTTCATAGATAGATGGTTATATTTTGGAAACACATTAGAAGTCATCTAGTCAAAGAATTTTCACTGTTTTACAAAGACAGTGGAACTCTTTCTTTAAACAAAATCTTATGAGGAAATGTAAATGAATAAAATGTAAAAATTATAATTGCTCCAGGTTTTAAGCAAGAGTGGAAGGGGTGGGGTTTTTCTCATTCATCCCTTGCTCCATCCCCCTGCTATTTCCAAGACTAGTTAGGGAACCATTAATTCTAGTTTGATCTTCTCTGGAAATACAGAGAGAATAATTGATCTGCTCAAGGTCACATAGTTAATTAATGGAATAGCAAGTTTAGGTCACAGATATACTTACTTGAGGTGCTACATGAAGATTATACTATTTGTGGTTCTTTTTTTGGGCCACAATGTCACAAAAGTCTTGTCTTTTTATCCCCCTTTATCCCCAGTGCCCCTTGCTTACCATGTCTCTGATATGTCAGGTCAATGCTTCTGAATGCAGCAGAAAATATAGTTTACCATGTAAATACAGGTGTGGAGAATACATGCTAATATCAACAATGGTGTAACATAGAATAAGTAGTCAAGGCTTTTATTCAGATACCTTTTTATTTTAGATGTCTCTATCTAACCACTCAGGTTCTATCTGCACCCAACTCAGGATATAATTTTTTTTTTAGCCTTTTCGATTAGGTAGAACCTCTGATTATTCAGCACCTTCCTCTGCTTCCACTTTGCTTTAATGTCTGGCTTAAATGTAACTCTCGGAGTCCTGAGAACTGGGAAAGCTCTATCTCTTGCCTGGTTCAGGTTCTGGAAGCAACCGGCTCGTCTGTGGGCAGATCTGTTCAGGCAGAGACCCAACCAAATTTGCTCATTCCATGTTGCAATGTAAAACCAACAAACTCTACAGAGAAGCAAACAAGATTGGGTTTGGTTTATTACAAAGCAGAAAACCGTAGAAAGTTTAGAACATAAAGCTAAATGAATGATAAAAATAAAAATCATCCACAATTTGCCATAACACTTTTGACATTGTGGTATGTTTCTTCCCTCTTTTCTTTTACTTCCTTTTTTTTTTCTCCCAAAAACAAATGTAGCCTTAATTTATTAAAAGAGTTTCCTATTGTAAAACTATTTGACTTTCACATTTTTTTTTTTCCTTTTGTAAACAATGTTGTTACAGACACCAAGTACCTGAATCTTTGCTCATATCCCTTAGATATACTCCTGGATGTTTGCTCTCTGGGTCATTGGAAATGTGAAATTTTAAAGCTTTTGATATTTATTTTCTAGTCCACAATTTTACTCTTTCTTTTGAGCTGAGGTATGGTACATTCAATCTTTTCTATAACGCACTCTTTTAAACCTATTACTAATGCTCTAGAAGTAATCCTGTTTTATGACATGAACTCCTGTTCTGATTATAGGTTTAAAAAAATCAAGTGACATATTGTTTTAATATGATTATAAAGATGTCTTTCAAGCATAAGCAATGGAAAAATGAAAACAATTTGAATTATAAAACTCCCAGGCCACTTGCATCATTCTTTTGGCCATTTTATTTTTGTTCTTATTGTTATTATGAGTAGCAATTATTGAACACTTACTCTGTTAGTCGGGGCATTTGCTGAGTACTCTACAGTCATTATTCTCTTTAATCCTCAAACAACTAAAAATTCTCATTTGATAGATAAGGAAATCGAGGTCCATCAAGATGGCACCTTGCCAAATGTCATATAGCTAATGTAGTTGGCAGAATCGTGTCTCCCAAAGATGCCCGTGAATATATGACAAAAAAAAAAGACTTAACAGATATGCTTAAATTAAGGATCTTGAGATGAAGAGGTTATTTTGGATTATCTAGGTGAGGCAAATGTGATCATAAGATCCTTATAAGTGAAGGAGGGAGGTAGGGAGTGAAAGAAGGACATGTGCTGGTGGAAGCAGAGGTCGGAGCGATGTGATTACTGAAAGGGGCCGTAGGCCAAGGAACACAGGTGGCCGTTAGGAGCCGAAAAAGGCAAGGCATCCTATTCTCCTTTGGAACCTCCAGAAGGAGAAGTTAAGTAATTTACCTAGGATCATGTAACTAATGCAACTGTCACCCAGATGACCCCCAAAGCTGTGTTTTTTTATTTTCAGCATGCCGCCTTCCCAAACCATTTCAGCTATTTATGAGGACTCGAGAATGGTTTTAGCCAAAGCTCCTGCTTGAAATGGAGTTCTGAACTCTTTGGGTGAAACTGGTTTGGATAGAAAGATTTTTCTTCCTACACCTGTCGAAGCTAATCTGTTCTTTAGAAATGCGTCAACAAGAGTGGGTGCATATTGTCAAGCTAGCTTGCTGAAGTGACAAGTGGATAAGATTGGCATTCTGTGTCTTTCTGGCTGATTTTAATTGTTCTTTTGGTTGGCATGAATACAGCTTTTGTTCTAAAGTGGATAATGATAGCCTTCTATTGCCCCTTTTATTTCCATGAGAGATATATCTACATTTAAAAAAATTCCATTACATACACATCTGTGGTTACTCGCTTATTTTTCTAAATGTAATTATCCAGCTAGGCTAAATTATGGAAAAGAAATTATAAAAATCTTTTCCTGCCAACAATCTGAATCTGGCCAGCACATTCCTAGTGGTTTGTATGTTGGGTATAGTTTCTCTTTATTCTTTCTTCTCCCCGACCCCCGCCCCCCAGAACTCTTTTAAACTCTAACATGTTTTTAATGGGACTGATATTTCTTAAGGTGGTTCCTTGCACAGAGTACCATTGCCTATTGGTATATTTCTACATACTTTGTAAGGTTAGGTATATTCTAACTTTCATATTCATTTTGAGTTATTGTTACATAGAAAACAGAAACATATATGGTAGCTTTTAGACATTATGAGTTATGCACAAAATGAAGTTATATTCAAAATCATAACTGGGATTTAAAATGTGGTATTAATTAGTCTATGTAATACATAATCCATCTATTTTTAGCGAGAATAAAAATAATTGAGACAATTCTTAAGAAAGTTGGCTTAAGCTAAAAGAGGTTTAGGTAGAAGGCTGGCAATTACAGAATAAGAGACTCTAAGTGGTTCTGAGTTATTTGTTTTTGCTTGGTCACGGACCCTGTTCAGCACCATCCCATCATCGGCTGGAGTGTAACCTGGCAAAGGTTCCTGGAGAGTAAACTGACAATAATCAGGAAACTTAATTGCACAATTACTTTGTACCTCAAAAGTTTCATTCCTGAGTGGACAGCATAGCAACTCTTGCAAAAGCTCACAAAAGGTAAGTACAAGGATGCATCCTGTTTGTTGTTTGTCGTATCAAGAGTTGGAAGGGATCCAGGTGTCCATCCTTGGAGGAATGGCGTAAAATCTGCTCTATGCTTCTGATAGAACACAATGGTCAGAAGCAATGTGCTGTGTTTTCATATAGCAACATGGAGAACTTGAAAATAATTTTGGGTGGAAAAAAAGCAACAATTAGAAAGGATGCGGTCTAAAGGAAGACACACTCAATAGTAAGGAAAAGGCTTACTCGCTTTTCGTAAAGAAGAAGATGCTAGGGCCAGCTGGCCTGGGGTGGAATCTGGATCTTGTAGTCTGTGATTTCTTTCTAGCTCTATAACTCTGATCAAATGATTTAACCTCTCTGTGTTCCGTGTCCTGACTTCACAGGGCTTAATGAGGCTTAAATGAGTTAATACATGTAAAGTGCTTAGAACAATGCCTGGCGCATCATAAATACCATATTATTAGGAGCTATTGCTATTCATCTATTCAACAAGTGTTTATTAAGTATTAAATATAACATGCTCTGAGTAGTACAGTGCTTAAGTCATCCAAACAGGAAGGGAGGACCCAAAAAAAACTGAAAAGTAGATATGAAGCTAGGAACGAGAGTTAAAAAGTCTTAAGATTCTAAGACTTTGGATTGTCACTAAATAATAAAATATTCAAGCAAATTTATCTGGAACTTTCCTTTGATTGTGTGGATAAGTTTAACACTGAGCAGAATACATAACTTTGAATTGAACCTTACCAGATGGCTAGAGTGTATGGTAAAATATTTCTTTGGGTTTCATAGAAAATAGCAACTACCTATTTCTGCATCCTGGCTACATCCACACACCTGATTCTCTGAAGTGCAAGCTTGTTTGTCACCAGGACTTAGCTCCCAGATGCCTGGTACCCAAGGAAAGCATGCCAACAGAAGCAGCAATGCTTGGAAGGACCTAGAAAAACTGAAAAGAGTGTCCTATTCTTGGACTCTGTCTTATACCCCAAAGGTAGTTTTATAGACCTTGATCAGTGATGGCCTAAGGAGGTTGGAATAATTTCTGCTCGGCTACAGAGCTCCACAGAGAGATCCCCTCCTGCATTCTCTCAGCATGTTCTGTTTATCAGGCTGAGCAAGAATGATTCACTCAACCCTGCTCCACCCACAGGGCGCACTATAGCATCCTGCACCAACAAATTGTAGCAGTAAATAGGCCTCTATTCAAAATGCAGAAGGTCCTTTTATCTCCTCCCTAATTCTTGGGAGTGGTTCCCTCCAAAATGTCATGGTGGGCGGCGGGTGGAGGGGGAAAGTAGTTTGGCTCCAGTCCAACCAGCTAAACCAATGATTCTCAAACTTGGTGGCACATTAGAATTATTTGGGAATTTAAAAAAGTACTGATGCCTGGGTCTACTAATAGAAATTCTGATTTAACTAATCTGAGGTGGGGCGTTGCATCAAGGTTTTTTAAAACCAGTCTTCTGGTGAGTTTATTGTGCAGCAAAGTGTGAGAACCACTGCCTTAAATAGTGACTCATGTGAACTTCTCAGTGGAGGTGACTGTGGTCTCATTTACATCTTAATTTAAGAGGGAGTGCACTCTTGGACACAGGTCAGAAATGTGAGCATGGACACAGAGGACCGCCCCCGCCCCCCTCCGAGTTAACCCTCTCAGAGCTACTCCGAGCTTTGGCAATTTTTACAAAGTTCAATGTTCCCATTGTCGACATTAGAAATGTCCAAACCTACAGAGAATTTTTTTATGGGTTTATTTCAGCCAAACTGACGACACTTGCCAGGAAGCAAAATCTCAACGGATTGAGAAAATAGAGAAGGGCAGTTTTGCAGGTTATTTTATACAAGAGAATGAAAGGAGGAGACGTAAGGAGGTGATTTTATTGTGCAGCAATAGATCAATACATGAATCTATTGGTGGTAGATTAAGGGGGCAGGAGAAAGCAAAGTGGGAGAATGTCTGAGGTTAGATAAAAAACAAAGCTGGAGAGACGCATACTTCTTTTACAGTGGTGGGTGCAGGAGAGTTAACAGTTAACATTTACAGCACGCAGAGACGGTTTGCGGGAATGAGATAACAATGAGGGTTCTGTGATCTTGCGCTCTGGTGCCAGCGGTTGTGCTTGAGGGGTCTGGAAAAGAAGATTACTCTGACATTACGAAGGTATGTGATCCTAGATGCGAAAGGACAATAGACAGGCTCATTTAAGGTAATCATTGACTTTTGTCAAGGAAGCTACGAGTCTAGGACGTGACTACCCACCATGACCCACATTCAGTTAGGAATTTTTACGTTCAGACCATCCCACGGAGTTACTTTCGGTCTCTGAATTTGTGAGGTCCTCCATGCAGGCCTCCCTTGAGCTTGTCGATTTTAGTGTGCGGCCCCTTTTCATCCACACCATCACCGGGGACCGAGGAGACAGGAGGAATCCCTGAAGTTAGGTAAAATAACAGTGATGGAACCTGCATCCTAAGAAAGTCTAGCCAGTCCCTGTTTGCATGCTTTGTTCTTTCTACTAGAACCCTGTTCAGAAAAGGTCTTATAAAAGTTTTCTCTGAGAGGAAAAAATATTCTTTTGCTTTTGTTAACAGATAAAAGGTAAAATGGGTACAAAATTACATATATATGCATATATATACACATATGTACACAATATTTATATATATGTATACACACACACAGACACCACATCTTAAAGCAGAGACCAGGAGCAAAGGTCTGAAATGGGTGGGGGGCGAATACATTTCTGTTTACTCCTTGTAATATATTTTATTTTTCCCCAAGAAGGAAGTTCAAATAAAAGCAGAGGGTTTTGCAGGATCCGTTGGAGTTGGGAGGTGGTTAAAACCTTCTGGGTGATCTTCATAGGTTCTGATGAACTGTTGCAGGCAGTTCAGTTCATGTAGATTTCATTTAGTAAATTGCCTTTCTTTTATTGTTTTTATTTTCCCGATTTGGTATGTTCAAATACTACTCCATCTGCCAAAGGTCATGGATCCACCCAGGTGCCAGCCAGACATCCCCTTGAGGAGCCAAGTTATTGATGTTCTCTGCAGGAGGTGCCCTGCCTTTGACACTGCAAACTCAATTACTGGAACTAACATCAGAATTGCTATTTTGTCATTCTGTAGCCGTTGAATACTGCTGCAACTTCCAAACATTGTGTGGGGGCCTCCTTGGTTATTGGTAGCCCCTTGTGATATCTAGTACGCATCCTGTTCTCATTGTGCACCCCAAGAAACCCAGAGATGCAGGATGGGGAGGCTTTGTGCCTCAGCATGTGCTGTTTAAACACTTTTTAGTATTATCCAAACTCCTGTCTTACAGATACTTACTGAAATGGGAAACCGATGAACCATTGTGGACTTTAGCATCAATAAATAGATCTGCATTGGCAAGATGAGGTTTCTGATGTAAGAACATTAAAAAAAAAAAAAAAGACAGAGTACATACTCTGGGATGAGCAGATACACTATTGAGAAATAGGACTTTCTGAAACCAGAAATGTTCCATGTCATCTGAAATGCACATTCTTCCCATCTGTATAAACCGATTTCCTCCTAAATATTATTCTATACTCTAGGTAGCTTTCAAGAGGTAAATGCTAGTCCTCCTGATCCATGCATAGACTATTGAGAGATTAAATAATGCACATCATCTCATGGCTAAATTCCATTTTTAATAAAAGAGACTATTAAAATAGACCAACAGTTGTTATTTCAAACACAAATGAGTTTTCTGTTTAAATAAAATACCATTTGGAGCAAGGTTTCGTAAAATTATAGAGCTGAGAAATACTTGCAATATTACTATGTCTGGTTTAGCTTAATCTCTTTAAAAATCTGCCCTAGCGACGAACTCTACAGGTCTGAGCATAAATGCAGCAGCCTTGTGGAAGTTCAGCATTCCAGGAGTTAGTTCCACAGCTATCTTGTGTCACCTGCTTATACGTCTCTCTCTTTTTCCTCCAAGTCAATACCTTTTACTTCTTGTCTGGCTCATTTTCCTAGAGCTTTAACTTTATGGATTGACCCTCTACCTTTCAATAGCTTCCAGCCTGGGGCCTCCTTTTCTGACTTCTGAGCTAATTACTTATACCTGGAGTTAATTATTTTCTTCATGGCGAGAAAGAAAAGCACAGCCCTTGACTGCTGTCAGCTTGGAGCTGTCTCTAATAACAGCTAGACCATGGAGTTCTGTTAGACATAAACAATTTCACAGACTATCAGTATCAGACAATGCTGATCACGGATGGAGCAAGACAAAAACAAAACCTCTCTGTAACACATGTCTGTGCACAGCCGAAAACATGAACACTGTCCAAACCAAAATGGTTAAACATTCACCTTTCTGGGCCCACATGAGTGACTGCTGCTTCTTTACCAATTATAGCTTTAGTTCAATCCTGTTTCTCCTATCTTCTGGGAAAAAAAAACACAAAAAAGCAAACAAAAAAACCCAAAGATTCTTGATGATAGAATTATCTCTGCTTTCTGACATTACCCAATACAATACAAAACCATGCTTCCTTGAGCTTGCCTTAAAATTATATACAAGCTCCAATCTTAATACAAGCTCATCCGATAGCCTTCTCACTGAGACACCAGTCCCAAGATTCTCCATAGTGCGGTGTCTCTCTCATTGCAGAGTCTGTAAACCTAACTGTTGAACGTGAGTTTATTTCTGGTGGCTTGTGGCTGGAGGGCGTTGGCAATGGAGACTCCATCTCTGTGAAATGTTCATTTGATGACAGTACGCTTCTTGACACGATCTACAACCTCCTAAACATTGAGTACCAGCCTCCCAGGCAATCTCCACAAGGATGGCTCTCTTCTATGAGCAGACCTGAGCAATCTAACTGAATTTCTTCAACTTCCAGTTTTTTTTGTTTTTGTTTTTTTAAATACACCAAAAACAACAAGCAAAGTTGTGAATTTTCTTTTCTAAGGGTATCAGGTGGCTAGTGGCAGAGCCATGATTAGCACTTAGTCTTCTTACGCTTGGTTTAGTGCCTTTTCTGTTCTACCATGCTATTCAGAGCAGTACAGCTCTTGACTATAATGCACTGTTAGGCGCTAAATTAAATTTTCTATCCATATCTGCTGAATTGAGTTTGGTTTCCATTCTCTCCTTAGAAAATACTTTAAACTTCAAATGCTGGGCTCTGTCCAATATTTGGGCTACCTATAAGTCACTTTTAGCTTTGATTTTGAGTGCTCCTATGGGTACTTTTGGTGGGGGCATTCATTTCTCAGGTGTGAGAATCTTATTTAGTTGCAAACTCTTGTCAAAGCTGCTGTTTTCTGCTCAGATTTGACAGTTAGCTCTGCGAGGAGCTAACCAAAACGAGGTTTTTAATTTTTTTTTTTAAATCTCTCAACTTCTATCATTAAAAGAGAGAAACCTTTAGAAAGGAGAAACTGAAACAAAAATTAAAAATTTCCTCACATGGATTCCCTGTGCCATTCTCCCTGTTGAAGAAAAGGTTACTGTGAGACAGGCTTCTAGTCACTGTTCCTCACTCCAGCCTTTTGACTTACCTTTATTTTTTAATCTCTGAATTGTCTACATTGAAAGAGAATTCTTTTAAATACATTGTAATTTTGCCATCTGAATCTATGAGTCACATTGCCTCTTGAAAGGACTTACTTAAAAACACATTTGAAGAGACAGAAGAGTTTGTTTATTAAGAGCACAAAAATAAAGTCAAGGAGTTTTTAAATAAGAAAAAAAGCCCACTATCAGATTAAAACTATTTTCATTATTTTTGTATTCCAAGTGCAAATTTTCAACATATTTGTGACAGTGGGTACGTACTAATCGATCACCTATTTTTTCATTTAACATAAAAGTAGCCCCACGTTTTCAGGTGTTTGCTTTAGATGTAATTTCAAGGAAGCAAATATTAAATTATGTTAATGTATCATAAACATATTTTGGACACTTAGTTCTTTCCAGTTTTTGAGTTTTTTGTTTGGTTTGATGGAATAGACGAGACTGCAGTCAATATCTTTGCACACATAGCATTTTGCTTTTTCTGAATCGCTTTTTTGGGTTAATTCTCAGAACTTGGATGAGAGTATTGCTGTTCAGAGACTGCAAGCCTCCCAATGACTTTGGTTAGGGGCCACCATGTTGCTCACCAAAAGGTTGCAGCCTACCAGGAACGAGCGTATTCGCATCCCTAAAACCTCCTTGGGTTTGCATGTTATCCTCAAAAATATTTGCCCCTTGATTTTTGAACTGTAAAATCACACCTCTGTTTTACTTTCTTTTGTATTTTTTCCATTATAGGGAAAATGATCTTTATTCCTGTTTGTGACTTTTTTACAACAGTAATTTCAGGTTTTCATGCTAACCTAAGGTAAATAAGTTATTTTTTGCTCCATCTCTAGAATTATGCACTATAGTAAAGTAGACTTATTTTCAGGCTGGAAAAAAGCCAGACTTCTCTGGGATTTGGGAAAAATTTGAGAAGTGAGAAGCAGAAATTGTGGTCTTTGTCTAGTAAAGAACTGAGCCCTCTACTATGCTTCTCCGTACCCAGAATTGTCACTTTAAGACCTATTCTGTCCTCCTAGCTTTTATGGACATTTTAATTTTTGATCCTACAACAATTTTCTCTCTATTTTTTTTTTGGCTGTAATATTTATATTGGGCACTTGCCTTTTCTTCATAAGTGGGGAATAGTGTATATGTAGCTTAGCAGATTTTCTTTTTATTTGAAAGGAAGCCAAAAGAAAATTTCCTTTCTCCAAAGCGAGTGGGAGTAAGCTTTTGTTGGAAGAGAAGTTTCACTGACTGTGAGAAGCCTACATTAAATTTTCTACATATTTAACAATGTTTCCTTTTGGTCGGGAAGAGTATGATGATTCTTTTCTTAGAAAAATTAACTATTTCTGAAATGATAATAGGCTCTGGATAATACACTTTGTTTTCTGCATGAAAATCAAGATTATGTGAACAATAGAATAGACTATTTTATTTTATTTATTTTTTATTAAATTTATTGGGATGACTTCAGTTAAAACATTATGTTTCAAGTGCACGATTCTATGACACATCATCTATATATTACATTGTGTGCTCACCACCCACAGTTTCTTCTGTTCCCATATATTTGACATCCTTTACCCTTTTCTACTTACCTCCACCCCCACTTTTCCTCTGGTACCCACCATACTGTTATCTGTATCTATGAGTTTGTTTTACAAGTAATACTGGCTGTCTCAGAAAGTCTAGATCCTCTATCATTATAACTTTGACTATTTACATGGAGTCTTTCAACTGGATATGTAAAAAATATATATATAACTTTATTTTCCATAGTTAGCCTCATCTTCAGTTTTGTTGATGATGGAATGGGGAACTTGTGTTCATCAATTAACGATAACTCAATCTATGCCGTTTCTAATCATTTCTTTCAAAGAGTTATTTAAAAGTTTGAACTCCCAATCAAAGCTATTTTTCTTTTCTTTTTTCTTTTTTTAAATGAGATCTCTTTCCTTTCTTCATCCCAATGGCATATAGTCCAAGAAAAAGTTTCTATGGGCTATGGTTGGGATGGGTGGTGGTAGTGGGGTCGCTGCAGCTGGGTCCTTGCTGGATCTCTCTGAAAGTTTCTTCATTCCCTCTGGTCACTGGCATCCTGTTCTAGTGTTGGCTGAGTGTAGCTGGACTCACCTGGTTTAGGGGCACCACATTGGCCCATGTTGCTGAAAGACTACCACCCGTGCCATGGCTTATATATATGGTCTCAGGAATCCCATATTGACTCACCAGTCCTCATAACACCTCTCCTCAACAGTGCTTTCTGAGATTTCTGGGCCCCTAGATGCTACACTCATCCACAAAAAGCTCACTCATTTGGCTTCATGCCCATATCTTGTCTTCTCAAGGAAGCTCATGTTTTCTACAGTGTGGGCCCAGGAGCACAAGGAGCAGGCCCCCTTCCTTGTGGGGATCATAGAATTCAGTCTGAGAGCTTCTGTCACTTCTTCCCCACCATAAGGTTGATCTACAAAGTAAAACACCTCACCTAGGTATGACCTCCCGCTTTTCCCTTTCTCTCTCTCTTCTCATGATCTTCTCCTAGTGTTAGAGAGCGTCTGTCTTTGCTCATTTAAGCCCAGTACTTTGTCCAGTGCCAGGCACAGAGCAGAGGCACCCAAGTCTGTTGAAATGAAGGCATACCAATCTGATACTTTGGCTGACTTTCTGAGAATCATCCAGTGTAGGAAGAGAAAAAATAAATAAAGGAAGCAGGGGTTACACTCCCCAAGAGTGATAAATTGAGACGTGAAATACAAGTCTGCATTACATTTCAAAGCAAATTGGCAAGACATATGGGTCACAACCACATTTCTTAAGATCTGTTTCTTTGGTGAAATTTTCAGAGGCTGCCCTAACCTAGAGTGGTCCCTTCCTTCCCTGAAGTCCTGTGTCTCATTAACTTCTTTTGTTTGCTGTTGGTTTCCTATCCTATGATATTAACTGTATCTTCAGATGTTCATGTTTTATCCTTCCAGCTTGATGATGAGCTCTTTGAGGGAGATTATTTCTTTGGCTTTCTTATATCTTCCTTTCCCATGGATCTGGGAGCCAGCTCAGCCCCCTCACCTAACATCTCTCTCTCTGAGGTGATGCTGTAGGTGCTTCACAGAAAGCCTTAGGGAGAGTCCTCATCCTCCGGCACCCCTTTTGACACCATTGTGCTTGGGCCCTCTGGCTCCTTACTTTTGGTTTCTCCCTGCCTTTTCTGCTTTTTTTTTTTAAAGCTGAAGCTTTGATTCCATAGCCTGCTCACTTCTAGTCTCCAGCTTTGCCCTGGGTGTTTGTCTTGTCTTATGTCCTCAATTAGACTCTTCCATAAAAGGACCGGGACAATATCTTCTTTCCCTTTGCATACTTCTCACTGTCAAGTCCTACATAACGCTTAAACTCCATGAACTTTTGTTTATTGGTGGATTATAGACACCTGGAGCTTCCTAATGCCAGACTTGCTCATCAAAACTTTTTGAGCAATGTGCTCTCAAGAGCTATGGAGGGGAAACTGGATCCACTGATGCATCTTTGTGTGCCTCTGGGTAAATCGTTAGCTGTTTTCTTTTAATTTGCCTTTGCTTCCTCCAAAGGGAAAATGAGGTGAACAAATGGACTCCATCAACCACACTGGGGTAGTTTGATGCAAAATTTAATGTGCTAATTTTAGTTATGCTTTGAGCTTCTTAGAGGTATGTGCCATGTAAGTACTATATGGGGGTAATCAGGAACACTTTTAAAAAAATCTTATGAGGATTTATTTTTGAAAAAATAAACTCCTCATCCCCTCATAAACCTTTATTAAAGCAAGTGTTTATTAATCTTCCCTAGGGAAATGTTTCAATGAGAAAAGTGAAGCTGTAGTTTGTCACACCCCCTGTTTCTTCTCTCTTCTGTCTGTTTCTCTTTCACAAACCACACCTGCCTCACTGCACACAGACACATTACCTGATAAGCTCTATTTATCCACTTAACCTACCTTTACTGAGTACTTACTCTGTGTGAGGCACTGTGCCAGGCTCTGAGGACATAATGAATAAAAATGGTGTCTCTGGTAACTAGAGGAGACAGACATGCCTGTATTCATTCATTCATTCGTTCAATAAATATTTATAGACTCTACTATGTGCCAAGCACTCTTCTAGATTCTGAGATACAGTAGTAAATAAATAGTATAATCAAGTACTTTAATTCTCTGGGACAGATGCTGAAATACAGGCATGTGTGGGGTTCGGTGAAAACAATTTCCCAAGGGAGCAGTCCTGGGGCTATGTCTAGAAGGGTGTACATGACAGGAAATAATAGAAGTGGAGGAGAACATAAATGAACTAGTGTGGGTCGTGGGCACTGAAGTTCCATATAATTCTAGAAGAGCAGAGAGATGGGAAATGGAACAGATTAAGGACCAGGAGTCTGCAGGCAGGATAGATTGATTTATGAATATAAAACACGTACCTGATAATCTAAAAAACATTTATCTGGTTGAAGCTTCCTACTCAAAGACTTGACCCACTGTTGGGTGTGAGAAAATTTTACCTGCTCTGTTTACAAGAGGCATTTGATGCTTATTATCTAGTCTTTCTGTGGGAGCAACTGTCACAGGACTGGAAACTCTTTGCATTAAAAGCAGCAGCTGCACGGAATGGTATTTCTGCATTTCTCTCATAGGCAGAGGGCGTTTTATTATTTCAAGATGCACGCCAAGTACTATCAGAAGGCATAGGAGCTTGGGAGTTACCAAAATTTCAGATGATTCACAAGCAGGCTGTTACAGACTGTGACATATTGATTTAACACTCCCCTGGCTAAGAAACAAACACTGCATTTTAAAAAACTGTACCTGTGACTGTGTTCGGGTGACTTTTGAACCATTTGTATGTAATGTAGGATTTATTGGATTTCTTTGAACATTCGTATGTAATTCCAGGCTTAACAGTTGTTCTGTGAATGATCAAATATTTATATAATTTTTTCCAAAGGTATTAATTATTTACAGTGCTTTTTAAAGAAAAGGTATACATTATTTACATTGCCTTGAATTTTCTCCTGATGCAGGTAAAATGACAACATAGAAGGTTGAAAGGTCCCAAAGGATACCTCTCAGGTTTGTCAGTAATCACGTGAAGCTCTGTCCTTCAGGAAAACACCTGGCAATGGAGTTATGTAATTAAAACCTATATTGGGGACCACCTGAATTTGCTTGGAGCCCCTACTTCCTCTTAGTTCTTGGGTCTTAAATGCTATGAGGGAAAGTTGGAACAGTTTCTACCAACTTTCCCCCTTGTCTTCCCAGGTTCCCAGGTGTCTTTCTTTATAGGATAAACAGCAGCTTGATTTTTCTCTTTGGGACCCAGAACATCCCCAGCTATAGAAAGAATGATTCTTTTCTAGGAAAATAGAGTTGAGATCCCCAAATCCAATTTCTAGTTATTAAAGTGGAAATGTGTTAAACTAAATAGCACCGAAAAAACATACTTGAGTAGGACCTTAAAGCCAGTATTTAGATTTCTTTTAAGGCCCTAAGTGTGACTGATGGCAAATCCCAGAAACCAGATGTGGCAGAGATGTAATAGCAGCTGTAAATGAGGCTGGTGTAGGTCATGTGAAACAACGAAGCAGAAACCTAAGATCTTATTATTAGGAAAGAAGGTTTAAGAGTGGTTTTAAGACTATTAAAACATCATTTTTGTGAAATTAATTAGTCATGTGAACATCTGCCCAAGAATATGAATATTTGCTTATTCCTCAAATGATATCTCTAATGCCATTCAAACACCTACAAAGTAATTTTGTTTGGCCCAAAGAGAAGATGGCTCTCCTTGAGGAAACTGCATGACAATTGTGGAGAAAGTAGAGCAATTCGTATAATCCAGAGGACAATCCACTTTGTTTTGCTGAATTATGTGTCAGTAGTAGGCCTGGAGATGTGTTCATGGCCTCTGCCTTATCCTAGGAGATGCGGAATAAGGCAGTCAAAGATGCTTTTTGGCGATCTGTGTTCTTAAAAATGTGCTTGTTGATTCTGATAATCAGCAAAGTGTGGGAATCTTTGGAAGAGAACCTTATTTGTGTGTTTCTTCATTTGAAACATACTTGGATGATACTCAGTCAAGTCGAAGACGGTATGTGTCCAGGCCTCTGATTGGGGCATGGGGTACTAAGAAGGGTAAGGCTTTGCTCCTTCTCCTCAAAGAGTTTACATTCAAGTCAAGAAGACAAAACCAACATATGTATATTAGTCAGGATAGCTGAGTAACAAACAAACCCTCTCCCCAGCCTCAGAAACTGAGTTTACTTCTCATTAAACTACAGACACAGCATGGATATCAGTGGATTCTGTTCATTACAGTCACTCAGATCTAGGCTGATAGGGTCCTTAGTCTCAACAAATGCTTTCAGGATCAATGACGGGCTGGGTAAAAGAGCTCCAGAGGGTCTCTCATCAGCAATAAGTTCTGTTGCCTGAAAGTGATGTGTTATTCTTTTTTATATACGACTCATTGGCTAGACTACTGATGTGGGCTCCCCCTATCTGGAACAGCAAAGCAGGGGTGGGGCTGTATAATTCTCCTCTATACCTAAAAGGAGAACTGATTATTGGCATGTACAATAGTATGAAGAGTGCAATATGTATATGCACGTGCTAAGGGCTAAGAATATATATAGTAGACGTCTATATATTATGTATTATGTATAATACATATAGTCTCAAGTGCTATATATATTATATATAGTCATGTACCATGGTATGAAGAGTGTTTTATATATATATATATATATATATACACACACACACACACACACACACACACACACATATATATACATATATATATATATATATATATATATATATATACATATATGAAATTTTAA
>NW_006431920.1:9207915-9218526 GCF_000325575.1 Pteropus alecto | reverse complement strand
ATATATATGTTGAATATGTGAATATATATATTAAATATATATATTCAAGTGAAGAATGAAATCCATGCAAGAGAGAGAATAGTGAAGAGAGAAACTATCTAAGAAAGGTGAACTTGGCCTTTATTGGTAGGTAGGATAGGCAGAATAACAACAGCAACAATATCTGTCGTGACAAATATGCCATGTAATGCCAGAAATTAGGCAAAAATTAAATCATTGTCTAATTATAGCAGTGCTCTGAGATAAATACTATATTTATCCCCATTTTATAGATGAGGAAATTGAGGTTTTGCGATAGTGAAGTAAATTTTCCAAGGTCTCAGAACTAATGAACAGTGGCGCCAGGATTTGAACCAAGAGGGTAGGAGGTTATTATAGAGAATGGAGAAAATATGAATAAAAGCAAGAAGATGGAAACGAGCATGGCATATTTGTGGTACAAGGAGGAGCCCGCCCTGACTCAAGCATCAGGGTGGTCTGCAATTAGCAGAGTGCTAAAGTTAACTTTATTTCCAATTCTACTAACAGTGTAAGCAAATCTCCAAGACCTTTAGGGAAATAAGTATGTTTGTGGTCTTAAAAGAAATAAAATAAGATTACTGCCCTTGCAAAATAACTTTTGACTTTTGAAGATTTGACCTTTAGTTTTTAACATGCTTTAAGGCATTGCTGACCTATGGGATTATGCAGAATTTACTCCTGTCACCCATTTATAAACCTCCCTGTCCCCTGCCAAACTTTGAGGGGAGTGAGAATGACTAAAACTAATGTATGTAGAAATTTAGATTCATGGTTCCTTTTTTCCAAGAACATTATGAAACTTATTTGTGAATGGTAGCAGATTTGAGTGATGGACACATATGGTAATTTGGAATAGTGCAAACAGCTATGTCCATCAAGTTTTGAAATATTTACAGAGAATGATGTCTGCTGATGTGGTTCTAAATTAGAGTCCCTGCTGACTCAACATGGGAGTGAGCTATCCAGCCCTGAATTACTGGGCACCCGAATTACTGGCTATTTCTTCTCACACAGAGAGGAGGAAAATTGAGGGCAGGATAGCATAAGTCAGATAAAAGAGTAACACAACACAATAAAACTCTCAAAAGGAGACAAAAAAACGTCTCCATCAACAACAAATACCAATAATTCTGAAAATTTTAACTATTGTAAAGTATGGATATTAGAAGTCATTGGGTGGGCTTCACTTTAATTATTTGATTAATAATACCTAACATTTATTTAATTTTTAGTATATGTTAGGAACTTGATTAAGCAACTTGGTGTAGGCATTTTCTTATTTAATTGTCAAAGCGCCGTGAGGCAGGCGATTTTATACCCGTCAAGTAGGTGAGGAAATTAAGACTTCGACAGAAAAGTAACTGGCTCAAGACAGCAGAGCAAATAAATAAGTAGGTTAACTTTATGTTTCAGCCTTTCTTTTTCAAAATAAGCTTTTAAAATAATTCATTTATTCAATCCATATTTATTAAGTTCCTACTATGTGCCAGAGGCTATGCAGAGCTTCAGGATGGGCAGATGAATAAGATGCTGTCCTGTCCATTGAGGACCTCACAGTACTTCAGGGGGACACACAAATTAACAGGCGATGATAATAAATTAACATAAGTAGAACAAGGGACCCACGTACAAGGTATTATGGGAACAAAAGAAGGGGACGAAGTCTTCCAGGAGGACAGGTGTTACAGGATTAGATGTTAGCCATGGCAAGGCAGGGAGGGGGATTCTAGGCAGATGGGAGAACATAGACAAAGGCCCAGAAGTGGAAATGACTAAGGGTATATGGGGTCCCCAAAGAGCATACTTCTCGTTTTAGTGCACAAAAGGTCAGAGAGTGACAAGAAACACAGTTAGAATTGAACCCAACTCACAGATGTCCTGTATGCCATGTTAAGGCCCTTGACCCTTACCTTGGGTGTGAGAGAGCCTCTGAGGGACTTTATGTAGGGCTAACCTTAGTGTTAAAGGTCAAGGGCTACAGATTTGAGTTGATGAGGGGCAACATTTGGAATTTCCTGATTGCTGTCTTCAACAATGTGTCCTTTCTCATGTTCTATGGTGTTTGAATAATATCAGTATTGACACTCCCTCCCTTCCTTACTCAGAAGCAGGGAGTGTGTCATCTTCTTTTTGCGCCTCCTTGCATAGCCCACGAGGGCACGCCTGTGGGAAAACACTGCATTTGTTCATAATGTAATATCCTGATGTAGGGAGTGAGTCGAGCAGTTGTAGGGCAGGGCGAGGAAGGAGGAAAGAGGTTTTGGTTATGCCATCCTAACCAGCAATCCTGCCTTTGCGTGATAGCAAGGTGCTTCAACAAAGGATTAACAACACGATTAATAAGGAGAGGCCATTTCTAAAACTAAAAATACATTCTGCGAAGTCACACGTACATGTTATAATTGAAAATAAGTATAACAACACTATCTACTAGGATTCAAAAGCTATAGAGTGCAGAGTGTCCAAGAAAGAAGGAAGCCATTGATATGTTGAATAGTATTATCTAAAGGAGGAACCCATATCTTTTTTATGAGAGAGCATAGTTTTTAATCCCTAATGAGCTTTTCTTTTTTTTATTTTCATACAAGAATAATAAAAATCTTAGTGAGTTTGCAAAGAAAAATCATTGTCCTACACTTGCTTCCGCAAGGTCGCACAAAACATCTCCGGCAACTGGTCCTGAATGAACTTAGGGTAATCAATTGCAAATTTGCTAGACTGTAGACTAGCCTCACACAATACAATTGTATTACTACATCAAAGCTGTCCTGAAAAAATAAATCCAGCAAACTGGAAAGAGATGTCAGACTTGTAGTTCTGAGAATTGTGGCTACTTCAGATTTTAGCTGAGAAGAAATTCCAGTGTAAATACTGTGACGTTGAAGTGAAATTTCATTTTTCCGTCTCACACATTTGCAACTGCAAAAAGTCATCATTTAGTCAAGCCTTGGGTACAAGGTCTTGTTAATGATCATAAAACGGTTTCCTGTTTTGTGCATGGAAAGTGCATGCGCACACATGCATGCACACACCAGCCTTTTTCCTACAGTCAGTTGTTCTGATACTCATGCTGTATGCTATTTACAGAGCAAACGCCTGTCCTATTGTCCTCCTGTGCTGGGTTAGTCCAAATTCTCCTGAGTACAGTGGTCATGTGAAGGGAAACACAGATGCTGTGTGCTGAAAAGCTGGCCTGCTCTGAACACCAGAGAGACTGCCTGCCTGGCTGACCCACAGGTTTACATTTTAAGGCCATGAATCCACTACTCTAAATTAAGAGTCACAAAATTGTTGATAGCAAATCACCACCATGGCTGCATAACTCTTGAGGTGGCCTAAAATTGTGTCGTCATGGCACTGGTGCCATATGTTTCTTCCTGCTCTGCTGCCTTGGACTACAGAGAGAGTTTAAGGGCAATCATTTCGTTTAATCAAATTGCTGCAGTAATGACTTATTCGAGGCAAAATACAACCTGAAATAAACACCGCAAAAATGAAAACACACACATTTAAAGTAAAAAAGTATCACGGAAAGTAAAAATAAAATTGTAAATTTATCTATGCTGCAAAAGCAGCCATTCATGTTTTATGTTTAGAGAGCTAGCTTGTATTTGTGGAACACATTATCTGACCTAGCATATTTATGTTTCTGGCCAGCTTTGCTCTTTGCAAATGTTATCACCTTGTTGCATGGATTTTGAGTTTCAGGAGGACTTGAATCACGCCTGAATTTTGGAATATATGAGGATGTATATCTTTTGCCTTTCTAGTTTTGTGAAAACTTGGCCAAGTATACAATTATTGAACTACACTTTCTTTCTCTCAGAACTTTGTAGATAGCTTGCCGTTGACTTTTAGTAGAGTGTGGCTGTGTTGGAGGAAAACCTGAAGTCAGCTTGATCATTTTTTTTTTACTTTCATAGTTGGTTTGATGTTCTTGACATGATGCCCACAAGAATCTGGCAACTTAACCAGGGTAAATCAGCGTTGATCTTTCAGAAACATTTCTCCTTGGAGCATCATGTGGTCTTTTAACCTATAGATTTTGGTTCTGTTATATTTCGGGAGTATATATATGCGTGTGTGTGTGCGTGTGTGTGTATACATACACATTTTTTAGACATTTGAAAAAAGTTATTTCCATTTCAGGTTTTCTAATCATTTCAGACACCAATTATGTGTATGTTGGAGCTTTGCTTATCTTCCATATTTGCCATTTTCTAATTTTAATAATCCTCATTTTCTTTTCCATTGCATTTTGTTTCGTTTTTCTGATTTCTCCATTGATCGTCCTCCATGGCCTTACTCTTTTTTAGCAGGATTCCTTGAAAATGTGACGGGATTTGCTTGAAAAACTTTTTGAGCTCTATTTACTTTTCAGTAGTCACTGCATTTTGGTGTCTATTTCTGAGTACCATGTAAATCTATAAAAGGGGGAAAACACCTGAGAAACTTGGCTCTGCTATTTCCTCCATTCAAAGTATTCTTTTATAAATACCTCCATTTTCCATGTAGATAAGGGATCTGTAAAATTTTAGTAAAAGTCTTAAATATCTATTTTGTGAAAACTCTCAAGGATACCAGTGATTTCTTTCTCTGTACCCCAGGATATAGAAAATTTCTGTTCATTTAATATTAATAAAAGTAAAAATACATTCTCTCTGTCCTAAATGATTAAACATTGATTAAAAAAGACCAATTTAGCACTGCAGGTTCTCTTTTACTTTTCAACAGATAATATGAGGAGAGACAAGTCTCCTCTTGTCATTACTCTTATACATCACATAATAGAACTTATAAAGCTCAATCTCTTTGAAAGCAGTTATATTTAGTGTTTCTTGTTCTTGTGTATACTATCAATGAAAAGAAAAGCTGCAAGCTTCTCTTATAAGTGATTGGTTGTTTCTTTTTTTGGGTTCTTAAAAATGAACATTCTCAAAGAATGCTTAAGCTCACTTAAGAGACAGATTTCATATGTTGCTTTTGATATAAAAAGTGGTAATTTATCAGCCTAATTTGTGTCCTCATTAGAGTAACTAAACCAATCAACAAATTGTTACTAAATGACCACTTTGTTGAGTATATTGTGCCATGCAGCATAACAAAAACTATTGTTTTCCAGAACATATTATCACTATCACTGGAAGGAGGCATCAGCTTATTTTTAAACAATTGATCAGCTATGTAGTTGACCTGATTTAGTCAGTAAGACAACAGAAAAGTCAAGCAAAGGCATCTGAATGAATCTGACATACAAAGGCACACTAAAACTCCCCCAGACTGCAGCTGGGTTTTGCTATTTCTTGGATTGTTTACTTGTGGTTTAGATTAATTTTAGAACTAGGCATCTGTTCTTACTTCTTCCTTCTCTCCCTTCTTTCTTACTCTCTTGCTTTTATCTGGTTTGCTGTATAATTCTAGGTTGTGTTGTTATAATATTTTTGTATCAGTAAAATACAAAAATAAATACTATAGCTCAATATAACTGATGAGTTAATCCTGCTAACTGAAAAATACTAATGTAGATATGTTTTTTATTTAATGAAGTTATGACCATTATTTTGTCTTTCTCTGCTGAACTTCATGCCTGTCAGGTGTATTTTGCTGTTATTTTTAATGGAGAGCCAGCAGGCATGTGGCTGTATAACTCACTGGAATATTGAATGCAATCTGGCTTGAGTTCGGCTGAAATCTTTGGTGTGGGTTGATACTGCTAAATTTTGGAGACATCTCTGTCTGATATAGCACTCTGGTCACTTTTAAGGTCTTGAGACTCCAGCTGCGGCCCAATGTTCCCAGGGTTATAGTAGGCTGCTGGTGGAGCCATACCCATAGGACTACTGTAAATGGCTCAGTTTTATTTAGTACCAGAAATATCTTGGAATATGTAAAAACTCCAAGAGTGATTGCTGATGGAAATAGTCTTCCTGAGATTCAGGATGGACCCTGTCTTAATAAAACCAGAATTTCGAATATGACCAATTCATATATATACTCCTTATAGACTCCTCAAATCGAGTCTACATTTGCATTCCTTCTGAACCATTTAGACACAAATGAAATCTGACATAAATAGACATAGAACTAGAATTGAAACCAAGCAATAGTATAAGGTAACAGAAGCTGGTCTTTTTCTAAATCTTTTTTCCCTTGCTTTATCCTTTATTTATCCTTATGTTTTCTTTCTTCCATCAAGTACCTTTTTAAAGTAAATCTATTTTCAACAAATTGATAAATGAGTAAGAGTTATTTATAACTATGAATTCAAACTGCTGTATTATTGTTCTTCTTTTATACTATAAAAGAAGTTTTGACATCGGCAAGTAACATTTGCTTGTTTTATAGGAAAATAGTCTCCTTCTTACCCCACTAGAAGTCACTCGACTTCAGCAGGTCTGCCTCTAACCGCAAGTGTAAGTGTAGTAGAATCTGCATAGAAAGAATCCTCTCCCACCACTAGAGGTATAAACACATCATATCAGCAAACATTTGTTGCATGTTCACTATGTAGCAGGTACAATAAGGAGAGTTCTGTGTAGATTATTTTACTTAATCTTAGTAACTGTATGAGATATAGGTACTATTATTCTCCAATTTACAATAAAGAAACTAAGACACAGAGAACTCAGGTAAATTGCCCAAAGTTACACAGCAAGTGGTAGAGGTGGGATTAAACATGGGCAGTCTCATAGCAGAGCCCATATTCTTAATGATCACAATTTCTCTCCTGCCACAAACCCACCATATATTAACAATGGCCCTTAACCACTTCCTAGAAAGGAAGATGGAAACTTGAGCAGAATGATAGAGTCCGAAGGTCAGAGTGGAAAGGGCCTCAATGATTATCTAATCCATCCCCCTTATGTTATACATGAAGCAAAAGAGGATCAGGGATACTCATCTATCTGTTCGAGCCCACCCAGACTTCACGGGTGACTAGAATCCATTTCTATAAGTCTCTGTTGTAAGAGTTATAGGGATGAAGGCTCATTAAAGATTCATGTTCTATAGATAAATTTCCCTGCAGTCCTTTATTTAATTTGGCCTACTGCATCTGCGAATTGACTAATGTCACTGTAAACATAGAGGGCTCAGGACTCTAATTATAGGAAAGAAGGAAATCATTATTGATGAGAAGTTGGAAGAACTAAGCCTCGAATTAGATAGTTACACCCCAATGTCTCCAACTTCTATATTTCAGCTGAACTTGTGATATTCTTTAAAAGCAAAGGCATTCTTGATGAAGATGCAGATTCCCTGGGCTGAGTTATAGGAACAGTTAATATCCTAGATGCCAGAATACAGCCATTAATGTGAATACTGCAGTTCAGTGGAGCCCCAAGTCCTGCTTTTCCACTGAGATCTCTTATATTGCAGAAATGTGGGTTTCCTTCTTTCCTTTCCTCCCCAAAGCCTCCTATGATGGGCATTTTTAATTAGGACACTTCTGATGCACAAACGGGATCTACTCCTGACAGCTTCTTTTCTCAACACATGTTTTCCCTCTCATTCATCCATCTTACTTGTCAGCTTCCTTTTTCCTCTGTGACTATGTTTGAAATGCTGTCCCACATATCCTTCTATTATAGAAAGGAAATTTGACACCTGGGGAGGCAATATTTCCTCTTACTCTCTGGGTGGAGGGCATGCTGGCTATTTCTCAAAATAGCACAGTCAGCAGTATTGAGAACATTAATGCTTTGTAAAGGAAACCAAGGAAATTTTTTCTTCCTGATGAGATGCAAATTGTACATTCTATATCTCCCACCAGTGAGAACATCATTTTGCCTTGAATAGTTACCCAAGCACCTTCAAATCAATTAAGGGACTGTGATGACACTGCTTTGACATCCCATTAGCCCTTGCCTTTAGTTATGTGTCTATTAGAAGCAGAAATAAAAGTGATTTTTCCAGTCAGAGGTGGAATTTCAAATATCTTGGTTTTCTAAGTCAGATAAAGAATCATGAATCCAGGTGCTTTGTTTGTTCCATGGTTGTTTGTCTTAACAGCTAATATCGGGTTAAATTTTGAGTCCTGGGAGGGCAAGGACCATATCCCAATTGTTACTAGACTCCATGGTGACTAGGGTTATATCTTTCTCATAGTGGAATCAGAGATTATAACTGTTCAATTGTTTATTTGTGTATACGTCAAATATTTAATGAGTGGTGTGACAGGCCCTGTGCTCAGTATTCTTCTGAGAAGGACTTTGTGTTTTATCTAACGTAATTGTTCACCATAGAACCGTTTGTTCAATGGAAAATTGTGGAGTACTTACTCTGTGCCAGATATAGTGGTGAGCAGAGATTAAAAAGGCATGATTTTTGGTTTCAAGGAGATTCTAGTCTAGTGGAAGACACTGAGTTCCAAAAATGTCCAGTGTCATGCCTGAAGTTACACATATTATTACTGCAGGGAGAGGTAACAGATATGGATCCCCTTATGCAAATACTTAATGATCATTTGAAGCTTAGCATTACAGAAACATGAGACTAGAGGGTCATCTCACTCATCTGGGATTCAAACTCTTTAACAACTGCTGTAATACATATCTGTCAAATTAAATATTCATGGTGTATTGGACAAGGACTAAAGTGGTTCCATTTATGCTTACAAACATTTATCATGTGAATTGCTCTTAATTTTCTGCTTACCAAAGAGAATTGGACCTATTTTCATATGTTTTAACTATAATAGAGTCTTAAATAATGGCAGGATCAGATGGCTTATGTGGTATAATTTGAAAGCTATCGAAGGGCCTCTGAGTCTAAAAAAGATCTCTTTACCAGTGTACTGGTGTACCTAAAATTCTACCACTAATGGATTGTTTTGGTAGTCAGCTTGAGGAGGACAGAGCTGGAGATAAATCTTTATATAGGGAGAGTAGGTAGGGTAAAGATAGTAGAGAAAGGGTAAACACTGTCCACATGTAGAACATAGAAGTCACTCAATAATTGTTGCCCAAGCGATTGAGTATTTTAAGTATAAGTCTAGGTACAAAGCGCAACAGAAGTACAGAAGAGGAAGGAAGGGATCCTCACTAGAAATGGAGGAAGGTCATAAAAAAGTGACACTTTGAACATTGATGGATGGGCTGAGTTTTAATTGTGAGAAATTGAAAGGGAAGAGCATTCTGAAAAGAAGAAATATCTTAAGGAATAGTTCACAAAGTATGATCCAGGGTCCCCGTGGGAGTCCTCCCAACTTTTTTAGGGAGTCTGTGAGATCAAAACTCTTTTCATGATTATACTAATATGTAATTTACCTAAAGAAGGTAAAAGAGCTATTGACGATATTAATGAACTTATTGATTGCTTGAGTATAAGGTCGAAGGAGGGATCAAAGATGATCCCATATTTTCTTGCTATATCAACAAAATTATCAAACACAGTATTTGAGGTCTTAAGTGGGAAGTCCTGGGCTGGGCGCTACTGTTACAATGCTAGGCTGTGTGATTTAAAATCCTGGCTCTGATGGTCCCCTAGCTGCATTGGCACGTCACTTCTTCATGCTTCACTCTCCTCACCTGTCACATGGTGATAATATTCATACTTACTTAATAAGGTTGATGTGAAGTGAATTGTCACTAATCAAGTACCTAGAAAGATGCCTGATGCACAGTAAGCCCTTTATAAATATTCGTGAAGGAAAATATGGGATATGAGAGAGAAGAGGATGCAGACACTGTGCGTGACAGGAGTCCTGCCTGAGTGTGAAAGCATAGGAAGGTAAGTGACATTTACTGAGTTCTATCATTAAAAACGGGTGGGGTCTGCTAAACCCAATCTCTAGTTCCCATACTTACATCTATCTGACAGAGGGTGGGTTTGGAGAGATTGGCTGTTAGAGATCTTAGGTAAATTTTTCAGAATTTGCTTTTGTTGATTGATTTTTTGCTGTTGGGTTAGCCAGGTGCTTTAATTAATCCAAGACTTCAAAGAGTGGAGGAGAGTGATCATCTGTAGGCTTGGGTGGGTGGGAAGGTTGTGCAGAGTGGTGGGAAGTAGAGAGGGTACTGACTGGTGGCTTATCTTATGTTCTATCTTTAAATTCAAGTGAATACATGTGAGTTTATTTTGGTATATAAAGATGTTTTAAATTATTTACCATTAAGGGAAAAAATAATGCCTCAGAGAGAGGCCTTGTGATTACTGAGTATCCCCGGCACACTCCCACATATCCCCCTCGGTACTCTGACTTGAACAGGGTTGATTTAACCCAGTAATACAGCTCTTGTAGGAAAAAAAAATCGACTCCATGTATGCTTTAGTTCTTTGCAGGAGAAGCAATGAATCATAAAGATTAATCGTGTCTTTTCTTGTGAGTTTAATAAATAATATCAATTTACAGGAAGGATGAAAAGTTGATATATGTAATTAATGCTGAATGAAAAATGCTATAGTCAAAGATTTGTACAAAATGCTGTCCTTTAAAATATATAATAGAGGTGCTTTTATTTTAAAATTCATGAAGACTTGAGTTTATGCTCAGCAACATTTTCTGCAAAGGTAATTGAACCTCCACCTCTCTGCCAAAGAAAGAAGGGATTAGGAAGTTCTACAAATAAATCAAGGGTTTTACTTAGTTTA
>NW_006431920.1:9205034-9207801 GCF_000325575.1 Pteropus alecto | reverse complement strand
TAGGAATCTTTTTTGATTACTTGAGTGTTTAAATCAACATGTGATATGAAGTTCTGTTGGTTATGGAGGAAACTGGTTTATTTACCGTTTTTTTAATTTATTAATTATAGTGACATTGGATAACGAAATCTAATAAGTTTCAGTCATGCAATTTAAGAGTAAGGCATATATATATATATATACATTGCATCTTGGCATCCCAACTGGTGGACAAGCTGGCATGTGTGCCTCTTGATAGAATGCAATATGAAGAAGCATCACCTATCAGTCATTCTCAGAAAACATGTTTAATCTGAATCTAGTTGAGCTTTTAGGCCTCACTTCTGATTTTCAGAATGTACAGGAGCTGGGGGAACAAGTTAAATAGCATCACTAGGAAACAAGCAAACAAATCCAAACATGGAACTTTTTATTTGACAATTGAATCTGTTTTTCAAGACTTTGAAGCAAAAAAAAAAAAGTGTGTGTGTGTGTGTGTGCGTGTGTGTGTGTTGGAAAATGTTTCCTGAATCTTGATTAGATACTAGTTAGTAAAATTAAAAGAGTTTTAAATGTCACTTGGGGAAACGTGAATGTAGTCTGGATATTGGAAGAGAGCAGAGAATTATTGCTACTTTTCTTAGGCTGACTAATGCTACTGGGGTTATATAGGACATACATCTTATTTTTAGGAGATGTGTGCTGAAATATTTAAGGGATAAAGTGTCATGACATCAGCCACTTTAAAATAATTTAGCAATAAAACTAGAGAAAGAAGAGAGAAAGAGAGAGAGAGAGAAAGGAATGGAAGGAAGGAGGGAAGGAGAGAGGGAAAGAAAGAGGAAGAGAGAGAGACAGAGAAAGAGAGAATGAGAGAGATCCTGTAAAAAATGGTAAAAATATTAACAATTATTGAATTTAGGTAGTGCAAATATAGCTATTTATGGTATAATTTTTAAAAGTTTTCTGTACGTTTGGATTTTTTGTAATTGAAAGCTGTTAAAATTTTGCCATAGGCAAAGCTTAGTGATATATATATATGTATAGTCACTTATTCAAACTTTCACAGGCTATAATTTGCACACCCATCACATGGTAAGTGCTGTGTTCAGTGCTGAAAGATAATGGTGACAACAGCGAATGAGACTTCTTTGCTCTGATAGAATTTCAGTTTGGGTGAGAACACTATTAAAGAGTGAGACATGCGAGTAAATGAATAATCACGTATTGTAATATATTACCAAGAAAAACTGGTAAAGTGTCATGAGAGAGAGTGACAGAAGGGACATAATTTGGATAAGGGTGGGGTGAGTGACTGGAATGGCCTTTCTGGGGAAATGGTTCCTTTCAAAGAGGCCTCTTGGGACCCTTCGGCTCTTAGCAACCTCTCTGACCCACAGGCTCCTGTGTCATCACACTGTCTGTTCAGCACTCCCTTGGACATCCTGGTAGCATTTCAGTCTCCAAGCGTTTAATCTTGGCATCTCAATTAGATGATAAGTGATTTGAGCCTTTTTTATTCATTTCTACATTCTTCAAAGCCTCATGTGATACATGGGGGGTCAATCATTATTTAAAAAATAATATTTGTGCAGCTCTTCATATCTTTGAAATCCTTTTCCTATGCATGACCTCATCTGATATGAACTTTAAAAAAGTCCTGATGGTTAATTTTATGTGTCCACTTGATTACGTTATGGTGCCCAGTTTGGTCAACACTAGTCTAGATGTTGCTCTGTAGGGATTGGCGGATATGATTAATTTACAATCAGTTGACTTGAAGTAAAGCAGGTTACTCTCCATAATCCGGGTGAGCCTCATCCGGTCAGCCGAAGAGCAATGCCTTAGGTTTAAGAGCAATGAAGCAAATTTGCCTCAAGACTACAACAGAAATCCTGCCTGAGTGTCCAGTCTGATTCTCTGTGGAATTTGGTCTCAGGACTGTAGCATCAACTCTTAGACTTGTCATCCTCCACAACTGCATGAGCCAATTCCTTAAAACTTTTCTCTAGAGAATCCTGACATGTACAAACCCTAAGAATTAAAGAGAACAGTTACTATTCCCACTTTACAGATGGCTAAAGAGAGGAACAGAGAGGTTAGGCTATGAAGGCTCCATACTGAGTTTGTGAGACTAGTAGGAAGCAAAATCCTTGGCCTTTTAAATCAGAGCTTTTAAAATGGAAGTTGTTGTTGATAAAATGTCTAGCCAGTAGCCAGGAACTCAAACGTCTGAGAGTGACATTAAACAACCTTTCCTTTCTCTAGCACTGCATTGGATCTGGATGCTAAGCCAGGTGACACTGAAGGGCTTTAGAGATCCACACGCATATTTAACAATCACTGTTTCAATGGCCTTGCTTCAGAGGACATGTATACCTTCCCTCGAACAAAACAGTCACCTCACTGTAAATGTGTACGGGGACACCATGCCATCAGCAAGCTGAAAGATTTTTATCCTTTGCAGTCAGTAATAAAAGCTTGGAAAGGATTTCTCCTGAGAGATTCTGTTTTTGATGGATTTTCTTTGTTTACAATAAACCTGGGACTTAAATATTGCAGCCTATCCTTGCTTGACTGAAATAACTGAACCACAATATCTGGAACAATAACTTCAGTGTTATTTGAAGTACCTGGCCCAAATCTTGAGTCTGTTCACACTAGGTGGAAAATTAAACGAGAAACAATTACAACTTGGTGACTCCCTTGACGGGGGGTTTTGGAATTTCACAGGCAGAAGAGGAGGTTTGCTTCACCAAGCCCTTGGGTGGCAAAGCCCTCTGTAGGT
>NW_006431920.1:9190297-9204999 GCF_000325575.1 Pteropus alecto | reverse complement strand
CTTATCAGAATTAAGTTTCTCTTTGATGCTTGGGCTATTCCCTCCTGGCAAGGGTAGAGTTAGACCCCATGACCCAAGGGTAAATTTAGGCATAACTACATCACGCCTCTGCTCATATATTAGAAAATCGTGAGAATCTGAAATTCTTTACAGAGGCTGCTACCTTCGAGGGAGGTAGGGTGCCATGAATAGCAAAACTGATTTGTCCTGTACAATCTCCTTTTCTGTCTATGCCTCATTTTGCTCATCTGTGAAATGGAATAACACTTGCTTCCTAAGATTGTTAAGAGGATTAAAGCACACTTATTATGAATCAGTGACATTTACTGAACGCCAAGCTTGGGCCAGCTCTGGGTCAATCATTTGTTATTCCTTATCTACTTAAATGCCACAATTCCATGCTGGAAGGTGCAGTTTTTGGTCCTGTTTAAAGATGAGGAAATAGTGCTTGGCAGGTTAAGTTGGTCTGTGGTCTTTTAGTGAGTTATCAACAGATAGTATCTTATAGTCAATCAATGACCCAGAGAAGCTTGTCAGTCACTGGGTGCTCAGGATAGGTTGGTTTTCTTCTCCTTGGTGTTAGTCCCCGCACACTTCCCTTTCGATCCTCTTAGGGTCCCTTAAGTGGAATTCCAACCAGAAGTAGCAGAAGGGGTGCCATGTTTCTGCTTTAGCTAATAGGTTCTCCTTGAAGTTGGGCTGAAAGCAGCTGAAGTTCTTTCCATGCCAGAAGTGAGGGGAGGGTATGTCTATATAAAGAGAAATAAAATCATTGAGTTCTGTGACTGCCACTCTTGTTCTGTCTTCCTAAGGAATTATAATCTTCTGGAGGTAAGGGAGCAAGTCTGGTGGCTTGCAATGGACTCCTGGGTTTTATGTTAAACAGTGATTTTTGATGAGAAAGTTGTAGTTTCCTCTGATGATAATCTGCCCTGTTCATTGCTTATGTCATTGTCAGACTCAGCTTGTAGAGCTTTGTGAGTTCTCGTGAAAAGCTTTCTTTCCAGACAGTGAGGAAACTTAAGGTCAGGAGAAGGACACACTGCCGAGAATGTAAAAGCTCATGGGATTCGTTGAGTGATGAGACCCTCTTTAGTTCACAGAAAAATAGAAAGCCCTTTCTTGCTGTCAAACTTAAAATGTATTGAGACAAGTGGAAAACAAACACAGGAAAAATTATTCCAAAGCATTCAGCTTTCAGGCTTCCCATTGCATTGAAAAAACATTCTCCATCAGCAAGGGGCAGGAGAAGATGAATTCTGCAGTGAATGGAATAGGAAGGAGCCAGCCAACGTGCATAAGAAAGGACTGGACCAGAATGTAAACTGTGTTGATGATATTGAGCTGAATCTTTCAGCCAACGAATAGTGAGGGTCTACGTAATCAATAATAAACCCTACTCTATATCTAGACATCAGATATGCGGAGAAGCAGTTTCCCAAGGGCATGGAGAAAGAGAAAAGGAGGGAAGGGGGAGAGAGAAAGGGAGAGAGAGAGAGAAAGAGAGGGAGAGGGAGAGAGAGGGAGAAAGAGAGAGAGAGAGAGAGACAGAGAGAGACAGAGAGAGACAGAGAGAGACAGAGAGACAGAGAGAGACAGAGAGAGAGACAGGATTGTATGTCATGCTCTGACGTATTACATTCAGCTGAGTCCTGATTTGGGGCCAATATTTTTGTTCAGTGATGCTTATTGCTTTAGATCTCTCCCTGGTGGAGGTAATTTCCCAAAGAAAACATAGTGATAACTCTGAAGAGCTGTCCATAGACTATTCCTGTCTCAGGTTAAAGATCTCTAGAAAAAGGGACACTGGACTGAGTCATGTAGGCCATATTCTAGAACTAGCACTGCTGTGGAGCAGGTGTTTGATTCAGAGCACTTCAGTTGTACTCACAAAAATGCCATTTCCTAATCTATAAATGGAGAGAAAATGAAGGCTTTCTTCGAATTATCACCAACCAGAAAACCTAATACCTGTAACAGATCAATTCAGAGCAGCTCTGGTTGAACAACAGCCACAGGACCTAGAACCCATCACTTACCTTATCTTCTGTTCCTTCTCATCATCCCTTCAAGTGGCTTCACTAAATCTTTAGGCACCCAGAGTTCCCCAAATAGCCTCCCATGCTAATCCTCCCAGAGACCACATAGAAGAAATGTCTGGCTATTATTACACTTTTAGACTAGTATGCATACTCCTAAAATTTCTGTAGGAGAATGACCCTTAAGGTGATTTTTACAAAGAGAATAGAAACATATAAGAGGATGTCTGTGTCCTGCAATGTCCAGGCTTTGAGAAAATCTCAGTCTCTCTCTATTGTGTGGAAATCTGTATTGATATTTGTTCGAATTCAACTACACTGATGCTACGTTTTTTACTGGTTTGTGGTTGTATATTGTTGGTTAAAAAAAATTTACTGTGTTGATCAGTTTCAAAAGGGAGAGTATGTGATGACAAAGGCTTATCTGGTAGATGTTTTGTCCTGACCGAGAGAAGGAAAGGAACAGTGGGAAAGTAATAAAAAAACAGAGGTTTGTGGAAGGAGTTGTGGATCTGGTTCTTGAGTTAAGGTTCTCACTAGACCAGACTGTCAGGTGAAAAATCAGGAAGCTGAGAGATGGACACTTTTGAACTATTGGGTTTTGTGTTTAACGAGTGTGTCTAAGTTATGAATAGATTTTATAGAATCAAAAAGTATTTAAATTTTAAAGCTAGATGAGATCAAAATGATTTTCTCCCAAGAGTGGCTTTAGTGTTTGAGAGAGGAGCTTTTCCTTTTTCTTCTAATGAATGTTCATATACAAGCAAAGGATTTTGATCTTTTGAATAGCCACTTGAGGAATGTTCTTTGCAATATATTAGGTTTTGGAATGACTGGTAAAGCCTTTGTGGGAAAGAGAATGTTATAATATGTTGGGGTAAAT
Source organism: Pteropus alecto (assembly GCF_000325575.1). Lineage (NCBI taxonomy): Eukaryota > Metazoa > Chordata > Mammalia > Chiroptera > Pteropodidae > Pteropus > Pteropus alecto. Next base: position 9,202,077 of record NW_006431920.1, on the reverse strand, counting down.
TGAGAATTCGAAATAATTACCCTAAATTTATCAAGATAATTTCATTAATACTGGTCATTATCAAAAATTGTTTCGAGGTCATTAAAACAGTCCTCAGTTGAAGTGAAATTACTTATATGTTTTAGCGGTGGCATTTTTATTACTTTTTTATTTGGAAAACAGAATGCAATCAATTAAGCCACAGGTCTAGGTTAAAGAAGGTCACATTTTAGCAATTATTTTAACATAAAAAAGTGTTACATATAGAGTCACTGTCAATTATTAGAAATAATTACATATTTTCTTGGGTAATTTCTTGATAATTAAAGTGTCATTGAAACATAAGATGCTTTGTTAATGAAACGATTTTAAAAAAGCACCTCACATGACTTTGTCATATTTTGTTGAAATGTGGTTTAATGTTTGTTATTATAATTTATGATTGTTACTGCATAAACTTGAATGGTATTAATGCACAAATTATGAGTGTAAGCCAAATAATATTTCACTAAGTAAAAATACATCACAAGAAGTAGTGTAATAGCAATCAAAATTATGATAATAAACACTAAACCATGTTTCAATGAAGAACAAAACACATTTAAAATATTTTTTCTCTTGATTTTGAAAGAATTCATGACACTAATTACAAAAGAATTACCGAAAAGGAACTGCTCCCCCGCCGCCCCACCGCCAAATATTACACTGAATAGCATAAACAAACAAAACTGTAAATAGAAGTTTCATGAATAAAGGGATTTTCAAAATGAGACTTTTTGAGTCAATTTTTCACTTCTGGCATATTATACAAATGACAACACGCTGTTTTCTGTTTTGAACCTAATAATATCAGCCCACTCTTAGCTAAGCAAGGGTTTTTAATTGTTACTTTAGAAGGAGGAGATGGATTTAAATTTATTTATCTTTCATTTCCCATCTTTTTTTGACCAGTAAAGATGTGAATGGATCAATGTGCCCTTCTTGTTTCCAGATTTATAGATGTTTCTTGGGAAGAGAGGGAGAATCCCAGAATATCTCACAGAAACATTAGTTAATTGGGATGCTCAAGGAGTCTGAGCCTAAGAAGATAGGATATAAAATAGATCCATTTCGAAGATAGAAAAATTAGGAGTTGGTGCAGTGCTGTGCTAGAACTGACTTTAGGGTAGGTTTTGCAGAAGTAGATTTTGTGCATCTCTTTCCAGCTCTACTTTTAGAGATCTTCTGTATGTGGAAGCTTGAAATTGCCCATGGTAGAAGTATTTACACCATGGAAATTGGCAGGCACTATAAATCAGAGCATTCTTTTCAGGAGCCAATTTTCCAGCATACTGTTAGGAAGAGAAATCATGGATCATGATTTGAAAGTCACACCAATCAAAATAGTGACCACTATAGAGGCTAATTAGATCATGTCAAGTAGAGACAAGAATTCACATTTATTCACCTTGTTAAAAATGACCCCTGATCTGATCCATAAGTTAGAATACATTTGCAGATTCTGGTCTAGTGCTTTTGATTGGACTCTTTACTATTCACAGAAAGCTCCCAAGAATCTTACGGCTTTAGTCTCCCCTCCCTCAACATACTCCCTTTAATCTTTTCTTCAAAAAGCCAACAGAAATGAATATTTTTCTAAGGAATTTTTGTAGGATAGGACCTGTGCTCATTGCAATGTGACTGTCATCACCATTCCGCAAAAGCTTATGTACTATGTGATATATAAGACCCCACAGTCTGGACATAGGCTCTCTGCATTTCTACTCCCAGTTCTTCATTACACTAGTGACTGCTCTGATCAGACTGCTGTCTCACTCTCTTGTGCATGATGTTTGCATGCATATCCCATTGCCTTTGCCAAGAGCGCTCATCCTCTTCACCACCTATCTCATCCTCCAATACTCAACTAAAATCACACCTTCTCAGAAAAACCTTTCTCCACAATAACTCATTTTATCAGCGGTACTCATCAATTTACATGTCATACTACCAAGCGCAGGCGCCCTTAATTTAGTGATAATTCAGTAAATATTTTTGAACAGTTTGGAAAGTGTAGTTCCAAGTGCCCCCCACATTCTATAGCCAAGTATTCCCATTAACCTTGGAACAAGTTTGGGGAGTCACTGTTTTTATAAGTGAAGGGTTGAGGGGAAAGGGAAGAAGGAAGGTCACCTATTCAGGATTAGGTCATACTTGAAGTTCTTAGAACTCATTGATTTGAGATTAATATTTGTGCCTGGATGAGATGACATTATAACTTCCTGCTGTAGAAAATCTGGACTAAGATCATTAATGAATTTTCTGGTTTATAGCCAAAAATTGAGTCTTGGATTTACTTTTTGTCTGATCATCAAGGGAAGGAAGTTTAACTGGTCCTGGAAGAACGTGCTAAGAGCATTTTAGTATATTTACAATCCTCGTTATTTATTTTCAAGATATGTTTTTCATCTTTAAATGACCTCACTGTGATTTATTAACAAATATTTACATTTTCAAATGGGATACTTAAATAAGACTTTCATTGACATGTCATTTTTATAAAATTGGCTTTGCTAAAATTTTTTTTCTTGAGAAGTTAACTGATTTTGTTTTGTTATTGCTAATTCCGCTTTTAAAATAAAATGATCTAATTCCAGACAAAGGGTTTTAGAGAGATTTACTTAGGGTTTTGAAGTTGCTGGGCCCACATCTGAGCATCTAATCACTTCCCTCTCATCTCCTTGTGTTGTCAAACTTTTCTGAAAGCCGATTTGTGTCCCTGGATAAAAGTCTTGTTTTCGTTTTGCTGGGGGACAGCGTTGTTTTAAACATTTCTTTCTCCTCACTTTGCTCAAATGTGTTTCTCTTGGCAGGAATCCTAACTTGTCTGGATTCACTTAGGTGTGGGTGTGACCTCAGCTTTCCTCAGCCAATATTTTGCATGGCCATGCCAGTCTGGAGAGCCAAACTCTCTCCTGACTGAAGATCACAAAACGGCACAGACAAGTGCTCAAGGCGCTTTCCTGAGATGATGATTTAAATTATCATGCTCTCCTGGGGTCCTTGAGAAATAGGCCACTCTCTGATCATTTTTGAGCACTTGCCAGCATGCCTGAAATATGAGGAGAGGGGGAAGATGTGTCTGCTTTTCTAATTAGTTTTTTCCTCCAGTAAGTCATATCCCCTTCCTTTTAAGTGACGGAAAACATTAGAGTTCTTAAGAGATGTCTATTTTCCACTGGGGTTTACATCATCGTTTTATCTAATTATTTCTCAATTACAAATAACAATTAAACCAAATGGTGATGCAAACTGGAACAGTAACAATATATCTTTTTGGAAGAGCTCCCTAACTGAGTTATGGAACACCAGAGTTGAAAATTCTTTGTTCAGTCTCAACAATCAGTATTCAAGAATGCAAAAATTACAAGTCTTGATTTTTAAACCAAGTCTGCTGTCCCTTGGCCCTGGGAAGTTCCATCTTCAATTGTTTTTGTCATCTCAATACTGTTTTAGCAGTTGGAATAAACTGCTAAATAGCCATGCTATGGGACCACTGTTAACCGAGTTACTGTTAATGGAAAATATTTAAAGATAATCCTTAACCTGGAGTCCAGAGACCTGAATCTGGAGTGACTGTTTCTCTGAGTTTGCCAGAAATGGTCTTGGTTTATGCCTCTTGTCTTGGTATTATTATGCATAGTGTCCCTTTTCATTGTCAAAAGTGACCTACCTCAAATTCTTTTACAACTTGCTAGGTGAACAAACAAAAGTAGATTAGACTTAGTCACTCTTTACTGATATCTAGTTGTAAGATTCTAAGTCTTAAGTCATTCAAGTGGCATTTCTCAACCTCAAATATCTTATTTAAGATCAAATAAGAAACTAACAAATGAAAATATATACTTTTCACAGCAGCTTTCTATGTGAAAGCTAAAATTGTAAAGCTTCCAGAAGAAAGAAGAGAATATCTTTAAGACCTTGTATAGGCAAAGATTTTTTAAACGAGATTTTATAAAAATTAAAAACTTTATGCTCTTCAAAGACATTATTTAAAAAGTGAAAGTTACAGATAGGGAGAAAATATTTATAATACATTTATCTAACAAAGTACCTTTACAAATGGATGATAAAATGACAAGTCACCTAATTTTTTAAAAACAATGGCCAAAAACTTGAACAAACACTCTTTGCAAAAAGGATGTTAAAATGATGACTATGCATATGAATATGTGTTTAACATCAAGGAAGTGTGAATTAAAACCACGAGATATTTTGAATCCATTGGAATTGTTAAAATTAAAAATACTGACACCACCAAATCCTGGCGAACAAATGAAACTTTTCTATTTAGCTGGTTAGGAATATAAAATGATACAACCAGTTGGAGAAATTGACAGTTGGGGAAATTCTTGTAAAGTTAAACATGCTTACCTTACAACCTAGCAATTCCATTTAATAGTACTTATCCAAAAGAAATGAAAGAGTTGACCACAAAGGGGCTTGAACACAAGTATTGATAGCAGCTTTATTCATGGTAGCTCCAAACTGGAAACAGCTCATAGTCAACCTGTGAATGGATAGGCAAATTGCGATATATTCATGCGATGGAAAACTATGCAGCAATAACAAAAAAATAACTTCAATTGTATATAAAAACATAGATGAGACTCATAGGTATTATATTGAGAGGAAGAAACCAGATCCCAAATTGTACATACTATGTGATTCCGTTTATAGGAAGCTCTAGAATAGGCAAAAGTAATCTATGGTGACAGAAGTCACAACAGTGGTTAGCTGTGTATATGTGTGTAGAAGGAGGGCTCCTCAGTAAAGAGTGGAATGCAGGAACTTTCTGGGTGAAGGAAATGTTTACTAGCTTTACCTGGGTGGCATCTACACGTGTATACATGTATTAAAAAGTCTTGAGTGTACACTTAAGATGTACACATTTCCTGTATGCCAATTATACCTCAATCCAATACTGTAAAAGTAGGTTACAGTGCTTCTCAGTTTAACAAGTGCATTCTCACACAATAATGTCTTTCAAATAATTTCTAAATACTACTGTTCTTTCTCTAAACAAAATGCTATGTGAAATTCCAAAACATAAAATAGATAAAAGCAGAGCTGCTGGAATTGAAATGAAGAGGGCATCCCGAGGTCCCATAATGCCACCTCTCCCCCTGGCATTGTAACCATTCTTTTAATAACGCTGTGATGGAAGTACTCAGGGTTTTTATTTTATCGACTATGCAGATGAGGAAAATGAAGCTCAGAGAAGTTGTGACTTGCCTAAGTTTATATGGTTAATAAATACGATAGCAAAGACCTGGAAGTTATGACCTTTGAATCACGATCTGTACTTTGTCCTCATTGTACATCTGTGAAACTTAAAGCAGTGTTTTAAATATTATGAGGAATATAAAGTAATCTAAAACTTACTCCCAGTTACCAAAGTGTTTACAGTCCATTTGAAGAGGTAAGATTTATATGTACTCCTTAAGTGAACAGAGAGGTATGGGGGACAGGCACTCAGCATTTTGTTCAAACCTCATCTGGCTGGAGGCATCATGTTCGATCGATGATAAGTATCTATAGGTGAGAAGCTACCATTCATCAGGACACAGGTGAGCCTTTCTGGTCATTTCGATAACCCCAACAACCAGTCTGATGCTATCTTTTGTGTTCCTGTGGTTAATTTTTGCAGATTTTTAGTAGAAGATAGAAATGAGAGAGGGTTGTTCAAGGTTGCCCTACATTTCTTTTCACTGTCTAGTTTTGATAAATCATCCACACAAAGCTTGTAGTTTTATTTCGATGTGATCATCACTTACTATTGCTGTAAAACTTCTAATTTCCCCATTTGTATTTGGGCTATGTCAAAAACACTGATTTGGATGTTTTCAGATCAGTTGATGCTGAAGTTTCCTTTCTCAAAACATTATACTTACGCGACTCTGCATTTCCCATCGCATAGCAGCTGGTTTTATTTATTTATTTAAAGTTCAATTTGTGATGTAGTTAGAAGAGACTGTCAGCAAGGGAGAGTCAAATAGAAAGTTTTTTTTTTTTTTTTCCTCCCCAGCGGGTAAAATCTAGACAAGAAGAGGGACTGCTGGCAGGGGGCTTATTGGATTTATTTCGTTTATTTTTTTCTAAAAATCCTTCCCTCTGAGAGGATAAAGTTCTTCTTTTCTCTTTAAGTGCAAAGCCCAAAGTGGGAAAATTTAAAATTTGATTTAAATTTTTTGATATAGAAAAGACTAAAGAAAACAGTGAATGCGAATTTTCTTTAATTTAAAGGGAGAGAGATTGGAATTCCCATGAGGGAACTGATTGTTTAGATTCGTATTTATTTATTTTTTGTCTATTACTGGGGATATATTGATTTTGATTGATAAAACACAGAATTTGGGGCTTAACAAACACACATGAGATTGGACCATGGGAAGGATGAGAAGCTGAAACCAGTCTAGCCCCACAAACAGAGTGAGGATGTCTCCTAAGGCCATGATAAAATCCCCTGTCTCAACCACTGCCCTTACTGGCCCTCTGTTGGGCTTTAAATTTCCTCCATTGGAAAATTTTCATGAATTGCGTAAGAATTATGCAAAAATGAAAATTAACGATAAAACCCCAAACCAAAAAACAATTTAAAAAACTTCCATGGTTAAAAAAAGTTTGAGAAAACTGAAATAAGTAAAGAAAACTAAAGTCTTTATTGCAGGATTTCCCAGGACTTATAATATTCTCATGCGTCTTATGAATCTCCAAGCAGAGAGAGCTGTAGTGTGTAGTCATGTAAGGAGGCTAAACTTAGCTGACAGGAGGGTTTTACCCATTTGCCCACCACCCATTTGCGTCTCTTGAGGCTGATCCTCACTGAAGCATTTTAAGGAAATGCTCAAAATGAAAAAGCATTGATGAAAACATTGAAAACTGCTGATGAAAATGCAAATCAGAACAGGGAGGTAATGATATTTGAAGCCATTGTTAATCAACCTAAATCCTGGGTTCAAATTAGTTTATCAAATTAACTGCAAGTGCCTTGCAAAACTCCCATAGAAAGGAGGTTAGACTAACATAAAATATGGCAGGGGCCAGAGGGTATCAACTGAGTTAACCAAAAGGCCTGGAAGAGATGGTGGGTTGATAAAAGAGAGAACATTTCTGAATTTTAAATACTTACTCTCCCAGTTTCAATCTGTGTAGCAGGTATCAGCCTAGAACCAAATAAGGGAAAAGAGATGTTCGGTAGATTTACTTAAGTACAAGAAGAATCATACAAATCAAATTACAACAATTCTATATTAATTTAAAGCGTAGAATCAAATAAATGATCGCCAGCAATAAGTGGAGACATTTAAAGTTTTCCCAGCATGCCAATGTGTATTTTTTTTTTTTTTCGGTGTATGAAGAACTGACATTGAAATTTAAGGTTTAGCTGGTTCACATTTACGTTACCAGCGGCACCAAATCTGTTTCCTGTACTTTCTTTGCACATAGTTAAGTGATATTTCCCAGTGTCTCCGCCATCTACATGATTGGGTTTTGCCCAGAGCAATGCGGGCAGAAGTGATAAATGCCACCTCCAGTCCTGGCATATGCAGAAAGTCCTGTGTGATCCTCTATTTTCTTAAAATGCTCCCACCAGCCAGGTATATGTCACAAGGGCAGCAAGGCAGCAGAGCCACATGATTGAAGCGGCCTGGGTTCCTGGGACACTATTTGGAGGAGAGTCACACAAACATTCTTACTAGACTTTGAGTAGGTTAGACAGAAATTTTTACTTTGTTAAGCCACCGAGATTTTGTTTCCGTTAGCACAGTTCATGTGAATTGCCCAGGCCAACACTAATTCAGAGAATAAGAGCATGTTTAATTGTGGAAGCTAAATCTAGAGTAAGTTTCTGGTTGTAGCTCATTTTTTTCCATATTCACGTTTCATTTCACTGGAACAGGATGCATCTTGTCTTACTGCTGCCTTATCCCATGGAAACTGCTTTAAAATCAGATTATATAGGATTAGCCCTAAAGCGTTCCAGCTTTCTAATATCCCCCACTGATACCCTGCTCTTCTCTTCCATCTGCTGCATCGAAAATGACCACCCTAAACTCAAGTGCTCGAATTCCAATATGGTGTGTTTGGGTCATACACAGCATACGTGACTGGGGGAGTCAGTTTCCCCAGCGACGAATTGGAGAACCGCTCCTCAGAGGATGCAGCCTGAGCAGAACCCAGCCAGGATCTGCTGACCTAGTGGCCTTCCACATAGTTATACATTGGCCCTTAGCCCAGCCCAGCACAGCTGGCCAGAAACTGTCCTCAATACTTTAAGAACTTCTCCCAAAAGAATTCCATGAAAGTGGGAGCTGGTAGGAAAACAAAGATGAAATTAATGTCAACCTTGCTTAGGAATTAAATGAATTTTTGGGAACAGGAACTTGGCCAGGCACGATATAATTCCATCTCCTAACAGTCAGAATGAAGAGGCTAGGGATTAGTTGCCTGCAGGTTTACATCTGGTGAAAGTCTCATTTGATAAGAATATATGTTTTTATTTGATTGAAAGTGTGAATGGCTTCTCTTGGGGAGTAAATATTGTAGTTCCTACCCAGAGGAACTCATAAATCTGCATGTCTTTTTTTTTTTTTTCATTGCCAATGACTAATTTCAATTGACAAGACAGGTATTTTGAAGTGTGTAAGATGTAGCCCTATAAACAGGGATAGGTCTAGGTTTTGTGACCCTGGAAACTTACACAATTTTGAGGGCCTTTAAAAAAATGAATACAAAGTTAGAGATTCAAGTAAATGTTTATTTAGAATAAGAAGTGAAATCACAGTGAGTTATATATTTAAAAGTTGACTGCCATAAAAATCACAAAATCCAGAAACATTATAGATCTACTAGTAGACTGACTAACATACCTCTCTAACACTTTTTCATACATTTGGGTTGTATATTCTTTAGGCATCTCGTTATGTGATAATGAGTTTATGACATTTTCTGCATAGAAAATAGAAAGATAATTCTCTCTCTTCTTCAGCATGTTTAGTATTAATGGTTTAGAAGCATCTTTGGTTTCATACCTTGTTATTGGTAATTTTATGTAAATTCTTAAGATTGCTACATTTGGGGAAACTTCTATCATATTCCTTGCATACATGAGATGTTATACTTGAAAAAGTTTTTCCGCAGACTAGCTTCTGGCTCCTTACTTTCAAACCTTGTTTCTTGTCACTACCCATTACCCACATTCTTTTGGTGCGAGTGTCATATCATGGCGTGGCCTCTGGCCTGGCACCTTTGTATCATGCTGGATGAGTTGGCACATGGGTAGTAGGGCTATTCTGGGAATCATCTGCATATTAGGATGGCTAGCAATAATTTAATTGCACATAGAGATTATGGCAAACCAAATAAATATATTTCACAAAACCTTCACTAAATGTATCCTCTATTGTCATCCCCAGGACTACATATTAAAAATGCCTGTGGTGAGTGTTACCCTTTAACCCAGTAAGCAAGGCACCTGGCCTAGATACTGTGCTTTAGGGAGCCATACTCTTTGGATTGCCTCCTCAGAATTGTCTAAGTTTCTCTCTGGTTCCTGGCATTGGCTGGGACTGGCAGCACTATCTGGATGAAGCGCTCCAGCACTGTACCTGGGCCTTCAAGGGTTTGGGTCTTTGTTTCAACATTTGGGATACTCGCTGACCCTCTACCTCATTTATGAGGTTGACCAGATGCCCCTAAGATCTGTGGGTCTCAGGTAAGTGGAGTGCACTCACTAGCCAGTGTGTCATTTCCTTCATGTCATCTTGTAATCGTGGACCACCAGAACAGTGACAGCAGGCTGATTTGGGGTGACTCTCAGTCGCGTCTGACACAGAATGAGTTTAGAGCTCTGAGCTACCGATGGTTCACTGTCAACCTTTAGGCTTGAGCTGTAGGTGTGGGCCTATGTATGGGCTCTCACTGGTCTTTGTTCTAACTGTTCTAACTAAATCTCACATGGGCCCATACATTTATAAGATATTTTTAATAAATTGTTTGTATAGACAGAGGCCCAACAAAAATATTTGCTTGGAGCCTTGCATATCCTATGGGTTGCCCTACCTGTGGCTATTTTAGCATAATCTGACAAAGAAAAATGTGAAAGAGGATAAGTTTGATGGAAAGAGATGCCAGTCTAAGCTTATTGAGGTAAAAAAAAATTTTTTGTCAATTTTGCGAAACATATGACCACTGAATACCTTGTTAAGTCGACTCTCAGGGCCTTGGGTGGGGACTACGTAAGTGAGGGGCCCTGAAGCTTCACTGTAAATCTACCTCTGCTAATTAACTTGATTCTGCAAAATGATAGTATTCTTATAGACTGTTAATGATGCTTCTCAAGACAATGGGTTTAGGGTTTATGTAAAGCTAAAATCGTTTTAAGAACTTTTGTTTTTGCATAATCCTCTCTGCTGCACCCTACTCCAAACCCTGCAGAGTGGCTTTTTTTCCTCCCCTCCACACAATTGACAGTAATAGCAAATACAGCAGAATTTGATTAATTCATCTTATATGTCCATAATTAATGTAAAAAGGCCAACAATCTCTCAACTCACTTCTCAGAAAATATCTAATAATAAAGTTCAAGTGCAGTTTAATATGACCTAATTTTAAGAAATAAAATAGCTGGAGAATTACTTTGAGAAGTTAGAAGTGCTATGCAAATGTAAAGTATCCTCATTCTTATTGCTATTATTAGTGAAGTATCCATAGCTAACATTCAGTTATTTGCTGCATTACAAAAATAAAAAGTAAAATAGTATCTTTACTATTTAAATAGTATCTTTACTGACATCTATCTCTGTGCCTTCCTCAAGGGACCATATGGATCTCGTTAATTATAGTGTCCCTTGCACCTAGCCCCACACCTGGTATTAGTGAGCATTCACACTATTTGTTGAATGAATGAGTAAATAATCTCCAATTGTAAATTTAGGTTATTTAACTTGTTCATTTTTTATGCTATGAATGAACAGTTCTTTAAATAATATTTTTTACTCAAATCTAAGTATTTTCTAAAGATAAGTTTCCAGAAATTAAATTTCCAGGCCATAGGCTTTAGACATTTTTAAAGGTTTTGATATTCATTGTCAAAATGCCTTCCGGAAATGTCCATTAGCTTAACAAATATTTATTTAGTGCTGATTAAGGGCTAGTCACTGTTCTAAGTGCTGGGGACACAGTGATAAATAAAGCATTTAGTCTTCATGGAGATCATATTTTAATCGTGAAGATAGTATCACAACTAGGACAATGTCATTAATACAATCTACCACTCTTCTTTGATCATGTGATTTAGCTCAGACTCTTGCTCTCCCTCTCTATCATGTGGAAAAAACAAACAAACAAAACCCTGTGGACCAGAGCCACAGCCAATCTGCAGCCAACCAGGAGCCTGTATTTCAGATGAGCAAGAGAAATTTTTTAGTGGTTGTAAGAACTGAGAATTCCAGGTTGTGAGTTACCTCTGCATAACTGATTAATAGAGAGGAAGATGAAGGAAAGGGATTATTCTAGATAGAAGGGTCAGCAATGACCTCGTGAAAGAAGGACCAGTTGAGAGGAAACCTGCCTTGAGTGAGGAGGCCAAGCAGGGAAGTGGCTGAGGATGATCATCCACATCGAGATGGCAGCAGGTGCAGAACCCCGCAGTGGAATGAGCTTGGTTATCTATCCGTGTCAGAGAAAGCACAGCAGCTAGGGCGATGGAAGGTGGATGCAGTGAACAGGGAGAACAGTCAGAGATGCAGAGGCCTTCT
>NW_006431920.1:9187605-9190284 GCF_000325575.1 Pteropus alecto | reverse complement strand
TGGTCGAAAACTAGATTTTATTCTCAAAGCAGTCTGGATAATAATTTTCAGAGCTGCATGTATAATACCATGGATAGTTCTAACTGTCAAAGACCTTTTCCTTAAATGAAGCCGAAATCTGCCTCCTGGTCACATCTTCCTTTTTCCTGTCCTTACACTATTTCTATCTTTTGTCTTCTATAGAGAGTTAGTCCCTTCTCATGTGACAAGCCTTTGGATGTTTGAGAACAGCAGTGATGTCTTCTCAAATTGCTTCACTTCAGGCTAAACAGTACCATTTACTTAAATTAGTTAGATTGCCTTTTGTTTCGTGTAGCGTTTTAAGAGAATATTTTAGACTTTAATTCTGATAGTTGGATATTCTTATAATAATTATATCAGTGGCTCCGAAAGTAAGAATATCTAGAATCTTAGAGATACCCCGTGTACTTATGGGGATATATCATTAGTGTCTGTCCATCTCATTTACCATATTATTCTAAAGATATGACCCCAGAGATGAGGATTTGTAAGTGGTCTTTGCCTGATCCAACATGATTTTTCTACTTAATGAAGGAATGGGAGGAAGTGAATTGTAAGCCAGAGAAAGTAGTCCTTTAAAACAGTGATAGCTACCCAAACATGAATGTGTGTAGGAGACACTTGGGGATCTCGTTAAAATTCAGACTCTGAATCAGTAGGTCTGGGCTGAGACCCCGGACACAGGATTCCAGCGGATGCTGCTGGTCTGAAAACTACTCTTTTGAGTTTCAAGGTTCTAAAGAATTCAACTTAGAGAATTACTCTGACTGCCAAGGCAGAAGTATTCCCACTGACCCATTGGACACTGAATAAAAGTGGATCCCTTTGATCATTTTAGGGTGTTCCCAGATGCCGCAGAACCATAGAGGACATCTCAGAAAAATTGCCTTCCAGCCATTTCTAGGTTCAATACCTAGAAATGTTACAGTAAATGATTGACTCTGAAACTGCTCTTATTCAATTTCCTGTGTAACTGCATGAGTGTCTCCATGGGACAGTGATGTGATTGATAGTAAGAGGCCAATAGACACAGTTATAGAACACAATGTTTCCTTAATGGCAAAAGATATGGAAACCGAAAATGGTTACGAACGAAGGAGACAATAAGGTATGCTCCCAGAGGAAGTCTTCCCAGGTCCCTAGGTCTCTACAGGAACATACAACAGCTGCTAAGACCACCTGCATGGAATTAGAGTTCTTGCATTGGTGAGAAGTGCCTCTTTTTCATTATTGGGATGCAGTAATACTTCTGTCCTTTGCTGGTAATATGAAGACTCAGCTTACCTGTGTGCTAGCTCATGGTACCAAAACAACTTGGGAAGTTTCCTTGAGTGTTCTAAACCAAAGATCAGTTTCTCAGGTGTAGCATCTCTTAGCAGGCTCACACATCAGACCAGCCCAAGGTCCATTTCTACACTTACTGCGTGGACAAAAGTGGGTAGATCATAGGGTATGATTGAAAATATCTGCTCCTAAGACAGAAAAAGAGAACAAAGTCAGTGCTTTGTTTCCCCTTCTTTCATCGTGATTTCCCTTCTAAGTCAGCAATATGGCAAATGATGCAGCTCAATTGTGCTTTATTAGAAAAATTCTGGTATACAAAAATATTTCCCTAGAAATATTTTTGCTCTGAGAAATGTTAATAAAAATAGAATGCATTCGTAAGATCATAGAATGTTAGAACTGGAGGTTAACCTAGAAATGTTCTAATTCATGAAGTTTACAAGTAAGTCATTATGACTTATGATTATCCTGAAGACAGAATATAAAACCTGGTCTCTGTGTTGGCTTTACCTATAGCCATTTCTAAACCAAAATACTACAGTGGATGATCTGGTTGACTCTTGAATATCATTCCATCCCAGATGGCTCATCTGACTCTCAGTTTGTGTCACTTTCCTGGTGGCAGTTTTCAATTTAGGTTTGGGTATCTGTCCTAAATTGGCCCAATTAGACCAGAATGGAGACTTATATGCTAATGAATGTCAAGGGCTAAGTTTTCTTTCCTCTTCTTCCAAATGCTAACAAAGATAATCTGTATCCACAAAGGGAACCTGCCTTAAGATGAAACCAACAATACATATGGCCGGACAGATAGGTCAGAAGAACTTGGGTCTTTGTGAAGTAAAAATATTGATTACTGATTATAGCATTCTTGGAACTTATTCTACCTCTGGATTTCCAATGCTTTTCTTTATAATTTAAGCCAATTGGAGTTAGGGTTTCAGAAAATATTGTGATCAGAACATGGACTCTGGAACCAGACCGCGTGGGTCCAAATCCTGGCTCTGCTGCTTACTAGACATGTGGTCTTGGGCAAGTTACTTAAAATCTCTGTGTCTCAGTTTTCTTATTTGTAAAATGGAGATGAAAATAGCACCCAAGCTCTTAGGGTTATTCTGAAATTAAATAAAATTTAATTTTAAATGCTTATAAAATGCTTGGAACAATGCCTGGTTAATGCATGCACTAAAAAAGTGTTGGTTAGTGGTACTACTGCTACCAATGCTACTAACAATGGTGATAATAATCTGAAACTTTTCATCCATTTACTCATGTATTGGTTAAATATATGTTGAGTGAGCACAGTATACCTTGTCGTTTGATTGAGTTGATATTTGAATACATATTTATGCCTTTCATTTAAACATCTAAACT
>NW_006431920.1:9157513-9187553 GCF_000325575.1 Pteropus alecto | reverse complement strand
TCACTTTTTTCTTTTTCTCTTTACTTTGGAATTATAATATGGAAACGCTAATATTTTACAAATCAAGATATGAAAACATTGTAGAAATTTTATGATCGAATTTTGCTATTATTTATTAATTTTTGGAAGTATAGATTTTTCTGGGCCAAATGGAAGATTTTCTCTAGTCCAAATCAATAAAGACTTAGCTAATATGATTCACTCCCCAAATGGTCATGTGAAAATGCATTTTTACCATCTAGAGCACTTTGGATATGAAATTATTAGTTAAAGGCTCAAGAATGAAAAAGCAGACTGTCTGGCTCTAGAGAACCTTAAAAGGAACAGCACAGGGAATTTTGGTTAATGAAATACCTTTTGTGCTGATGTAATGTGTTATAAAAGAAAGTAAGTTCACTGTCTTCTCTTCCTGGTCCGTTGGTAGGCATTCTTACTCCTAAACCTGCTTCCTTGGAGAGAGTCCCACAAAACACGGTGGTTATGTTGATCTGTGGCACCATCAAAGTGTTTGCTTTCTGGTGGCATAGTGATTGGCCATCCTGGAAGAAGTGAGGGAACTCTATGAAGCGGGGCTCCTCGAATCATTAACATGAAGCTTATTCTGCCAGGGAATGAAAGCATTTAACATATGTGGTGCTAGGTAGCTTACCTTCAGTCCCTATCAGATGACATGCCAAATTTCCTTGGATTTAGAGAAAATAATATGAGTTTTGTAAAGAAACTTCCTCTGGATTCCCATAGGAAATGTGGAAAGCCATTCTTGGATTGAGATCTCTTGACTGTAGGTGTGTTGCTTTTTTAGGGCTGTGGTGAGCCCATCTGAGTCCAGTGCATATGGTTTACACACCCTCTGTCTTTGTGAATAAGCTCTTTGAACTAGATTTTGTCATGCCACAGCATTAAGAGAATGTTATTTCGACGGCGGGAAAGTACTGAGTTAGAACCTGGAAATCGTGATCTCCTCAACTCTGAATCCTGCTTTGGCATTTCCTGTTATTCCTAGATGTCCGCTCACAGGTACTAAAGTATATGTGGCAAAAGTGGGTGCTACAGTGTTTGAATTTCTCCCTTATTTCCTGTGGTGCTAAAGCAGAAAGAACATTATTGACAGAATTAAATGAGATACCATATGTCTTCGTGGCTAGTACTATGCAATGGGGATACAATAATAAGAACTAAGAAATTCTCGCTTTTAAATTTCTATTTATCATGGAATTTTCTATCTTGAAATATAAAAATCTCAGATGTGATTCTCTCATATAATAGAAATGCCTGAAAAAGATATATTTCTATGCATATTCCTTTTTTCTTTTTCCCATGGGCAGAAAAATACACAGAAATTTTCCATTTCCTACTTTCCATAGAAATAGTTGAAGTCGACCCCTAGGAAAACATGTAACTGTTGCAATGCTCTCCCCCTAATATTCCTTGGAAGCAGAGTGAATGTTTAATATTAATCATAATTTTCATTGTTGGTGCTTTCTTTGCCTATGAATGACTTGTTGGAAAGCTTTAAAACAGCTTAGAAGAATCAGGGCACAATGCTTCCAGTGATTAAATGATTCAGTTGATAGGAGCCCAAGTTTAATACCTTCTATTCATGTACTAGAGACAAAAAGCCATAAAATAAATTTTTATCACTATTTATTTAGTGCTTACCATTTCTCCTTCATTGTTCTAAGCTTATGAATATGTATTTAATTCATGCCTCAAATGATTATGTAGGGTTTACTATTATTACAAACTATTAATTACTACTGCTATTATTAACATTTAGAGAAGAAGAAACTAAGATCTTGGGAGACTAGAGGACTCACCTGTGATGTTCTTAGCCAGTATGACACATTGCTCCCCAGCACAGAAACAACTGGCAATTTCTCTCCCCAGTCTACAACAACCAAGGAAATGAACATATAGCACTTTTCCATTAGTTGGTTTCTTCTTCATTCTACTTGAAGTTTGTTTCCTTTTTTGGAGTGATTTAAATAAAAAAAAAAAAAAAAAAGGGAATCATTAGCAAATGTCTCCATATGGGGATGTGACAAATTAACTTTTACATTATTGGGTTAATCAGCTTTGAAATTTTCAATCTACCCAATGAATGTTTTGGAGATAAGCTTCATTTCATTCTGTTAAAATAATCTCTCAGTAATTCAAGTAGGGTTTCAATCATACAATCAGCATGTTTTATCTGCAGATAAAACAGATGTTTAAAGCATAGCAGAGAATAGTTGAAAGGAGGTGAGGTGAACGGTTGCAGCTATTACAGGTGCATGTGGGGATGTAAGACAGTGTAAATGATGGTGAAAGAGCAAAGGACTTAAATCAGAACTTGGTTCCCGTCACGACTACTACTGATTAGCTGTGTACCTGCGATATGCTTCTTAGCCTCCTTAACTCTTAATATCTTCACCTATAAAGACATTAATAGTCATTACTTGATAGGATTATTGCGAGGGCTGAGGTGCCATACGGCACGGTGGCTAGTAGTGATCAATTAGGGCCAAATAAATAATATTGAATCTGTATTTTGGCACTTCTATGAATTTGTGGAGAGATGAGTGGTAACTTTTCTTCTTGAAAGGCCATTTCTAGTCATGGCATTAAATTTGCTTATTTTTTGGACTGAGATATGAAATAAGAGTGAAAGATCGCCTCATAGTTAGCTGTATTAAATGCATGTTCCAGAAAGTAGTTCTTGGTTAGGCATGATGCTTAACGATGACAATGATGACGATGACAATGACGATGACAACTACGATGATGACAATGACAATGACAACGATGATGATGACGGCGATGATGAAAACACTACGAACGAAGTCCAGAGTGACAGGTTTTGGCAGCCTGACCGTCTGTTCTTAATGATTTGTGGTTCAATATAGTTTTGTCACTGTAACGAACTGCTTGAATCAGGCACCAGCAGAATTCTCTGAAAATCTGTAGTCAAAGGAAGCTAATTTTGCATGATTTAAGAAGGGAACTGTGTCTGGAATCCTCTTGGCATAACTATCCATTCCACAAGATGCCTGATTGATGCTTAGTGATGATATCCCTTTGCCTGTGAGAAATCAAGTGGTGAGAGAAAAGACCCACCTGCCACTTGCAAAGTGTACCACGTGTCGTGGTTGATCAGGGCTGGTCTGTTTCCTTCTCAAAAAGGGAGCTACTGGTTTTTTTAACTTGTTTCCTTGAAAATTAAACTGGAAAGTTGCACCTGTGGAAATTGTGTGATTTATTCCAGAATAAAAAAATTAAAAAACAAGTCCTGCTGGGCTAAAAATATTTCATTAATTCAACAAGAGCCAAATTCCCTTAAGGCTTAAGTCTTTATTCCAGTATTAGGAGACCAGTTTGTTGTCAGCATGCTCTTATGATCCCTCGCTTACAACCCAGTCGAGTACTTTGGAGTCCACAAATTGAAACTTCAAATTTCTTTAATTAAATGAGGCATATGCGAAAGTGTCCAGTAAGGTTTTGGAATAGAGCAGAGCGAATGAAGTGTTAGTCTCTCTCCCTATTTTCATTTTTCCTTCCTTTCTTCCTCTAACCATGATGTGAAAACTTTATGTTAATATGCAACTGATTTCAAGATGATTTTTTAAAACAATATTTTGAGCAAACATGAAAGCAAAAACAACAGTTTCTTTCACTCCAAGAGCTATTTTTGTAAACCTAGAAGATGCATTGGGTCATTTATGGCTTCCTGGGGAGTTCTTCTTAATTGGATCTCAATGAGGTTCCATTTTGTTCAATCAACACCTTAGAGAGAGAAAATTATTTGTATCAATTTGTGGTCTATTTTTACTGTTTGTTTTGATCATCATAAGCTATTTACAATTTGAAAATGTATCATTTATTGATGTAGAACATTCATAAAAAGCTAAAATTTAATTATAAAACACAATAAAACATATTTACTTTTATTTCTGTTTTCCTGGGAAGAATTTTATGAAACTTTTTTTTTTTTATATCTAGATTGGAAGAATAATTTAAAATGATACTATAGAAATACTGCCTGAACATTGATAAATATATTCAACTTTTCTTTCTTCTTTTTTTCCCTTTTTTCTTCCTTCCTTCCATCATTATTATCTGTTATTAGACCTCATAGTTTAGACCTTGTATAGTGCTTTACAGATTCCAAGTGGTTTTAAACATCTTTCCATTAAACAGTAGTATATTTTCCAAGGGCTTTCTTTAGAACTCATTATAGCTAGGCAAAATAAATACCCACTGGCTTCTTCTAAAACATAACTAAACAAAACATACAGTCTAAATACTTTCTTTCCTTTTCTTTTCCTTCCTTCCTTCCTTCCTTCCTTCCATCCTTCATTACTTCCTTCCTTCCTTCCTTCCTTCCTTCCTTCCTTCCTTCTTTTTCTCCTTTTATTTCCCTCCGCCTGACTTACTGTATGCTTAGAACCTGGTATGAAAAGTAAAAAATCCGAAAAAAAAAATAACATTGGTTACCCACAATATACTTGCAAAGATAAGGCCAATTCCCACATAGCAATGACTAAAGAATGAATGTGTTAAAGGTCATCATGAAGGAATAGAGGAACTAATTGTTAAAGATTTAGTGAGTGTCTATTAAGTACCAGACACACTACCTTGAGTGTTAAATATATACAAAATTATAATTTAATCCTTGCAACAACCCCATGGTATAAACATCTTTCCCCACATTTTATAGATAACTGAGGTACACAGAAGTTAAAAACATGTTCAGCATCACATTGTCAGTGGTAGACCTAGGATAACAATCCAGGTGGATTCCCACCAAATTCATACTCTTTCCACCAATTTGGAAATTTGAAAAGCATTCATGAATCAGAACTTTTATAGACAGAATCAATTAGAAAAAATATGGGAGGCCATGAAGCATATTCTTCATTTAATGGGGGCCTTAGCCAAAAGGGATTATTACATTTTCAGTTTTACAAAGGACATTCCCATACTATCCACCTATATCCTATTTTTACTTTGACTATCCCAGCATTGTCTTTATTTATATCATTCAGGCCCATTTAAAAGAATTTCCATTCTAAGTAAATGGAAAATAGCCAATGACCTTCATTAAATCACTCTTGAGGTGGAAAACCCCTAGTTACTTTGTCTTTTCAATTAGGGTCTTACCTTTTACCCCATTTGTCTGTGACTCTCCCTCAATGGTCTTGCAGAATCTTCATCCTTTCTCCAAAACTGAGAAGAAACTTATTGGATTTTAGTTCCTAGGAAAACATATTTCATTATCAAAGATGATCTGTTGGGAAGATAGGATAATGGTGTCTATATTTTCATATCAGCATTACAGGGACAGGCCTAGAGTTGGTGCTTGACATATGTTATTGAATGAATAACATATCAATGAATGTTTTCTTTTTAAAACTGAAGCACAATTATTGGTCCCAGGACATTATATCTTCAAATTTGATTCTTTATGGCATTTGGTTGCTGTGCTTTTTAAAGACAGGTAGGTCCTCTCTCCTTTGTGTTTCTTTAGTTGGTGGCTCATGCTGCTTCTCTCCAGTGAAGCTCTCCTTCACTTATCCTTTTCTTGTTCAATTCTCTCTACTCCTGAACATTCTTTAAATATAGCAGGGCATTTAATCTTCCAATGCAAAATGCCAGCCACACTAGATTTGTGTCACCCACAAAGCTTAATGTTCTACTAACTATTCCATCATGCAGATCACTGGCAGAAACAGGGAATACCAATATTTTCTAGTCAAAGTCAAGAAAAATCCACTAGTGATGCTCCCCTCTGCTCCTCAGGTTGACACCGATCTATTGATTATCCTTCTAAGTACAGCCTCTGTAATAACACAATGGATTACTCCCGCTATCTATCAAGCATTGTGGCCTCCCAAGGAGCCACAGATGATGCATTAAAACAGCTTATTGGCATAGAATGTCTTTAGTCTCAGGAGAACTAGACATTTTACACAATAAGTGGGTGGTAAATCACATTTTTTAAAAATGGAATTATTTTTAAATGCTCTTAGGTGCTGTTTAGAGGAGACCTATAATAAAACCCGTTGTCAAACGAAAAATCTCTAAGAAAAGTTAATAATTATCCCCTAATGTATTTATTTGAGATTGGCTATTTTACAGCAGATTTTCTCAGAGGAGTTTGCTTGTACTCATTTCTCCCCCATAAGCTTTATAAAATCTATAAGAGCCTAATAGCTCTTGGAGCCCCGTGTGACTTATCTGAGGATTAATAACTCAACCTCAGCTCTTCTTTGCCAGTATTCTGGGCTCCCCTCTTAGACCTCACAGCCTTGGATGCCTTGAAGAAAAATGGCTCACCTACCCAAATCATCCATTACTAAAGCTAGTGCCTTCCAGTTTGCTTGTCTTTCTCATGCTGAGATTTTGTATAACTATAATACAGCTGGAGAAGTTGCTGGTGGAATTAGTTCTAATTCTCTTCGCTGCTACTGGAAAACAGGAACTCATGGGATATGTTCCAAGGAAGCAGGGTGGAAGCATGGTGAATGTGTGGTTTCTCGTTTAGCGTTAGTTTAAGGCAGACACCTCTGTGGACATCATTAAGCTCATAGACCATAGGAGAGTTAGGAAATTGTAAGCAACATTTTGTGAGTATGTGTGTCCCTCCCCTCCATGCCCACACGATTTTCATCAGATCCTCAGTTTTCATCAGATAAGGAGCCAAATAGCTTTAAGAACTACTATAGTATGTGTATCTGTAGTCTTCATCTCCTTACTCTTAGACTCATTTTTGATATAACTTTTAAGTATAAAATATCTTTCTAAAAGTTTAAGCTTTATTAGTAATCAAAGAGATGTAATGATACTGCATTTTAGTTATCACATTGGTGAAAGTGAAAGAATGAAAATTTTCAACAATGTTGGAAAACAGGCATTCATATTCTACCGGCGGGAGTTTATATTCCTGGAGGCAATTTGGCAAAAGTCTTGAAATATACATGTGATTGGATCAGCAATTCCTTTTTTCAAAAAAGGAATTTAACCCAAGGGAAAGAATTGGTTAAGTACACAAAGGTACTTATCTCAAGATGTTTATTACAGCCTTGTTTGTAATAGTGAGAAGTTTATAACCGTGCAATAACAGGGGTTCATCTAAGTCTGTTAAAGTGCACTCATAAAATGGATTTCTAAAAAATAATACAGCTCTATAGTTATCAGTATGGAAAGGTACTTAGATTATGTTAAGTAAAAGTGCTGGTTACGTAGTAATATGTGTAGTGTTGAATAGAAACTATATGTATTGGGCACAAGTGGGAAAGTAGTCTGAATAGACATGGGAAAAATAGTTGCCAAAATGATATTTGTGTTTACATCTAACCAGATTTTACATGGGGTTTTTTTGGCCTGCTTTTACAATATACATTTTGTCCATGAAGATACATAACATAAATTATAAACATATATGCAATAAAATAAAGATTTATAAAATCCCAAAAGTGAAATAGGATATGTTTTGAGAACACACAAGGATTTTTAAGCAATAATTTAATGGGCAAGATTTCATCTTCTCATTATAGATACTAATCATCCACTTATTTAGCTATTGATTTATAGAAGGAAGAATATTTCTTTCTGAAGAGATCGATTCATGTATATATTTTGTGTTTCGGTGCTATATGCTCTGTCTAGGATTACTAAACGCTTCAGTAAATGCAAGAATGATGACATGAGCTTCTTATAATTTATCTTCTTTTCTTGCTCCTAACCCCCAGGATAGGGCTGAGAACAAACTTTCATTGAATTACTGTTTGATTGACCTGTGAAGATAGTAAGAACTGAACATTTGCTTATTTCTTCATCCAAACTTTTATGGTACTTACTAGATACTTATTCTTCTAAGAACCTTGCAATTATGAACTCCTTGATACTCTAAGACATCCTAAAAGTGTAGTTTTATCATTATTACCATTTTATAGATGAAGGACCAGAAGACTTACAGATAGGTTAGGTAAGTAGTCTGAGATCAAGCAGCTGATGAGTGTAGCTGACCATTGACCCTCGAGTTGGTAATTACAGCGGTTTCTATGATATAAAAAATAGAAATAACCTGAGTGTCTTATAATAGGGACGAAGTATCATTCAGTCACCAAAAGTGATTCTAATAATTTTTAAAAGGATGGGAAATATTTCCAATAAAATATACATCAAGAAGTCAGATTATATAATTGAAACATAGCAACATCTGGATTTGTGCAAAAATGGCTAAATATATAAAGTAGGGAGAAAAAAGTAAATAAAATATAACCAGTAGTTAAAGGCGACTACTTCAAAGGTGAGTGAGATTGTGGATGATTTTAATTTATTTTTTTCACTTTCTTATTTTCCAAAGGGAATAGAGTGAACAATGTTTCTTTAAAATAAGCATTTTTTTTTAAGTTACTTCCTAGCAAGAAAAGTAACATATCTAAGGAGAAATGGCACTAAAATTTAAAATCTGGAAATATGATGTCTGATTCAATGATGATACCAGTACGTGTGACCCTGAGCAGATATCTCGGGGACACCGACTGCTAGTGAATTTATGGATGGTTATTGAGTCTCACCCAAACTCCAGTCTCGGGGGGACACAGTTCATTTCATTCCTCCAATGGTGAAATTCTCTGCTAACCTTCTCGCTCAGTAGAAGCACAAAAACGGAAAAATGCAAAGGAAGAATGAAAGGGCTAGAGCAAACAGCAGATGACTAGCTAAGTAGAGGGCTTTGAGGTTTTCTGAGGAAATTTCTATAAAAAAATAGAATGTACAATTCTACCACTAAATGTGAATTTACTTTGGTGCTTTTGCTTATCTATTTAAAATTCTGATGCATGTAACACGTTCAGCATAGTCCCACTAAGGAATTAGATAAACTTTTCTTTACCCAGAAGCACAGACAGCTGGAAATAGCATAACTGAGAATGGGCTTTTTGCCTGAAAGAAAATCACTCATTCTGAGACAGAAATGGAAGTCTACCTGGGGATTGAGATGCAAGGGAATTGCTCTGCTCTCAAGCTGGGATGAGAAAGTTAGGAGAGGTATTTTAAGTACGTAGCATGGCTAAAAGACTCAACTAAGAGTGTGGGTGTGTATGTGTGAGCATGTGATTGAGACATATTAACATTGGGAACACTTTTTTTAGAATGGAACCTTGAAAAGTGGAGTGTAATTTGGCAGGAAAGGGAGACTGTTTTTCTGCTCCTGGGTGAAGAGAACACTACTGCAGGACTGTTGAATGGAACCTTGAAAAGTGGAGTGTAATTTGACAGGAAAGGGAGATTGTTTTTCTGCTCCTGGGTGAAGAGAACACTATTGCAGGACTGCGGCAGTGATCCTCAGACTATAAGCTCTTCTCTTTTTCTAGAGAGGGATGGACCAGCTTGCTGGGTTAGTAGGTTTCACTGACAATGAATAAACATACCCACAATTCATCAGCCTGTGGAGGTACCTAACACAGCAATACTCTAAGGTACCTATCTCCTTTGGCACTTGTCTTTTTTTAATCTTGTCTTGGAAGGAAAACTCCAGAGAGGAAGGCACAAGGATATTTCTAGAGTTACTTGGCATTAGAACCGTTAAAAGAAAGTGGCATCATTTAGCACCTTTAAGATCTTGAAGGGGTGCCAACTGCCATAATGGGGAAGTTGTGGACCACTCTTTATTGCTTTCCTCCAGACCGCTAATTTCTATTTGTTGACATTGTAATGATTACACTGATATTTCAAAAGTCTTTTCTCCCTTTTCTCCTCTCTTTTCCTTAGAAAACTTACCCAAATTTATAGCCTCAGCAACCTAGACTTTGGTCCCAGGATGCAACATTCAATCCCAATGCCCTTCTAAATATTTACTCTTAGATGTTCTGCTAACTTCAAATTAATAACACTCATGCCATAGTCTGACAGTCATGTCGTACCTCCATCAAATGTTCTCAGCCTCATTCTATTGTTCATTTTTCTAGGCGCCCAGACATGAAAACTCAGAATTGCCTTTGTCTTCTCTCTTCTCTTTTTCTTATAACTAGCCAGTTCCTAAGCCCCTTATGTTTTTCCTTTTATCTGCTTCTTTGTTGAATTAATGTAACATTTTCTATCTAAACCAATAGCTAAGGTACTTATATAAGCTTTTGTTGTATTTTCATTTAGAAATAGCAAAATTTAGGTATTATGTGCCACTGGGTATGCCACACAATAGCACATCTAATAGCATAATAGCATATTAGTGTTAGATACAGCAGAAACTACATGAACCAACCACTATTATTCAACTTACTGGTCCAACTGATGTTTTTCATTCCTTATTGCAAACATATTCAGTGATACCTGTGGCCTACTGAATGCTCAAAGTTTATTTATATGTTTTCCAAGAGCCAGTTGTGTTTCTTCAAAGAAAGCTGTTTATGCCCTTTAAAACTTAGCTATCTAATTATGTGAGCCAACAAGATATGAGCTCCCATCCAAAAAATGACTTGGTTTTTGGAAAATTAAGTTGAATTTTTTTATTGAAGAGTATCTTTTTGATTTGAAATTTGAAACATTTCTTTCCCATGAAGCAACAAATATTTAAAATAGGAAAAGACTGAACTACAAGAATATATTTATCATACATCCCTAAATAATTCCATTTTACAAAAAAATTACAGAAATTTTAATGCTGTCTATTTTGTTGTTCCCAAGATTAATTTTAGAAGTTTATAGTCAAAAAATTTTCACTAAAATATCTTCAGCACAACATTTATTGTAAATTTCTATTGTATTCTGTAAAAACTGAGGTTTTTCAGCTTCTGCAAAAATCAGAAATTGGTTGAACAATAGTGAACAGTGACATGATTTAATCAATTGCTTTAGAATGAGTTACATAATCAGACTAACTCAAGTTCTATTACTCTTCTTTCTTATTGAGTTATACTTGACATAATATATTAGTTCCACGTGTACAATGTGATCATTAAATACTTGTATACGTTGCAAAATGATCACCACAGTAGGGTCAGTGAATGGTTTTGAAAGACTTGAAAACAAGTTGCTAAAAATATATCATTTTAACTTAAAATAAATACATAGGATAAATTTAAGTATGTATTTCTCTTTTTAATGACCTCCTGTTTTATCTAACTTTTTCAGTTAATTAAACAATTACTAAATCTGATCATATAAATATGAAAGCTTTTAGTGTGTGCCTAGAGAGGGAATAGCACAATGATTCCTAGCATGTTCTCTGGTACCTGTCTGGGTTCAAATCCTGTCTCTGTTTCTGACTGATTGTGTTTTATTTCTAATTTTTACCTCACGAGGATCAAATTAGTTAACTCATATAATGCACTTTAAATAGTGCCTGGCATATAGTAAGCTCTCAATAAATATCATTCATAGATAAAAGCAGGAAATGAAAAAAGTTAAGATGGAGAAATGATCTAGAAGGAAATATAAGCAATGCCCTTGATGTCATGTGATTTGCAAAGAGCCACTTTTCTGAGAAAAGACAATAGAGAAGATAATTCTGACTGTTGTAATTAATAATAATACTGGTAATATAAATAATAATAATAGCAGCATTTTCATGTTATACTAACAACTCTTGACTGTTTATATGACTTTTCTCTTTGATCCCTTGGAATAAACAGAATTAGAATCAGGTCCTCAGTTTTAATCCTAGTTTTGCCACAAACTACTTAAGTGACCTCTGGCCAACCAATATTTTCTTTCTGGACTAAAGGTTTCCCTCTGAGAAGTTGGAGGTAATAGTATCTGTTTATGTACTTCGTGAAATTCAGGGTAGTGAGGATACCGAGAAGTAGATAGGAGAGAATGGGTTAGGGGGAAGCTGGGCTCCTAGAGTGAGAATTAAGTCACCACGTGACAGGTGTAAGAGGCTACGGCTTTTTGGGTGGCTGAAATTTAAGATGTATTCATTTTTCCCCCATGGGCCATGTACCTGTTCATGACGTTAGCTCTGCGATTCACATTTATTGTATGAAAGAGAATGGTTTGGGCTGAAGTGACAGGATGCGGGGCAGAAAAAAACATGAGATCTGGACTTGTTTTGCATCTCTCCATGGAAAAGTCTATGCACAGATTAGCTCCTCCACCATCTTGGGCTGGAATTGCTTCAGATTTAGAGGTGTTGAGAAGCCTGACTGCCCATTGTTCAAATAAGGTATATGTCAGTGATGTCAACACAACGTGTTGAGGAAGTGTCACATCTGTCTGCAATTGGCTACCTCTCAATAGGAGAAACACCACTGGAAGCCTGGAGACCAGATGTTGCTTTTCAATCAAATAGAGGTCAAGCAGCTTTAGACGAAGAATGTCTGCACCTCCCCATCCCTGGCCCTAAGAGAAACATGTAAGGTGATTTGGGTGGAATCGTAATTGTTTTAGCTCATGTTTCTATTTTTCCTAGTGTATGATATCGCAGCCAACGTCAGGAACAGAGCAACCAAAATGGTAGCCCTTGGTCCAAGGACTGTGAAGAAGATATCACAGCTGTGAGATTCCTGTTCACAGGGTCACATGGCTTTGGGTCCGGCCTGGGTTTTGCCATTACAGATACTGAGGGAACCTGGAAATATCACTTGTTTTCTCTAGACTTCAATTTTTCAAACGGAGTAATAAGAGCATTATTCTAGATGATTTGTGTTATCCTTTCCAGTTTAATATTCTGCAATTATGCAGATATGAGAGAAGCCTGGTCTTGGCTAAGCCTTGGGACAGCCACCTGGAAAATCAGTATAATGGTGCTTCCAGGATGAAAAGCTTTTTTGGTATTTCCTACTAGTCCACAAGGGGAAAACGGGTTAAAATAGCTGGTTGAAAACATGTCCTGAGCCAGAGAATGAGAAATGACCAATTGAGAACTTAATTTTAAAGGACTCTCTAATTAAACCTCTTAGAGTCAATAAAATATCTCATCCCTTAACTAACCCTGTATACTGGAGGGATTTACGAATTAATATACATTTCAGGAGAGTTTACTTCTTTCACATTTGTAAGATTTTTCTGTTAGGCTAACAGTAAAACAGAACAGGAAATACATCCAGGTTTCTCTCTAATTCAGTTTCATGCCAATAACTATATGTTTTGAGCATCTATTAAATGAGAAATTTTTTGCTAACTACTACTAGAGATGAATAGGACATTGTGAAGGGAGAAATGATTTGTCCCCACTCCTGACATTTTCTTCCACATCCAAGTATATCTGCTAGCTTCTCTCTCTACCTTGCAACCTACTACCCATCAGTGAATATGGGGGACTCATTGATTAGTAAACTTAGGAAGAATAACTGTCTTGATTCTGTCTTTCTTCCTAGAAGCCCGCCTCCTGCATGTAGCATTCGCTCTGGGTTGCATCGTCCTGCTTGGGCCTTCTGCTGCTAAGTGGCAGACAAGAGGAGTGAGGCTATAGCTTTTTAGGTGGTAATTTAAAAATCCTCCAATATTCATTGCATTGGCTAGTGGCACTGGTTGATTAAAACAAAGATGGAAATTTGGGAAAGTAAATTATACTTGTAGCAAAGCTTTTGGTGGGCCAAGATATGGTTTTGGGCCATAGATCTAGTGCGGGGCAGTCTTTTTTTTTTTTTTTTTTCGTTTTATATTAGCCCAAATGAGCTTTTATAGTTACGCAGTTGGCATTTAACTACTGTGATCTGAGTGAGAGTCTTTAAGACAGACACATGGTATTTTGACCTTGGTGAATGACAGTTTTAGAGATTTTGATCACAGGCAAGAGACTACTTTTTATAAGGAGAACTATAGATATGGGGAACTTAGACTAACCTATGTGGGTGCCAGACATTTCACATTTTGGTCCCTTGCATGTTCTGGCTGATGGGGACAAACCTGAAACAAATATCCAATTATAGGGAAAAGAGATTTTTCCACTGGTCTTTTAGGAATTGATCAACAGAACAATACCAGCTGCATTTAAAGGACAAGGCAACTGTGTTCTGTCCATTCTATGAAGTACTGCTGATATTTCAGCTTCAAATTGTTAATGCCAGGTCTGAAGAGCAGTACGAAGTTGGCTATCCTGAATCTCATTCTGTATTTACAAGCAAGAAGGAAACTGAAGAGACCAACTCTGAATTCATGTGAGTAGCCCACAGGTTCAAGTGAAAAATATTTAAAGAACTTCTGGGCAAGTTTCAAGGTGATTTAGTTTTTATAGATGGGCATGCATTCTGCAAGATCATTACCAGAGCATGTATGGAATTCAAGTCAGAGGAAGCCGGTGGCTTGGGGAACACATGAAGCAAAAGATCTGGACTTCACTAGGCCTTGAATACCCAGGCATGAAAGTAACAGCAGAGCTTTAGGATTAAAGATGAAGATAGACATAATGTGGGGGGGATGGACAGTAGTTAAAGAAAGGAATGACAAGAATGATCAGAGCTGTTTAAGGCTGAGTAATCAAGACACGCTTTATGGAGTAGTTGGTGTTTGAGATGGATCTTGAAAAAAATAGAGAATTTTAGGCTTCCTGCTTTAGAAGGACCCTGGCTAAGTTCAGTATGCTTATTCACCCCCTAATACAGACCCCTGAGGATTTTAGTACAATCTCTGGTTCTTAGTTTCCTCTTCAACCTGTGTGGATTTACTTAGTTGATTCATCTGTTATAGGCAGGTTTTAAAAAAAAAAACTCATTAAAGGGAAACAGTAATCATAAAAGAAAACATGGTAGAACTCTTCCTTTCTACCTCTTCTTTCTCTATTCTCCCACTATACCCTTAGGAATTCGGAATTTTCAGGCATGAGTCTCACTAAAACGGAGATAGGATGCAATGGAATTGAGCTCTTCTTGGCCAAGTTGAGATTTTTGGATTATTTCTCATCATTGTTTGTTAAAAGAATGGTTAGGTCTGAGCATATCTATTTGGGATCAACTAAGAAACTCCTTTATAATGGCCCAATCATCTGGCATGGCACAAAATTTTGATATCCTTGGTATTCTGATTTCTGATGCCAGAGATAGGGACATGTATAAATCCTCTGATGTTTTTATTCCTGGAATGTCTTTGTCTTTGCCAGGTTTATTTGAGAAATCTCCCTATTTCTATTCATCCCTAATATAGATACTTGAACTTTTGTTATTTTTGCTTAGAATAGATTTTGAACATATTGATTAATATAAAACTCCTAGGGCATTTGATATGTAATAGTTAATTTCCACATATGTTATCTAGGTTGTACTTAATTGTGAAGTATCTTAGAACGTACAAATAAAGATATAAGTAGATATCTATCTGTAGTAAGGGATGAAAGAGAAGGTCATCTTGCTCAATAACATAGAGATTTTTTTTTAAAAAAAGAGAAAAAAGGGGCTTCATAAACAGAAGAATGTATATTTGAGAAAGTTAGAAGTCAACTCTGTGTGAAGAGTTTACTCTGAGTAGTTGAGAAGTTGAAATAAAACAGCAAAGGTAGCAGGAATTGAATTTTTGAGCTAAAAGAATTCTTTGTGGTCATCTGGTCAAGTCTTAAAGTAGAATTAGGATACCTGTATTCCAACAAAAATCATGCAGTTAGTAGCTATGTAACTTTATTCAAGCCAACATCATGTACCTTCAGTTAGATCATTATTAAAGTGAGGTTTAAATAAAATACATATTGTAATAAGGGAAACACCTAGTGAAATTCAGATACAAATTAGGTGTTCAGAGAATCATTCTTAGAAATGTTGAATCCAAATCTATTCCTTCTCCCAATTTAATACATGCAGTAACTTGGGTTCAAAGAAATTAACTTATTTGTTTAACTTTCCAGAGTTAATAGTGGCAGAGATGAGATCTAATCTACTTTTTTCTTTTCTCTTTGTCTAGTGGGCTTTCTACTGCATCATGTTTAAAGTGACATGATTATTTCAGTAATAGCCTTAGAGAGAGCAAATTAGATTAAGTTCACATCAGGGTTCTTGAAAGATAAGGAAGGAGAAGAAGAAGTATGCTGCCTTTGTCAAATCACTGATGATTTTGGAGCTGAGGGACAACATGAGTCTGGGGATCTGCAGGATGGATTAAGGAAAGGAAGCTTTCTGGAAAACATTGATTTCTGTTTCATTGTAGTTTCCAATATATGAACAGCTTCAAGCAGTCTCTGGTTCATAGATGTATAATAAATATGTGTTAAATGAAAGAAACATAGACAGAATTAATTAAACAAATTAAATAAATAAATAAACAAATGAGACACATGAGCAAGTGAATAAAATGCTGTGTGAATGCCAACTGGCCTTTCACTTCCTTTTTCTAGTTGGACAGTTGACTATTCAAGTTAAGGCCTAAAAACGACTCATAAGAACATGGTTAATGTTTTCTGGATCGTTACTGTTAGAAATAGATCAATTTGACCAAGATCCAGTCTTTCTTGAGAGTAAGGAATGAGAATCCAGTCTGGTTAAGAGTATTAGATTCAGAGTTAGACAAAACTGAATTTGAGTCTTGGCTCGACTCTTCCCCTTAGCAGTGTGGTTTGGAGCAAGGACTCCAGGGGAGGGAGGAAGCTGAGCGGAAGAGGAAAAAAATCACCAGCATAAGATGACTGACAGGGATTAATATATATATATATTTGACAAACCATGGGATTTCCCAGAAATGCTGTTGTCAGAATTCTGTGCTCTACTTTAGCTGATGAGACAAGAACCAGTAAAATACAAATTGCTCATAGTCACCGAGCTATGTGATACGAATGTGCCAAAACATTTATTTGTCCATTTACACTGGGAAGCAGAAATGTACTTAGTTCCATACTTTTCAATTCGTGGATTATTCATTTACTTTGCTTCACCTTTACACCGTCCATTTGTGAAGAGGAAGCAGAAGTGATATCCAAATAGCACTCAATTTTCTATTTATTACTATGCTCTGGAAAAAACTGTTCCATAAGGAGAGGTGCTCTCTCCTTTGAATTCTCAGAGTACATTGCAGCTCCCTTGTCACACTGTACCTTCTACTTGACAGTGCAGTTGTTTGCTTGTGTTTTATTGACTTCATTTGAACCTCAGCCTCCTCTCCCTCATACCACCCAGACCATAGTAGGCACTCACATCAGTTCCACTGCTGATTTGAAGGAGAGACTTCGGAAGCCCTAATTATCTGAAAATTGTCTTTACTGACATCTTTTTAATTCAGTATTTTAGACAACTAAGAGTTTATAGTATTTGCTTGGCATACCAAAATTTCTCCTTATGATGAAGGATTTGGGCATCTAAGTATGTAATGGGGCAAGAGTTGACTGAAAACCTTTTGCAAGTCAAGGTCCAATGCATACCAGGAAGATGGTGCCCCTTCTGCTCATTGCTTGGTGAACTGCATTGGAGAGTCTACCATGCATAGGGTGAAGGGCTGAGCTAGGCTTCTGGATATTGTGTGGCTTGTCCTCCCTTGGAAATGTCTCAGTGGCCTTAGGTGAGGGAGTTTCCTAGAACCAGAACCATATCATAATCTTTATTTCACAAAACTTCTTTCTAAATAGGATGTAGAGCGTGGGGGATTTTCCTATGGCTGAAGGCATCTGTATGACTCCTGATTATCAGAATTCTGGGCTATTTCAGCCATGGAACACCTTGAGTTATCCAAGTAATAACTACTGTAGCTTAAGTCAAGCACATCCACCCCAGAGACGGAGGACATCTATGCCTCAGCCCTCATATCCTTTAATGTTGGCATTTAATTCGCTGTGAGCAAAGAGGAAGCAGAAAAAGACCTTGGAAGTGGGGGCATTCATTTCTTCTCTATGCCATCAACATTATGGGGAAAGAAAGCCAGAAAAAGACCTTGGAAGTGGGGGCATTCATTTCTATGCCATCAACATTATGGGGAAAGAAAGTGAAATTCTTTAAGTATTCTATGCTTTTCCAGATATAATTCTGGTCTCATTTTCTGCCTCTTTACCATATGATTTTGCCCCTATTTCATCCTAAGCACATTAAACTGCTGATCATTTCCTTAATTCTTCCTGCTTTTTCAAACACAATGCCTTGTATGTATGTTTCCCCCTGTCTGACATCCCCTTTGGGAAAGTTACTCACCTTTTTAAGCTTGTTTTGTCATCTGGTAGATGAAGATAATAAAAACAGCTATCTCTTTGGGGCTATTGTGAAGATTAAATAAGATGGCCCATGGAAAGGGCTCAGCACAATTTCTGTTACATACAAGCATGATAATTGTAATAGCATTATTTTTATTTCTTCCTTTGTCTGCCTGATGAATTTCTACTCATTCCCCAAGAACCATCTCAAATATACTTCTTGCTTTGAAACTTCTCCTGTATGTTCAGGCAAACTATTGCCTTTTCTTTTAAACTTTCATATGATTCTGTATATATTTACATTACACTCAGCTGGAATTTATCTAGATGTCTGTCTCTTCCAAAGGATTGTGACCTTTGAAGATGGAGACTGTGTCTTTGTCTCCCCCCACCTCCACCCCCAACATCTGACATAGTTTCTCTGCAAATAAAAATATACATCAAATAAATTTTTGAGAGAATGAGCGTAAACGAATGAGTAAATGAAGCAAAGATTCTTAAAAAAGATGTACCATGGCAGAATAAATTGAAGTTCCTAAAAGTACAATAGAGAGATAGTAGGTTTTGGCTAACTAGTTGACATTTAATTTTGTTGAGAAAGTTTAAGGTCATGTAAGCGTTTGCTTTATGAGAATGTAAATGGAACAAATCAAGAGAGTGCACTGAACAAAGCTCAATTTTCAAGATAAGGATTCACTAGGATGAATCTTAACATCTTTGATTGTGAAAGAACGGATGAATAGAGAAAGTGGATAGTGAAAGGGAGACAATAGAGGGGAACTGGATGAGCTTTAAAAAAGAGATAATTGGAACAGCTGCTGAACAGAAGAGATTTGGGAAAAAAGTGAAGGATAATTGAAAGAGCATTTTAGGAAACTTTAAGACAACTCCCTTTATCATCTATCTCAAGGAGCTATCTTTAAACCAAACTCTCATTTACTTGGCTTCCCAGTTAGCCAGCACTCACGTCCCCTCTAGACAACATGAATACTGCTGGTGATTGGAAATGCTTCTGCTATTTCCTCCAAAAACCCTAGATCAGAGATAAAGAAGTCTGTCTGCTCTGGATTGGATCTCTGAAAACCCCCTGCAGCCCTCTGCATGGACTTTTCTGGCTAATAACCAGGTTTTCATCTGACCGTGCTAGATGGCTCCACCCACAACTTCTGAGAATGTGTCCTGCTCAGAAACCTTCAGAGATGAGGGAGTGTTTTGCTCACTGATGCTGGCATGTGTTGCCCTTCTGCTTAATCACACGCCCTCAGAACAGGTCCCTTGCTGAGAATAGGAACCACCTCTTTTGCCCTGCATTTTCTATGTTCCATATGATTGATCTCTTATCCCAGATTAGTGCTCGCTGAGTGTATTGGGTAGCTGAGAATTTGGTACATGTTTTTTGGTGCCTACCTTCCTCAAAACCGATCAAACGTTAACATCAGTCAGCTTCTCAAATAAGGCAATAAGGTAAACATCTCTTTACTTCTACTCTATTTTTGTTTCATGACATAGGAAGTAAAAAAAAAAGAGTTATCATCTCCTTATGTACTACCCTATTATGTTGAATGTAAGTGAGCTTTGGGGGAAAGAACTAAAATGTGATGTACTTGGTTAGAAACTGATTCTGTAAATCGATCATATGACAGTAGGTACAATAAAATGGGTAATTTTCCCATAAGTAGAAACAGAATCACAACAGAAATAACAAAGGGCAAGCAAAGCCACAGGATTAACAGCCATAAACTCTTTTGAGTTTATCAGAGCATGAATTTTTGCAGGGAGCTGGGGCAGGATTACCGATGTAATAGATTACTTTATAAAAAGGACAAAAACAGACTTATATCATGCTAGCATGCTTACAAGCTAATGTTTACAGGCTAAAAGTAGAATATAGAGGTGAGAATATGAAAATTAATTCATCATATTGCTTTTGTACCATAATTTCCCAAAGGCTTTTTCAACATATGACATGCATTTTCACTAGCACTGTTTGCTAAAGAGGAAAAATTTGGTGCACCAGTGAACTTGTCTTGCACCCAGTTTCTGGTGACACCGTGAATAGAAGCTCCCTGTCCTATTTGATGTGATTCCAAAGACAGTAGGATGGCACTTCTTCTTGTGGTACCTGAGCCTGAAGTATTAAAAACTCATCCCTTCAGAATTAACCTTTTTACATGGACAGTTTAAAAACATCCATTAAAAATATTAGTTCCTTAGTCTCTCACTTAGTTTATTAAGAGATTTTGTTTCTAATATTAAGGCTTAAAGGCTTTATGTGTGTGGTAGTAAAGATGAAAAGGAAAGAAAGTGAATAAAAAATTATAATTTTATCCTAATATGATGTTATTTTTTGGACATTGGTTTTTAAAAGTAACACTTGAGCTGTCAGTCCTAATAATTTGGGCTATGTTTGATGAATTTGATCTCATGAAACTGCTGAAGACAATATTAAATCAAAGATGCCTTCCAGCTCAAAGAAAAGATCAGCCCCACAATAAGATAGGATTGATGAGTGGGGTCCTGGCCTGCTTAATACCTTTTTGCCCTTGGGCAAAGCCACTTCACTCTAAATGAAACTCTGAACTTTACCTGGAAATTGAAGTTGGGTAGGAAAAGAAAGGGAAAGGGGTGGGCTTAGAAGATCTTGGGTCACGTAAACTGGCAGCTTTTTCCCACATGGTACTCAGTTGAAACATCTGTAGAAAATATGAGGAAAACACACCTACATACCATGCAGAAGAGGACCCTTCGCATGTGGGTGTTGGAATTGTTAACCCAAGAGTTAAGACAAGTCCTAGGCCAAAAGTTGATGACAAACACGTGGTCGCCGCTCTGAGACACGGTCACATAACAACCCATGATTTGTTTCGGTGTCAGATAATCCCCATAAATAACAAAAACAAGAACTTAATTTTTTCTGGTATTTTAGAGTTTACAAAGAATTCTTTCTTTCAGGGGACTAAGGCTATGGATTGCTATCTCCATTTTGCAAGTGGAGAAACTGAGGCTTCATGAAACGTAGTCCTTTGTCAAAGTCATAAAGAGAGTCCAGGCTTATATGCAAATGTTCTGGTCACAAATCCTGGCTAATTGCACTAATTTTTAAAACCCAATTAAACACTGTCATGGTATGTCGCTTTTTGAAAATTATGTCCTAAAGCTATCTTCTAAAAGTTCTTTTAGAGGAGGTCAAACCTGATTTAACTAATCGAAGTATTATCGAAGTCAGTTTAAAAAAATAAACACACCTTGCCCTCCACTTGTCAGTTCTGCTGGAATGAATGAGGCTGGTGCTTTAATGTCCATCTGGGAGATATCTACTTTACAGCATTGCTGTATATCACCACATGGGTCAGAGAACCAGACTCATCATCTAAATAAATATTGTTGTAAAATTATTTTCCATTGTGAGGGTTTAAGCCTCATTAGATCTAGAGTAGAAAGAATACCATTAGCTCAGTGTTTACAGCTAACTACTGTTCTCTATTTTAGATTTAGTGTGAGAGATTTAGCAAAGGCCCCTTAAAACAGCTCTTACTTGGTTGAAAGATGTGATTGAATTGTATTATAACATTAAAATATTACAACTGGATACAAACTTTATCTATTAGCAGTTTATTTTCATTTTAAAGCTTCTAGTTCAGAGAACCCAATGGACACAGCTTAGAAAGTGGAAGGAATGAAATCATTAAGTGGGCCAATGACAGTGATGTTTTTCTTTTGGTTTTGTTTGTGATATTTGAAAGAGAGTTACAAAGGGATGAAGAGTTTGAGAAAATTGCAAATGAACTCATGAAGTCAGTTTTAAAGGATAGTTTCTGTCACTTGTAATAATTAAGCTATAACTGGGCACCAAATTTAATATGCTAGAGGTCTGCTAATTGCATAAGCAATGGGCCACTTGCTTTCGCAAATTAACCACTCACACCTTTGTTTTTCCTCGCAATGCAAAAGGTTGTTTATGTGATTGCAGGTATAATAATTAGCACAGATGAAAAGAAAAAGCCAGCAGAAGCCTCCTAAAAGTGTTTTTGTACCGAAAGCTTCAAATATGAACTAATTAGGTTAGAAAGTACAGGAGATAGTCTTCAACATGTGTTATATCAAAACACTTTTCTTGTAGTCTAGTTGCTCTTGTTATATAGTAGAAATTATTTCCCCACCAGTCCTATGTGCAGATGGCTCTTTGTTCCAGTATAGAGCAGGGGGAAATGACATGTGGAATGAAGAGCTTCCCTAGTCTCAGATACATCCTTCTCAGTATAGGCTGACATGGAATCTTTAAAATACCTGTAGAAAGGAGAACCCAGTGGAATATATAAAATAAAACTATCCATCTTTCACAATGTCTTTTCTCCCTCCCCCAATCTCTCCCTCTCTCCCGCACCTATTCTCTCCCTCCTCCCCTTCCTTCCTTCCTTCCTTCCTTCCTTCCATTAACTACATTCTGCTTCTGGAAATACGAAAAATAAAAAAACAAAAGCAAAAAAACTTACAAAACTTTTAGGTACAATTACTTAGAAAGGTTAGGTAAAATATTAAAAATATTACAAATATATAGTTGCATTCATAAGAAAGAAAAGGCCATATTCATGTAATTGCCAGCAGTAATACATTAAGTATATGAACCAATTTAGATGCTTGAGGTTGGTATACAGACTTAAAGTCAGCAGAATTGTAAGTAGAATTTCACAAATACCTCAACACATGTGATTTCAATATAGTTTTTAAAAAATTCAGAACTGATATGTTTAGCAGGTATCATTTAGGAGAAATACAGAATTTTTAAACAATGCAATTAACAGTCTTGATGTAATGGGCAATATATAGGGAACTTGCTATTCTGCATTTAAGAATGCACATTCTTCCACGCATGGAAGTTTTATGAAAATTGACCACACACCAGGGCACAAATATAAAAAAAAATCATTTCATCCACCATTTACTCTGACCACATAAAATAAAAATAGAGTTAGAGAGGGGAAATTAATCCTCTTTCCTATATATTTGGAAATAAAAGGAAAACAACACGCTTCTAAGCAATTTGTGAACAAAAAATGCAATTAGAAATCAGAGAATGTGAAAATGTCGAGAACTGAATGGCACTAAAAACACTACACGTAAAAGTGCGTGGAATGCAGCAAAAGTGGCACTCAGAGGCAAATGTGTGGCATCACATGCCCACATGAGAGAAGAAGAAGAAAGACTAAAAACTAGTGATGTAATTCTAAGTAAAAGAGTTAGGGGCAAAACAAAACCATAATAAATGAAAAGAAAGGAACTTTCAATTAAAAGTAGAAAATAATAAATTAGAGCAAAAGATTATAAAACAACGTTGATAAAACCCAAAGTTGATTCTCTCAAAGACTAACAACAGACAAGAATAAGAATGAATAAAACAAATGTGAAAGATAAATGTTAAATTACATCGCATTAATAAATAATTATAATGAAAATGAAGACATTACAATGGGAGATTAAAAGAATCATAAGATAATAATATAGAATGATTTTATAATGATAAATTTGAAAATGTAAACCAAATGAACAATTTCTTAGGAAAATACAATTTTCCATAACTGACTAAAGAAGAAATAGAAAGCTTAAATAAATATGTAAGTATTCAAGATATTAGACTGGTAGTAAAACTTCTAGACCCCAAACCCTTCTGGCCCAGAGAGTTTTCAGGTGATTTTTACAAAAAGTAATAAGTGCACGAACTCTTTCAGAAAACAGAAAAAGAGGAAAAATTCCCTAACTTATTTAGAAAGCAATTTTACTTTTATTACAAAACCAATCAAGAACCATATCAGAAAGAAATACAGACCAATCTTTGAGAGTATAGCTGCAAAAATAATGAATAAAATTTGTCAAACTAAATTGAGCAGTATATGTCAAAATTAATCATCATGATGAAGATTTTATCCAATGAATATAAAGAGGAGGTTTCAATCTCAACATAATCTATATCACTATAACACAACACAATAACACTTTAAAGGAGAAAAACTTTATAAGCATTCCAATATATAAAATTTTAAAAGCAAAAGCATTTCATGAAGTTCAGCTGGTATGTATTAGAAAATTCTCTAAATTATGAGTAGGAGTGGAACTTCTTAACTTGATTAAGGACACTTGTCAAAAATCTGTAGCAAATATCACTGTTAATGGTGAAATGTTAGTAGTATCCTAATGAAGTCAAGAATAGAAAAATATGCCCATTATCATTATTTCTAATCTACATTGACTGATAGGTCATAGGCATTGTGGTAAGATGTAAAAGTGAAACAGTTAAATTTTGGAAAGGAAGAAACAGTTATTGTTCTTCATTTGTAATGTTATCGTTTATACAAGAGATGAAAGAGGTTCCATGAATGACTAGAGTTGATGATGTTAAACTCAATAAGGTTACTGAATATATGAATATATGATCAAGATGAAAAATAATGGCCTCCTATGTATGAAAAAAATAAGTAGAAAATGTAAATTAAAAAGAAGGTGCCATTAACAACAACAATACAAAATACATGCCTATGAATAAATCTAACAAAAGATGAAGAAAATTACAAACCCAAAATACTTAAAATAATGGAAAAATACGTATCTTGTGTCTTTAGTGGTAGACTTAATACTGTAAGGATAGCAGTTCTACCCCACGTTAATCTGAGAAACCCCAACCTAATTCACAATAGAACTTCATAAACTCATCATAAAATATTTCCTTGGAAAAGCAAAGAGCCATAATAAACATCAGAATCCCAAGAAGAAGAGTAGAAAAGAATTTGACTAAATTGACACAAATCTTACAGTAAAGCCTAGAAATATAAAAAATGTGGTAATGACACAGAAATAAGATGGATCAGGAACCACAAAAGAGGACCCAGTAACAGATTTACTCATTCATTGGATAACGTATATGGCAAATGGCATTACAAATCAGTGGCGGAAGAATAGGTTACTCAAAATTAAAAAAAAATAATTACCACCTATGTAGAAAAAATAAAGTTAGATCCTGTCCTAACATACAGAAATAAATTCCAGATAGATTAAACACCAAAATGTGAGAAGCAAAACTGTTAAACATTTAGAAGAAAATATAGGAAAGTATTTTTATAATATTATGTATGGAAGAATTTCTTAAGGTTAAAAAATGTAACATAAAAATTACATTTGAACCAATATTTCTAACAAATGGCACCATAAACAAGAAACAAAGACACTGGTTTAATAATGATATTGAGTGTCTAGGTATCAGTTACTTAATTATCTGTACACTTTAAATGTTCGAAAGAACTATAATTAAAAAATTGAAAGCAATGAAGACTAAAAGTATTTCAGAGAATGCAGAATAAGGAATAAGGCAGTAGAA
Organism: Pteropus alecto; assembly: GCF_000325575.1. Lineage (NCBI taxonomy): Eukaryota > Metazoa > Chordata > Mammalia > Chiroptera > Pteropodidae > Pteropus > Pteropus alecto. Next base: position 9,162,168 of record NW_006431920.1, on the reverse strand, counting down.
CTGAAGATGATAAACTTGTTTTTTAACCTTCTATTTCCTCTCTTTTCTCCACCTCTACCCAGTTGCAGTAGTATTTTTACCAATTATAAGCTCTTGCCTGTAGCCCCTTCCTAGTTCAATTCAGGGCACAATGCTTTACGCACACTGAGAGTATCTGGTGCTGACTATTGGTAGAAATATGACTGAGCTACTTCTCTTCCAAGCCACTGCAAGCATTTTTTTCTGCGATATACCATAAAGTGTTTATTGGGTCTGTGACAAAATAACTCTTATGCAGTGGATGCATACCCATTTCCATAAGATGGCACCCAGTTAGGACGTGCCAATTTGCTTATTAGTTTGAAAATACCCATCCAGTGGTAATCCAGCTTGTGAATTTGCACAGACGATTCCCAGAAGGGTCCAGCTGCAGCCTACTTGCTGTGACCCTCCCGCCTAGCATTACCCTATTTTGCAGTTGTCCAAAGCTGGCAGTCCACATACCCCCATGGATGATAAGTGTGTTAAGGCTAACTTATTTTTATTATCTGAGGTCCTTTTCTTAGTGCATTGGATTTCATAGGCGGGATCATTTTTTATGTACTTACGTTTACATTTTACTTGGCGCTGGACCCCTGATGCCACAGGAAAGCTGACTTTATGATAACACATAAAAAATATTAAAGCGAGCCCAACCTGAACTGTGCTCTTGTCATATGTGTGCCCACTGAGGCAGGGAGATGCGGCTGTTCTGTCACTGAGAAATAGCCCCAAACGACAGTCAAGTGTAACACCAAGGTTATTTCAGGATATAATTGGCTTGATAAATGAAATGAAATCACAGGCAGTTATATGTAAAAAAGAGTCACACAAAACAACTTTTACCTAAGCTATCGAGCTCGCAGTAGTTTTCAGTCAAGGCTGGACTTACTCAGTGTTCCTCACTAGAAAGTACGCCCTTCTATCCCTCTGCTCGACCTCAGAATGATCTTCATATGTGAGTTTAAGTAAATACAAGTTTGCCATTTCCTCCAGAGACAGACTTTACAAGCCCTGGCGTGGCAGGCTCCTTGGAAACATGTCTCAGAAATCATCTGGTTTGGGGAAACATCCATGTTTTATAAGGATGTAAACTTGCTCTCGGTTAAGAATCCAGTCATCTGAGGGGCACATTCTGGGCTTTGGCCCACTTGGAGAATTCTGTCTTTGTTTATGGACACACATATAGTAAAAGTTAAAAGCATGACTGGAAATGATAAACACCAAGTCAAGATGGTGGTTACCTCTGAGGAAGTGGGGAGAGGAATCCGACTGGAGAAAGGTTCATAGACATCCAGTTACACATCTATATTTAATTTAAGCTGGCGGATAGGAACATAAATGTCAAAGGAAAACAAATTTCCTCCAAATATTTTCAAGTGAAGGGCTGGGAGGCGTAGAATGAAGAAGAATGGAGAACGCCATTTCCTTGACAAGCATAGTCAGCCGGCCAGGAGGTAGGAGCTGTTTTCCACGGTCTGAATGTACAGTCTGTAGAGCAACACGGTCCAGTGGAAGTTTCTGCATTGGTGGAAATGTTCTAGTATCTGTGCTGTCTGATACATAAGCCGCTAGCCTCAGGTGACTGCATAATTTAAATTAATTAAAATTGAAAAGGATTAAGAGTCTAGTTCCTCAGTTGCCCTAGCCACATTTCAGGTGTTTAAGAGCTGTTTGGGGTAACACAGCTCTACAGTGGGGACTCAAAGGACAGATTTCACAGGACCACAGATGGGAACACCGAGGCTCGGTTTTTAAAAATTTTTTTAAAGGATGACAGAGTTACATGATTAAATTCAGAGCTAGTGAAGAGATCAAGGCCTATTTTTCTGATTTCCAGTTAACGTTTTGGCTTCTAGCACCCACTATAAGGAGGAGCTGGATAGTAGGGCATGCGTTCTCCCAGATTCCTCACTGAGGACCTCTGTGGACCTGCTCCTGTAAGTCAGACCTCCCTGAATCAGGCAGGGCCCCAGCATGAATTGGGTGATTTGAGGAGAGTCTACTAAGTAACTATTTACAAGTAACAGTGGGGAGCTGATACACCTGTAGGGCCCAGAAAGGAGACGTGAGAAGAGGTTTTGAAACACAAATATAGAGTCAAATTTTCTTCTTCTTTGCTTCTAAGTACATGTATGTTTTGTTGGTGACAAGAGAATTCTACCTGGGTCCACGTTGGAGATAAGGGTTTACTGTATTTTCCTCTAGCCTCCAAATATGTCTTTCTACAATGTGTAGTTACTTAGAGTTAAATCAATTGTTACAGGGTATCTACAATGATAGATATTGTATTAGCCATCTCTGGGAATATAGAATTGAATAAAGTCTGATTCCTGCTCTCGAGGCCCTTGCTACCTGTTAGATATGTGAGACACACATGTGTGAAATCACGCCTCTAAATAAAACTCACATGAAATGTATAACTAATACATATAAAACATAGCTGCACATTTTGCATGCATATATAACATCTGCTACTTTCTGGCTGCATGATCTTTGGACATGTTGTTTTATGCCTGTGAACTTTTGCTCACCTGAAAAATTAGGTTGTCTTTAGCGTTACTATGATTAGAATGATAGTTTCGTAAAGTGTATCCTATCCGCTTGTCTAGTGACCATCTCTACTTGGATAAACATCTCTTACGGTAGGCATCTCAGTTCTTAAATTTAACATATTCCAATTGAGTTCCTGATTTACTCTGCAAATCTATCTCCCTTACAGTCTTATCATCTGGTGACTTCATTCAGTCAAAAGTGCCACCTTCCTACTTTCTCTTACATCCCACATTCAAGTCGTCACGAAATACCATCGTGCCTGCCTTCCAGAATATCTCGAGTGCACCCACTTCTTGCCACATGCACTGTAATCAGTGTGATCTAAGCGACCATCATATCTGGTCTGGATCATTGGAAAGTTTCCTAACTGGTCTCCTTGTTTTTATCTAAATCTCTTAGCATGGGGCGTGATTGGCCCGTGTCATTTCTTAATTTTGTTTAGATTATTTAGAATTGTTGAAATTTAAATTCCTGAATTTTAATAACATTTATTTGTTTCATCGTTTCTCTTTGGATACCCTTTGTGGCCATTTTTCCTCATTCGTAACTTTTATATCTTTTGATAAGAAAATCATGCACTCTTATTAGACAAGATCTTCCTTTAAGGAGAATAAATAAAGAATTAAGAACTGAGTCATACGTTTTAAAAATAATATTCAATGATCATGTCAGTTTGGGCAGGTAGACATTCTATCCCATTTTGCTGAGAAATCTCTAAGGAATAATTCTCAACAAAAATTCAGAAATGTGCTTTTCATGATCTTGGGCTTGAGACATTCTTTTTTTTTTTTTTTTTCCGAGTGTGAATGATTGAAAGTCTTCTGTCACCAGGAGATTCTGAACCAACACTCAGACTTGGTACGTCTGTCAAACCAATCCTTATTCACCTCTGGACTATGTGTGTATCATTTGATAAGCATGTATTGAGGACCACTTTATTCAAGGTTCATTAACCCACGCTGATCTAATTCAGAGAAGAATAAGGTTGACCTTGTCCTTGAAACACTTATGTTCCAGTGGCAGAGGCAGAAATCTACACAACTTACTGAATATACTGAATGAAGATATGTGTGTGTTTAGGTCATGTCAGAACATTAAGCCACTATTAATGTCCACAGTATGAAAAAAATAGTTAGGAAAAAATGATTCTAAATCAAAGTTCATTTACACTTTCATTGTGAAAGAGAATCATTTGCCAGCTTAACTAAAATGTTATGATTTGATAACAGGTGTTGAAACAGAAACTGTTAATAGGATCTGGGTCCCTGCCATCAAATGTAGAGGTTATGGAAATTCAAACACAGTTTACATTTTCTCCATGGCACTAAAACATTTCTGCAGACAAGAAAATCCTTTCCCTTAAAACAACTAGTCATTTGCCTAAGTGACATGCAAATAAAATCTTTCCTCTAAACTCGCCTTCCCTGTGTAGATGTGAATGTGGAAATTCATATTTAAGCTTCGATAAATGTAACTGTTCTACGGATTGTCATCTCCCTCCTTTTCTTTATTCTTTCTGTTTTAATATAAGCTCCTCCATTAACCCCATTTTTTTTTTTTTAATTTAGGGAACATTTTTGATCCCAAGCTACTACTTCCAGTTTTACTGGTCTATTTTCGATGTCCCTCCCACAGGCACAATTCAGACGGTCACATGCCTTTCCCCTTTACCTCATTTCAGTGTAGAATTCTCAAGTACCCCCTAGAGCTCAGGTCCTTCCTGAGATCAGTGTGTACTAAACTTGCCTTTGGGATTTATTGATCCATTTCCACCAATCCCACTGATAAATGCTGGTTTAGTATTTGCTTTCTGCCCTATATAAAGAGAATGAGTTCATTTAGTTTTTTCCAAAGTGAGAGTTGATATCACCGCTTATATTTCATGTTATAAAGATGGCTCATCATAGATTCTGTGTCTTTGGAGGCCATTCATAGGCATTGTCAATGCTTTCACTAATTTTATGATTTTTCTCTCTTTACACCAAGAGCCTCACTGGATGGATATATATATATGTGTGTGTGTGTATATATATATGTGTATATATATAGACATATATATATATGTCTCTCTATATAATATT
>NW_006431920.1:9129635-9157432 GCF_000325575.1 Pteropus alecto | reverse complement strand
TATTTAAAAGAAATTTGGAAAAAAAAATCCCACAAAATCCAGAGAGGTAGCCATTAGAAAAATACTTAATTTTTATGAATGATATATAATTTTACATCAGTGCTTCTCATGAATTGCAATAGTTTTATAGAGGTTTAAAAACTGGATTTAATAAGATCCACAATATTTGATAATGTGTAAAGAGATGACATTGACTCCCAACACAATATATCCTGTTGAAGGAGATAATTGATTTGAGCTTTTTAGCCCACAGAAGAAAAAAATTACTATGGCAGTGACAATAATGTTCACCAAATATTCAATTGCTTCCCTCTATTTCCTAGCCTCCCTTAGTTGGTGTGGGGCAAGATGACCAATTATGGCTGATAATTTGCAAGTGAAAGTCGTCTTTGTCACTGTAGATTTAAGAAACTAAGGGTAGGCATAGTTCTCCATGTTCTCTTTTCCTGATGTAGCAATCCTGAGTGTCATGGGTCTACATGGTGACATCGTAAGACAGCAGAATGTCGTCAGATCTGGGGCTCTCGGTGAATGTGGAGCAAAGCCTCCTGCTGACCTGTGTTGGTTACACAGCGTAAGCAACTGTCTCGGTCAGCTTGGGCTGCTATAACAAATACCATAGACTGAGTGACTTAAATAACAAACATTTATTTTTTACAGTTTTGGAGGCTGGTAAATTCAAAATCAAAGTGCTAGCAGATCTGGTGTCTAGTGAGAGCTCACTTCCTGGTTTGCAGATGGCTGTCTTCTCATTATATCCTCCCCAAGCCACAAGAAGTGTCTCTTCTTATAAGGGCACTAATCCCACTCATAAGAGCTCTACCCTTATGACCTAATCACCTCTTAAAGACTGGAGATTAGGACTTCCACGTAAGAATTTTGGGAGAACACATTGCAGCAACATATGCACCTTTATAGTATAGAATTATGGAGATTTGAGATTCATTTGTTCCCAGGATTACCTTGCCTCAAAGAGGAATCTTCTGCAGAGAAAAGACTTTTGTTGTCTGGCTTCTTTCAACATAGTACCTAAAATTAAATGTCGATATTTACCATAGAACGAGGGTGCACGTCCTTTTGCATGAAAAAGGGAGGAACTGCGAAATCTAAACTTATAGATAATGTCACTGTCTTCAACTGCAAAGCTTATAATGATAGTAAAATTAATAAGAAAAAACCTAAAATAAGGAATACGATGAATATGACATCTTCCATATTATTATTCTTCCTTTCTAAATATACTACACAGATGTAAAGGCACCTGGATGTGCTAGGACTCAAAATTGTGACTGTTTAATGGGGAAATTCAGCATATTAACATGTAAAAATGCAGTGGGATTCGTTTTCCTGCAGCTGTTTCTGATGCAGAGTTCATTGTCTATCTCAATTAGAAACTCATCTTTTGCAATACCATTTCCTTCTCTGTGGTTGATTTGATCAAACACCCTATTGTTTAAGCCAAAAACATAGCTTTACCAAATCAGCCATAGTATTGTTCAGAACTCATCATTCATTACATTATTCTTCATCAGTGCTTATGATACTAATATCTGCAAAGAGGAACTGAATCTTAAATGAAGCTTTTCAAATCCACTTGACTAGAAGTAGTCCGTGAACAGAGAATTGTCTTCCTTTTTTATTTATTTTTTAAAAGTAAAATGATTCAGTCTTGTGTGGGTCATGACAATACCAAACAGATGCAAATAAATATTAAAGTAATATATTTTAGTGTTGGATCACAGCCCAAATTCTTTGCCCCAGAAAATTACATAAACGCTCTAGTGCGCATGTGGTTTATATTTAAGGTGTAATGAGCTGTTCAAATAGAGAAGGGCAGGCAACCATATTAAAAATAAACATCAAATTTTAACAAAGATACATCCACTTAGTTTGCAAATAGTCCTAACGGTTTCAGTTTATTGCAGCTACTCCAGCATACAACATCTTGGGTTAAAACCCAATTTCTAATTTCAGAGTCTCCCAGTGCATCTGGAAAGGTTGCTATATATAATTAGTTTATGGAATAATTGTTCAACTATGATGATATTGCCCGAATGAGCATAGTCTGTGATGAGAGGGTAAAAATAAGAGTAAATAGGACAGCAAATGGTATATGAATACTTAAGGCAGTCTAACCAGGCCACTGAAGTCAGTCTCAACCTACTGATGGTGTGCCTCATGATGCCACCTGACTGGCTAGAGCTAGAACACCCCTCTCTGGGTTCTGATGCCAGCATATGGCACAGTACTATTTAGAAAGCCTGAGGAGAAACAATAGGTAAACTCTGTCCTGATTACTTTAGGTTTAAAGACACCTACAAGATGTTTATAAGATACACACACACACACACACACACACACACACACACACACACACTTTTAGCATTCTCCATTTTCTCTGTTTCAAATTATAAATCTACCTTGCTTTTTGCCTCGGTAAGTGCTTTGTAACCAGGGAAATAATTTTGATCCTTAGCCCAAAGAAATGCCGGGGTATTGTCTTCGCAAAGGATCAAGAAGTGAGATCTATGTTTCTAATAAATCCTTCTGTTCTAGTTTATAGTTCATAAACAATAAAATGTTAACTTTCCTTGGGGGTCTTCCAAGTTTCAACCAATAAAATGCCAACCAATTTTGAAATAAAATGGCTGATCTCGGATTTTTACATTGCTGAGGGTTCAGTCATTGACAACTTCATCTTTCTTTTTGCTTGCTAGAGACTAGGGAGCCATCGTATTGCCCACTTGGGCTGACTGATGAATAAGCAGGCAAAGAATACTTTGAATGGCAGGTTTCCAAGTTTGCAGAAGCAGTAAGACAAACCTAAACAAAAAACAAGTTGGAATTATACTCTCAAGGTCACCTAATACCAGTCAGTCCATTAATTAGATCTTCAAATTAGTTGCTGACCCCAATATTTCTCCGTGTTAGTAGGGTCATCGAGGTAAGCTGAGATTTCTCACAATATCACAGTGATTTCAAATCCATCCTTAGGTTCTCATATTTCCTGCAGGTTTTTCTTTCTAAAAATCAGATGGTACTTTTCACTTATTCACCAAGTGAGATCTTTCCCAACTATCTGAATCTTCTCTGGTTTCTAAAAACAACAATGAAAAACTCATAAAAAGCAGATTTAAAAAGAAAAAAAAGATATCATGAGATAACGCTTACTCATTTACCTAAGATAAATTTAACATCTGGAATTGCTTGGACCCACTTTCTGCAGGCTAGGCCACTGAAGGATTTTGCAGAGAAATGCAGTTGACCATTCTGAGGTTACTCCCATGGCATACCTAAGTCTCAGTTGTCCTGTAATGGTTTCATTGTCTCAGGCAGTAAATTGCATTATTCATCCCCAACAGAGAGGAGTCCGCTGAGATTTTTGCATTTTACCAAGAGGAAGAAGCTGTGGGACTTTATAAGGCACTGGCTGAATGTAGGGTAAAGCCACTAGGCAGGTGGTTGGAATAAAAATGAAAGCGTCAGTTTAAAATAGAAGCAAGAAAAGAGAAAAATAAGAATCTCTCTAGAATTCTTACAGTAGTATTAGAAAACTCATTTACTTTGGAGAGATTGGGAGAAACCCACCTGGTTATTACTGGGAAGAGAAAAAAAAAATTTTTCATCCACTAGGTAATTATTAAAATTGTCTCATTGTTTGTGCCAAATATGTCTATTCTCTTAATAACTAAAGTAGTAAGCACACTACAACAAATTCTAACAATACATTGATGAAGTTAAAAAATTTTGTTTTCGTTACTCTTTTACTTTTCACTTTTAATTTTCACTCTTTCTTATGTTATTCATTATCAGAATATAAGAAAGTACATGCCCTCTAAACTTGCTACTCAGAAAGTGGTCCATGAACCAGCAGCAACACTGGCATCCTGAGAACTTGGCAGAAATGCAGAGTTTCAGGCCACCTCCTGGACCTACTGAATCAGAATCTGTATTTTGATAAGACTCTCAGTGATTTTTCATATGCTTATTAAAGTTAAAAAGCACTATTCTGTAACACTGAAATCTCACTTGCTGGAATTTATTCTATGGAAATGCTAGTACATATGAATATATATGTGAATGTATATGACACACATATATCTGAAATATTTTTATATTTATATAAAAAATAAAAGATTTTTTATACATATATATATTTCTACAGCAAAATGTCCATTGATAGGGAGCAAACAAATACCTCACAATGCCGTCATAAGGTGGAACACAATGCAGAGCGACTTCTTTCTCTTAGTTTCTCCCATTTATCATCCAGGGGATGCTCTGGGGGATTTACTTTTCATAACCAAGAGGCCCAACAATGTGTTTTGCTAAATGGAAGAAGATCTACAGTGATATTATTTGTGTTTGTTAGGGCTAGAAGTATCTAGGATCAACTTCTTTCAGATTGTATATGATACAACTAAACAGAATAATTTTCAGATTATGTAATACGTGATAATATATTATGCAACGAATTTAAAAGATGGTAAATTAGCAGGACATCCTGTATCTTTCTTGGATCTCTCTTTACCTCTCCTCATCCCAGTCCCAACCTCTGGGGTGACAAAGCACTATGGGGTTTGCTTAGTTCAAAAGAACTCAGATCTGCTCCCAAATGCCAAGTGGAGAAATAATCAGAGTATATGATCAGTCCACTAACAGAGCCCTATTTTCTTTCCCATCCGTGTTTCGGTTGTTGCTACTTGAAGTCAATGTTGAACCAAGTGGCTTTGTGCAGTCTATCCATCTTGTCCATAATCTTATCTGGACCACAAGAATATTTGCTGGGCATGTGCCCCACTGCCAATGCTACTCACTGACGTGTAGGTTCTGTAGGTTTCCCTTCTTAGACTCGGCCATCGTTCTCGAGGTGCACTTTGTCCTGAATTATCTGGATGACTGAGTTAAGAAGAGCTTCCCGCCTAGCCACGTGGCGTGCTGTGGCCATGTATCTGTACATCAAACCTCCAAGAGAGAACAACCACAAGAGAGAGACTTTAACTCACTGGTTCTCAGCCCCGTATCACCTGGGGAGTTTTATATCTCACTGTTACCCAGTCCCTGTCTTCTAAGATCCAGATCTAACTGGGATCCCTGTGAAAACATCTTGAGATAATTTCATTTAATCATCACAATAACTGGAGAGGGGGAGGGGTGGAAAACTTAAGCCTTAAAGCTCCCAGAATGAAAATCCAGGGCTCCTGAGCGAGGGCCCCTTGCTCTTCATTTTTATTTTTTACTTTTTTGTTAATGAGGCTTGAAGTTCAAGCTCTAGAGCACAGCTGAGCTCTGCCTCTCCAGTTTGGATTTGGCCACTTGAATGCGTGTGATGTGGAGTGGGGCTCCCAAAGTGTGAATGACAGAAGTGTGCACCTACCTTACGACCTGGAGGGCTCTGGATTCTCCATTCAGAGCACAGTCTGAGACCATCAGACACTCCTGCTGGGAAGGAGGCAAAGGACTGCAGCGTTTGATACTTTTTCTTAAAATATAAAGTTAATAGAGCAGCCTGACTAATGGAATGTATTTATTTTGATCTTTAATATATTGTTTGATATGTTAGAATGAATTTTAAATTAGATAAACAACAAAGACCTGTACCAAGATCATTTAGGGAAAGCTTTTTTTTTTTTCATAACCAGAATAATTTTCAGTTTGGTATGGAATTCAGATACCAGTAGAAGGAGCTATTGTTGGATAGTTCAGATGTATGAATAGATGCTTTTTTGGACAGGATCTGTGAGCGCTGGAGGTGGATTACTAAGCCATTTACAATTCATTACTGCATTGTAGGTATTCATATCCCTTCCATTTTTATCACATCTTGAGGCCAAGAATTTTTTAAAAAGGTCATTTAGCTTTCAGAAAACTATGAATTATGGCAGAAGCATTGTTCTTTCTTTGACTTTAATGTGCTCATTTGGAGAAAAGTTACAGGAAAATGCTTTTGCTTAAGCTCTGAATCTGACCTGACTGTAATCTCTCACATAAAATAACTTGTCATTAATGACTTCTTGGATTCTCTGTGCTCATTGCTGATTACATAAATATTTTCTTAACCTCCAAAAGCATCCAGAGTAAAAGGCTGTTTGTCATTTTTAGAATTGTAATCAAATTGTAAAAACTCAGGTACTGACTCACCAGAACAATTTAAGATTGCTGTGGAATTCTTGAATCAATCAGAGAAGGCAGGGAGAATTTCACCTGGGAAGTGTCAAGTACAGAAAATGAAGCCATTTGGTTTTCATTCTAACAAAAATGAAATAAAACACTGACTTATTGTCTTATTGGGTGACTTTTGAAGGATACCTAAGGTGAGGAGTAGCTAATGGTCAACATAATTTAACAGTAATACAAGAAAAAACTTGTTTTAAAATATGTAAAGGATTTAAGTATGACACTTCTCTAACTAGTTGCTAACTATGTATTTCCCTTTTCACTTCCATTCCTTAAGAGGTGAAAGCAGGGACTATGATTGAACATGGGAGGGGCCTGAAGATGAATTGACTTGATCGACATTCAACTTTATTTCAACATCTTGGAACAACCTTGTTCTTCATAGTCATTACAGAATTATTTGGTTGTATTATGTGAAATTCTAGAATTTGATCTTATGACTATCATAATCATAATCATATTAAAGAGAACATTAATAATGAGAGGTTGACAGCATAATAGTTATTGAAAATTGAGTCCAAACCAGGATCTTCTGGTCAAATGATTACTTAGGCAGAAGTTGCGATCTGTGGTCATCTTGGCTTAAGGCCAAGATGTAACAAAGTAACAGTTTCATGAAATGAATATCTAAGAACATTTTGCTTATGATGAACACTTACACTGGAATATGTATTAAAGAGAACATTTTTTGCATCATAAATAAATAATGAAATTGCTTAATTCCCATGGATCTGTGGCTAAATGGAAAGTGGGCCATAGCCAGAAACATGCGCATGGAAGAATCTTGAAGACTTCATGTTCCATGAGCTGGCAATCCACATAGAATGGTTTCTGTACACCAGCATTCTCCCTTTCCTGGGGGTTCCTATGTCCCTGGAAGTGTGAGATAAACTCAAAGAAACTATATCACTCATAATTTTTGAAGATCCAAGGTCAATAAAGTCAATAGACTATATTGGAGTAGGACAGTAAATCTTAACTGAGTTTCTATTACTTAATAATGAAGAACAATTTATAAACTCTCATGTTTGTGACTATTTTAAAATTATATCAGTCTTATGGTGAGTAAAAAAGAGTTATTCCTTTAAATAATCTGTTAATGACATGAAAGCAAATTGAAATCTATAAAGGAAGATAACTATGACAGCATTTCAGTAGAATTCTATTAAGAGGCAAGACAAGCTAAATATGCTAAGAAGTCAGAGAACCACTGAACAAAAGAAACTGTAGAAAATAAAGTCCCCAAACCTGTAGTTCCTAAGACTCACTCTAAAAGCGACTTTGCAGGACTACAACTAGCCTGTAGCGGGCAGAGCACAAGTCTTGGCTCCTGGCGAAGCTATAGAGGTTTAAATCCTGCCTCTAACACATATCAGCCCTGTGACCTTAGGCTAGTCAATACTCTAAGCCTTGTTTTCCACTCTTGAAAAGTAGGGATAATAGTAAAATTAAAATAATGTACAGTTGATTTTCATAACTTGTGGATTTTATATTTGTGAATTTACCTACTCGCTAAAATTTATTTGTAATCCCTAAATCAATACTCAACAGCACATTAGTGGTTATTTGTGGACATGGACACACACAGAGCAGCAAAAAATTTCAGTCACCAGACATGTACATTCCCAGTTGATATTAAACGAAGAGAGGAGATGCTCTGCCTTCTTGTTTCAGCTTTTACACAGTAAACAAAGTCACCAGACATGTACATTCCCAGTTGATATTAAATGAAGAGAGGAGATGCTCTGCCTTCTTGTATCCTTTTTCGGGACACATTTCGTACTATGTTTTTCTCATTTCTGTGCATTTGTTGATTTTGCTGTTTAAAATAGCCCCCAAGCATAGTGCTGAAGTGCTGGCTAAGGATTCCTAAGAGCAGGAAGGCTGGGATGTATGTATGGAGGATGTACGTGTATTAGGGGAACTTCGTTCAGGCATGAGTTCTAATGCTGTCGGCTATGATTCAAGGTTAATGAATCAACGATATATATTAAATAAGGTGTCTTTAAACAGAAACACACCTAAAACAATGTTATGTATTGACTAGTTGTTGAAAATGTTGTTACCAGAAGTTCACAGATACCTAGCCCTGTATTTTCCCTGGGAGTAATAGTTCAGTACTATTTCATGCATTTTTAATATAAGTGTTTATTTCACATTAAAAAAGATTAAAAACCCATCTAAAAGTATCTATTATATTATTCTGGATGCCTGGTCCTCACAATATTGCCCCAGCTTTTCTCGTTGGGAATAATATTTCAGTATTTCTGATGACTTTATAGGACATTACTGCTGCAAATCATGAGAATCAACTATATATGAAGTGTCTGTACATTTTGGATTTATGCCTGCTTTCAAAACTGCAGTTTCTTTTATCCAACGTGGTGGGCCTAGAACATGATTTGTGAACCTGGCTTCACTCCATTTTTTCAACCTCCGTTTTCCCCAACCCTGTCCTCTAGCCTTTTTCACACAGTGGAATGGGTCACACATTTTTAAACACATATTTATTAAATATAGAATGTATGCCAAGCACTTTGCTAAGGAATAGATGTCTCGGATTTGCTTGGAGATTTACTGAGAAAATAGAGACATGAATATCAATTCACAACAGGACATGACCAGTGCCGTAATGGGTTTTCCTCAAATGCAGTGGTAGACTGACTGAGTCTTTTTGGAAAGGAGGGGGACAGAGGAGTCAAGGGTGGGGCTTAGCACGGGATATAGCATTTGGCCTGTACTTTAATAAATGTGATAATATTCGTTAAGCAAGGAAAGTAAAAGCAGACCAAGCAGAGGAAATTTTATGTGTAAAGACACGAAGGTGCAAAAGAGCATCCTATGGGTCAGTGAGGCTGGAAGATAAAACGTGAGGTGAAGGAGGGGGGAGGGGGAGGGGGTGCCCGGAGATGAGGTTGGGAAAAGAAGCCGCGGGCATTTTGTGAGGACCGGGAATCCAAAATAGTATAATAGAGACGTTTGTTTAGACAGGTTTTTGAAATTTTTTTTTTTTTTTAATGTGAAATAAACACCTATATGAAAAATGCAAAAAATGTAAATGTATGGCTTAAAACGCTCTTTTAAAGTGAACACACATAACCACCACTTGGTTCAGGAAAGGGAAAACTTCTAGCCCCCTAGAAGCCTGTTTCTGCATTTTTTCCCTAACCATAACCCCTTTCTCCCACAGGTAAACTCGGTTTTGATTTTCATGGTCACTGCTTCCTTGGGCTTCTTTATGATCTTTCCACCTGTGGTGGCAGAATAACGCCCTCCCTCCAATCCCACCCCTAGTTTGAGTGTCCATATCCTAATCCCCAGAACCTGTGAGCAGATTACCTTGCATGACAAAAGGGACTTTGCCGAAGGGATTAAGGTAAGGATGGAGAAATTATCCCAGAATAGTCTGGGAGGGCCCAGTATAATCACTAGTGACCTTATAAGTGAAAGAGAGAGGCAGAAGAGTCAGAATGAGACTATGACAGAAGCAGAGGTGGGAACGATCTGATTGCAGGAAGAGAGACACAATCGAAGGAATGTAGGTGGTCAGGTCTCTAAAAACTGCAAAAAAGAAAGAACAGATTCTCCCCTAGAGCCTCTGGAAGAAACACAGTTCTGCCGATACCTTACTTTTTGCCCTGAAATATCCATTTCATACTTCTGATCTCCATAACTGTAAAATAATAAACTTGTGTCGTTTAAGCCACTAAATTTCTGATAATTTGTTATGGCAGCAATCAGATACTAATACTCCATCCAAATGTGCTTCCCTAAATGCTACTTTTTTTTTTTTTTTTAAACTTTCTGTGAGTGGAATCCTTGTGAATGTTCTTTCTTGTCTGGCTTCTTCTGAACTCACTGTTGAACTTAGGCCATTTTGAAAGCAGGAAAGTGACAAGATCTACGTTTCAGAAGTTTACCTTGACATCAGTGTTCTGCCAGTAGCCTGGGTAGCCACAAGGCTGGGAGTGGCAAGATGTGGCAAAAGACAAATACAACAGGCTTAGCAAGAAATATCTAGGACCAAAAACAAGACAGTGGAACCAGAGACTGGGAAAGAGGACTCAGAACCGATAGGAGTTTAGAACACAGAAGTGTGAAGAATTGACGTTCCAGTAGATGTAAGGGATGAGAGAGTAGCCAAGGATAATTCTGAGTTTTGTAGCTCAGGCAACTGTCAGGGTGCAGGTGGTGAACACAGGAGGGAAAGCCAAGATGAGGAGAAAGATAACATCTCAGGGTCGAGATATGTGGAGCTCATACTAGTGTCTGCTTTCAGGTGTCAGGAAGTTTTGTATGTGGGTAACCTTTTTGCTGCTGGGTTGACCTTCTTTTTAGGTCATGTAGATGTAGAGGCAGCAACAGATACATTGGTGAATAAATCCAGTCTTAAAATACAATGGAAATGTCCTATCTTATCTTCAATAATGGGTAATTACTTTGTTGTTCAATGGCAGTTAATTTCTGCTCCCTTTTTTGCTCCTATCACATAATAGGTGCAATTATATCTCACACTTAGGGTAATATAATTAAATATCAGCCTTTGTAGAGGTGCATTTCCAGAGTCTTCTTAGGCAGCTGATTTAGTACTTGTCAGGTTTATCGCACAATAGATGAATGTTTTCTTCATGTAGCTTAATATAACAGGATATCTGCCTCTGAATGGGAGCGTTTCTAGATAGTCCAGTCAAACAGTCTGTGCATTGCTTCTGACAGCTTTATTGCTTTATCAGTTATTTGCTCAGGGAGGATTTTATTATATGTAAAATACTGACATAAATTATGGGGCAGAGAATTGATTTTTTAACATAGGGTTGATTCATTTTTCATTGTTTATATGTGCCAAGTTTGATATGTATTTCATTTGCAAGTTATTTCCCAGTTTCTACAAATACCCATGTTTGGTTCTTAATTCTTTTATTCTTGTGACTGCTCATATTCTCAAACAAAGCCACAAATGTAGTTAATAAATAAAGCATAGTTATATGCTCAACTATGAATAAAATATATAACTAATAAAAATAAATAAATTGACTCTAGAAGAGTTCTGGATAATTCAAAGAATTATGCACTTCAAAATTAGGAAAGATATGATGCCCATTTTTCTCCTGCCAGGGGGAGAGAAGCAGGAATAGAACCTGGCTGGGATAAGCCATGAAAAAAATTGAGGCTTAGAGATATTAAGCATCTTGTTCAAGATTTTACAGCTAAAAAATAGAAAATGAGGTTTTAGAGAGAGGTCAAGAGGACCATTATGGCATATTAAGTGTTGAATTATCACAGTTAGGTAGATCCAGGGATTTTTAACACAGGAAGAAGCATGGGAGTTATTTTTATGGGGCCTGGGATATTGAAGTCTGGGTCTGGTAGATACATCTGGGTCTTAAGCCAAGCAGAACTAGGAATAGGCAAGATGCGGTCAGTTGGTAAAGAGTTAAATAAGCAGATGCCGAGCGTGGAGAGTTGATAAGAGATGGCACAAATTCAGTCACAGGAAGTTGTAGCAGGCATGGCATCAGCCTACCCAAAGCCCCTCAAATCTCCTTTACCAGTTTTGGGGACCCATGCTCTTCTGCTAAGACCTTCAGAGGATTGCCTTTAGGCTCCTAGAGTTGTTTCATATCAATGGAGAGCCTAAAGTTCTCAGAAGTTACACCTCGTAGGGGCAGTTTTCCATTCCCTCCTGCCCCTTAACCAATGATAGACTGCTGCAGGAGTACAAAAAGCCCAGTGACTTTGCCTTGAGATGAGACAAACTCCAAGGTATACTTTACACTCCACAGCTCCTCCTGAGGTCAGACTAAGGCTGGACTTAACCGGAAATTGTACCATTTCTTGACTTCTTTTCATGTTTCAGCCTGCTTCCCTAACTCCTGCCTTGGTGTCTCCTAAAACAGTCCCTTACTAAATCATTTGCATTTGAATCTTTAGCTCAGAGTCTGCGTTTGGGAGAACCTGCTCTAAGACAGTCAGTAAACCAGTAGCCAAGACAATAGAGTTACAAGAGCAAGGATAAAAATTATTGTGATAATAATAGCTGACTATGAATGGTTCTCACTCTTTTCCAAGCATAGTTTTAATTGTTTAATATACAGTTTTTCATTTAATATTTTCAAGAGTCAAAGGGAGTAGATGTTATTGTCATTCTCATTTTACAGCTGAAAAAATTGAGCCTTGGAGATGTTAAGCAGCTTATTCAAGATTTTATAGCTAAAAAATAGGAAGTAGGGCTTTAAAGAGAGGCCAATAGGACCATTATAGTATATTAAGTGTTAAATGTTAGATTTTTTAGGACTACTCCTCATTATCTCATTCACCCCTTACCCCAGACCACAGTCAAAATATGTCTGGCTCTGAGCCTGAATGTAGAGTGATGTAGATTTATCTGTTGAATAGATGAACTCTTAGGATAGGAAGCAAGGCTCTTGGGATGGAATCATTTTAGTGATTCCGGTCAGCAGTCTTCGCAAATTAATAATCTTGTGGTTATTAGATAGCTTCTTAAGAGAGTCTGGATGGTTTGGGACAAATCCAATAAGTCTAACTATTGTTAGAACAAAACAATGGAAATATTGCTTGGTACCTAGAAGACAGATGCTGATTGTATTGAACGGCCACATCGAAGGTGTGAATGTATTCAGGTGACTGATATAAGTAGTGTGGGTAGAAAATGGAGAGTGAGAAAGATGGTGTATGCGTGAGGAGCAGGGACTGGATAGAAACTTTGAATTTTTCAACCAGGATTGACCACTTGTCTCTGTACACAGCCCAGATGTCTGGGGCAATGGGATACTCAGTCCAGAAGTCTAGTAACCAAGAGTTTTTTCACCAGGTAAACATTTTTTAATTTTTATATACCTAGTGGAAGAATAATAAATTGAGTTAAAAAGCCTAAACTATTTTATAGAGAACATCAAGATGATTTCTTATCTAAAGTAATGTTGTGTGGCCCAAGAATGCCAGACTGAGTTGTGGATTCTGGTTACTAGTCTAACTCTACCACCTTAGGAATGTCATATTTTATTCTCTCCAGGGTCTGGGTCTCAGGGTTTCCTTCTGTAAAACCAAATTAATAGGTGGCATTTGGAAAAGATGCCTCATCCCCTGTGACCCTCGACCTTCTTCTCAGATGAGAATTATATGTGTTTTGATATCAAGTTATCTGATGGAGTACCATCAATAAATATTTTTGTAAGCACATCACTCATTTGCATATATTTATTTAAGTAATTCATTAAATGTACAATAATAGTGAAAGTGCATAAATCATAAGAACACAGCTAAATGAACATCCACAAAATAAACACATCTATGTAACCAGTCTTCAGACCAAGAATTAGAATTTACCAGAATCCTGGAAGCGCTCCCATACCCTTTCCAGTCACTAGTCAATCCCCTTCCTCAAATGTAACCACTACCCTGGCTTCTAACATCATAGCTAAAGATTGCCCATTTTCACACATAATAAAATGGAATCAAACTACACGTATTCTTTTATGTCAGGCTTCTCTCACTCAATACTGTTTGAGAGATTTCTACACATTGTGTGTAATTTTCATTTGTTCACTCTCTTTGCGATATATAATAATTCCATTGAATGAATATACCTCAATTTATCCATTCTGTTGTAAGGGAACCTTTGGTTTGTTTTCTGTTTTTTCTTTTTCTTTTTCTTTTTTTGGATAATACCAAGAGTGTAACTATAAAATATCATTTATTTCTTTTGCTGAACATTTGTGAACATTTCTGATGGATCTATACCTAGGAGTTGAAAGGCTGGGTCTTAATGCATGTATATATTTAGCTTTGTGCAAACTGCCAAATAGTTTTCTAAAGTGAATGTATAAGAAGAATGAACTTTAACATATAAAAGAAAGAACACAAAACCCCTGGGCACATCAGAACATCTCTCACTTGGTGAGCTGGTGGGTGTAATCGAAGGGCGTTCCATATCTGTTAAAGATTAGTGCCAGACAACAGAAATGAGTAAAGTATGCTTACTAGTAAAAGAATTAGTTGCTCTGGGAAGGCAGGGTGGTCTGCCAGGCTAAGAACAAGAGAGGCAGTCTTCTATAGGTAACCAGGAATGAATCTGCACACGAGGAAGGATATTATCTGGTTTGCATGGGCACCCAGAAATCTGAACCTCTATGTTAGCACTGAATATTAAACAAGGATCCCTACCTTCCCCTGGGAAGGAGAATTGGCCAGAACTGGCTAGTGAGCATGACAAAAGCAAGCCCAGGCGTGGGGAGACAGGTGATTTAGGCCAAGACTATGTCTTGGATTGGCCATAATCCATTAGGTCTGAGAATCAGAGATGTGGTTAAGAAATAATTTGTAACAAGGAGTAGATAAAACCACTGTGGTTGTAATTGTACAAGAATGTTCCTTATATTTCATTCTTCCCATAATTGCCCTTACTTAATGTTTTTAAACACATGGCTAGCTTTTTGTGTGGTTTTTGAAGGACTGAAAGTAGAGTGAGTAATTTGCAGACAAAGCCAAGATAATCACTGGGGAGACACTGGTCACAAAGAGTCTTGGTGTACCTTCTGTCAACTCTGAAGATCTAAAACAAGAAAGAAAAGGGTAGAGAGCTGGGTGACTTTTAGAGAGAAAACATAAGCAAATAGCAGAAACAAGGCAGAGAGAAGAGTGAGACCTCAAATAAATTTAATAGGCTCTCTCTTGCCTGTATTCTGTTCAAACTGATAACTCCCAGAGTGGATTTTTATGTATTTGTAATGGACTTGCTTCACTGAGCTTCTAGTAAAGCCATCAGTATCAATGAGTTTCCACTGATCGCTGACAGACATTAGAATTGACAATTGCTATTGTTTATGGTTCAATAAGCCTATTTTCGTATATGTAGAACTTCTCTACAGACTTTTATTTGAGTATAACCACTATTAACTCTGAGTTTTTCACTCTTGAAAAGAGTTTGCCAATTGCCTGATACTGGCTGCAGAGACCTGTGTTTTTATCCTGTCCTGGTCTCACTTGGCTTTTGTAAATTGAACCTGTCCTATATTAAAGTGCAATAAAGCAGAAGTTTTTCTAGTCCAGCCATAGGAAAGGAAGGAGAACCCTTCTTAAAGAAAATAAGAATAATTGCCCCTTTGCTCCATCCAACAGAGTTTTCCATCCAAAGCGATGTCCTTACTGTGTATGTTCCACATGGCCTTGAGAAGGGCAGTATTTCCCCTTGAATTAGAGTTGAGAGAGGCTAGCGTAGGAAGGAAAATTTGTGCAGGAAAGCTGAGGAGATTGTGACAAGATTCTTCTGGCTTCGTATTCATCTCTGTGGGAATAGAGATGTTAGAAATGCTGGCTTCTCCACGTGAAAGACTATGTCAAAAGCCATGGGAAAATGGGCATGAATAGATTATGTGGATACACTTATGTGATAGATACATAAAATGATTCCTTGATATACTGAACATGCTTTAGAAAGGGATTTGTGCAGCCGAATAATGGTAAAATAGATGTCCTAAATATGTCATGAGCATAACATTGAAAAAGTATTTTCTTCCCCCAGAGCAGAGTTCTTATCTCTGTAGTCAATATTTGATGCATGCTTATTGCTGTTTCCTCATATTCAGTCAAGGAGGGAAAAGGTGGATTCATCTCTGAGTGATCGATCATCACAGATTCACTCAGCAACATTAGGAGAAAGATAAATTATGGGAGAATCTACACTTAAAATAGCCATTTTGATTAGTAAGAGGCCTCCGACAAAGTCAGAAGAACCAGAGCTGAGTTTTCAAAAGCACTGTTGTTTCTTTAAGGGTGTTGAGAATGATTGATATAACTTGCAAAAAATGAAAATAATACTAGTTACTCTAAAAAACTAAATAGAGGATAACAAGTGGCTTATTATTTATCTTTTAAGAAGAATCCAATTAAAGTCCATTTTAGTGTTACCGTGAGGTGTGTCTATTGACTACATTGGAAATTTTATAAATTATAGTACCTAATAAGTGAAGAGATTAGAATGAAAATGTATAGTCTGTGATTAACTGCAGGTTAAGAACAAACAAGTGCCTTGGCAGAAATAAGACTTGGAGGAGATTTTTACCAAAGCCACAGTGATTTCTCCTAAGAAGCATTTGCTAGGGTCTATATTAACATATACTAGCCATGTGTGATGTACTGAGCTAGGCAGTATCTAAGGAAACATGAGGCATTCTTGCTGTCAAGACATTCTAGTCTAACTGGACACAACCTTAAAATGATGAGCAGTCTAAAATGTGAGCCTGAGGCATTCTGGGAAGGTACAATTTAAGAGCCGATTGTAGAAGAAACAATAGTGTTTGTGTTCTTACTAGTGCTGAAAATGTTAATATTTAATTGGGTCTACCAACAACTATGTATTGAGCTACCACTGTGTGTTAAATAATATTCTAATAGCTGGTAACACAGCAATTAGGAAAACAATGGCCTGCTCTAATTAAATTTAATTCCTGTGGAATTAATTGAACAGCTAGAACTTTACATTCTTAAACCAGAATTAAGCAGAATAAATTTTGAAAACAGAGTGGGGCAAACTATACCTCTTCAAAAAAATACTTTTTCTCACAGATAAACGACTACTGCAGAACTTTGAATAATTGCCGTTTATATATGAGATACTTTGTGGACATCATGCCCTTCTTCCTGAAGCATGTCCCTCCCTCCCACTTGCAAATGAGGAAAAAGAGGTTCAGTCAACTTCTGCTGTTTAGCTAACATGGGGAAAGCTTGGAATCAAACCCAAATCTATGAGGCCCATGCCTGAGTTTTTTCTCAGGACACGATGCTGTCTGTCTAATTGTAATCCTTGCTTTATTGGGTCTTTTTTCATGGGTATTTCAGCCGGTTAACCTTTGATTCGGTTCACCGTGCTCATGAGAGTCTTCTGACTCAGGCTACTTCGAAAAGGCATCTCAGATCTTAAAAGCTGCAGTCTCCTTGTATGATGGGCAACGGGTATAAAACCAGAGACTAAGGAAAGATAGGAGAAACATAAGTGAAACATGTCTTCAAAGCATCTACAGGACAAAGGCATCACTTCCTTGTCTGTGATGAGACCGATTATGGGCACAGGGTGCCCAGAGAACGTGGCCTTGGCTCGCTTTGCCTGGGAGGCCCTCGAGGGTCAGAAGGGATGAATCATCGGGAAATGAAGCTCCCTTCTGCCAGTGGCTTGCAGAGAGCAGGGGATTTTGGAACCTTGCCCATCCCTTCCAGAATGGGAGACGTTCCTGCACTCCCATTGAAAACTCCAGGCACAGGCCAGGGAATATTTTAAGCTTGCTCTATATCATATAGATTTGATTTAATTGCCCTCAGGCCCGCTTAGGATGTGGGTAAGCGTGCATAAGACTTGGATGTTTTCCCGGAAGCTGGTGCAAACTTTTCAGTGGCAGACCGTTGGGCTCTGTGAGGAAAGTAGAAAGGACTTTACAGTGGAATGCTAGGGGTCCTTCTCAGTCCCAAACCGGCCATCTCTCTGTATTCCAGCTCCAGTTCTGGAGGCTGCAGGGCAGCTTTCAAGAAGCCATGCTTCAAAGCACCCAGGAGGCTCCTCAGACTGAAAGGAGTCCCACGACCAGTAGGAATCTCTTTAAGAAACCGAAAATGTGTGACCTTGAGGAAAAAGTGCACTTTCATGAAGAGAAAAAAGGCCTCCTGGTAGCTGGCAGGGTACTGAAGCCAGAGGAGTCTGACAGTGGCGTCCAGCTGTGCTGTGAATCCCTGACATCCACAAGCCCAGGGTCTGAGACTCTCTCCCAAGTTTTGCTTTGTTTCCTATCAATGGTGTTAACAGCTCTGCCAGTGTTCCAAAATTGTGCGAGGAGGACAATTCTCAGAGAGAAAAATCAGTACAGTATTGTTTTATTTTTATGCCATTCCCCAGACAGAAAGATCTCGTCTATTCATTGTACTACATTTGTCGTTGTAGTCGGAAAAAAATGCAAGGCAATGAGAAAATACTAAGACCAGTTGTCAGAGCAAACTGTTTACAATTGTCCCTCCCTTCTTTCTTTAGGCATTTTCATTATAATCTTTTCAGCTTCACAGAGAGATGAACAGAACTCGTGCACTGAGTGTAAAACGGGCAGCTGAACTGCATTGACTATGACCTTCACTTTTAAGGTTAACAGTGAGGAGAAAACCAAAGTGTTGACTCCAGTAGTTCGGTGACTGTTTTCTGGGAGAGGAGGTACATATTTCTTCCCTCTTATTGTATCTCACCAGATTGGGTCCTATATAAAAAAATCTTAAATTCATTTCTTCATTCATTCATTCACTCATTCAATACTTATGCGTGTCAGTGATGAGCAAGACATGAATTAGTCCTGGGAGATAAGGCGATGAACACAACCTCTGCTGTCTTGGAGGCTAGAGAGTCTAGTGGGAGAGGTGGCTTCATAAGGAAAACAGAGATCCTGGTACCCAAATCTGGGTCTTTCAAAGCACAAGAACGGAAATCTACCTACCAGGCTGTAGCCTTCTCTGTTAGACAGTTTTATATACATCCTTCCACCAAGTGTCAGGTGAGCTTAAAATAAATCTCTGACTTTTGACCTTCCATTTCCAGTCAAAGTACACTTATTTTTATAAGTTTCAGTGTGAGTCACTTTGAATGGAATGCATGAGAGGCAAGGAATCAAATATTAACTCCTTTTTACTTAATGGTGCTGAACACCCTTTTTGGGGGGTAAAGAAAACTGATTTGTTTAATTTGTTTAATGGGTGTTAAAAGACTCCCTAAAAATACTTCTTGAGACATCAGACGTTTTTTTCCTTGTGGGCTTAATACTGATTTTACTTCTGTATCTCTTTTTTGTTTTCTGAGATTTTTATCATCATGCTAACGACTTACCTCAGTCCTTTGTGTGGTTTTTGACACAAATCCCTGCTAAATCAGTGTTTCCCAAACTTGAGGCATTTGTGCAAACCTTAACTTTTTTTCACATAGTCATACAAGCTTTCTTCTTCAGTTTTTTTTTATATCTACTACTGCCCACATAATATTTAAATTTACTTACTTTTTTTAAACTTAAACTAGTTTATTTTAAAAGAAAACATCATATGACTACCATAAATGAAATACCAGTTTCGCTTACAATAAATAGAAGGCAATTACGAAAACAAATAAACTGTAAATCGATATGCCTACATTCTATCCAGGTACTGTTAGAAGGTTCACTGGTCTTCTCTTTCTTCCTTAAAAAGGACAATTAGCCTATGATGGGTCATGTTAAAGCACCTGAGACTTACTCGTAGATATAGGAAAAAAGATTAAAAAAAACCAAACAATAATGCTTTTCTCACTGTATGATTCAGGGTACTTAATGCGATGTCTAAATGTCTCCTCAGGTCATCTTCTGAACAGGTGGGGCATTTCAAAGCACCACATTATAGCTTCACTCTAGGCTCTGTGGAAAATTCCTCAACAGCTTTGTGCAGGGGCCGCATTCACCATCACCAAGGGGGTTCTGTACTGAACATGGGTAGTGCTTATTTCAAACACTGTTTCTTTCCTTTAAGATTTATAATAATTGACTTCACTCAACTATTCAGAGATATGGGATAATTTAAGGGAATCCACGTAACTCCTCAATGGACTTTAGCACCTGCAGCCTGTGACATCTGTCACCACCTTTCTGTTCATACTTCCTGTCTTCATTATTCTTCTCTTTAATTAACAGTTTAATTCTTAAAAATAAACTTTACAGTATGTGGTTATGAGCAATCGTTTCCAGTCAGCGTAACAGAAGGCAATAACACTAGATCATGGCTGAACACCCTCTAATAATGTACTACTCAGCAATAACGACAACAGGAAGTCATTTATCTGGCCTCGGTTTCTCCCATTTCATCTAGATTTATAAATATCTTATTTTTAATAGAGAGAGAGATGAGCTGAGAAGATGATGATGGATCCTGTGGATGACACTGTGGGCCAGCCAAAGCTTTTAAACATGACATTTTTCAAATCACGAGAGAAAGGAAGAGCAGAGGAAGAAAGAGGAGAGAATATCAAACTACATTTTAAAAAAGCAGGGCCAGGCTGCATTGCTTTGAGTATCACATTATTCCCATAGTCTAAGAGCAAATCTGAAGTTTCTTCAGGTCTGTCTATCTCATGATATTGTCACATTGCAGAGAAATTGACTTTGAATCAGAAATAATTGTTTGTTAACAGTGAAAGGAAATAGTCAATGCCTTATTAGAAATGTTTCATGTGGTATCTTGACAGAAGGGCTTTTGTTTCAGGAAAATAATAAGTGCAGAGAGAGAAATTGCTCAGGATGCCCTAGGTCAAGAAAGAGAAAGACTACGCAGGTACGTAATCGTGAAATATGGGACAGATTCTGAAGAGAATATTCCAAGCTTTAATAGATGATAGAGTGCAGATGATTCTCGGTATGTGTGCTCATGACACTAAGCTGGGGATTTGGATCATAGCTAAAACAAATAGAGTCACTTACTAAAAAGTATTTTTTTTAAGCACAAATACTATGAGAAATATGAAGAGAGAAGTAAGAAGTTTGAAGCTGGGCTATTGTTTACAGTAATCTTTCCCTTCCAGAAAAAATATGCTTGTGGATAGAGCAGCATCTTTCTAAGCATCTCAGCTGTCTTTTTCCTTTTCTAGGATTTTAGCACTTAAAACATCAAAACAAATAAAACAAAAGACGAAAAACTGTGAGAGCTCCTGAGAATAATCAAAGGAGAGCATTTTAAGAATTAATCTCATCTAACCATTTGCCATATTGTGTCTGTTCCTAGTTTGCAAATAAAAGAACCACTGTAGAAGCTGATTCTTAACAGTTCTACATGATCTGCAGACTAACTAAGCTATAGAGGATAAAGAGAGATAGATAACCAGTTATAGGAAGCCTTCATTTGTAGCGAGGGGTGGGGGCTGCTACGAAATTGTCTACTGATTTCTTAAAGACGCTGTGCAAAGCTTTTGGTCAGAAAAACAGCCTCTAGCAAGCAATGCGTTTTATATAAAGGAAACCTTCCCAGAAAAGATGGCTATGAATTCAATTATAAGCTCTTCTCTTTGCATAAATTTGGTTCAGTCTAAATAAGACTTGAAACATGGAACAATGTCCATGGAGTACAATTCACCAATTGTTACTTTTAATTATGTTCACATGCATAATTCATAAATATACTGCATGGACAAGAGGAAAGAAAGATAAGAAGGAACAAAAGAGATGAATTTTCCATCAAACAATTACTATATAAATAGACAACATATTTAATACATTAGTTAGCAAAGTGATTCTTTGCTCTTGCCAGTCTGGGGCTTAAAAATATTAAAAGAATCTCCAAACATAATTGTTACATTTTACTGATGTCTCTCTAAAATGAAAGAAATAGGGATTATCATTCTTTATATTAAAAAAGCACAAATTAAAAAATTTCTCCCAAAATGTGGAGGTATAGGTATAATTTACATTGTACAATATTATAATACATAAATATTATAATAGATTCTAGTGCGACTTCTTAATATGGAAATACAGTGATTTCTCTCCTGAACTCATAAGCTGATCTTTTACATTATTATTTGACATATCCTGTAAGGCAGTGCGGTGTACTGGTAAGAACATAAGATCTGTCTGAGTTATGGGCCGGACTATTTGGCCATGTATGTGGCTACAGGCAAAATACTTAATCTCTCCAAACCTCAGCTTCTTCAACTACAAAATGAAGGGTTTGGTTTGGATGGTCTCTAATGGTTTACCCAACTGTATTGATTTTTGTCCTAAAATGTTTTTATTGCTTTTTCCATGTTATTTTTATTCAGTTTTATGATGAATCTGTATTATTTTCCTCACGGGGTTTTTAAACCCATTGAGGACAATAATTTTGATACTATTTCATCACCTAACCTGGTGTCTCACAATTGTAATCATTAACTAAACACCTGGTGAAATTCACTGCTTTGTAATCCTACCTATTTGCTAGTGTGAACCTCCTCTGCCTGCCCCTCCCACTGCTCCCCAAAATGTCTTCAATCTCTGTCCTCCGCATCATCTGAATGGCAAGTATTTCAAATTGACTTTTAATGAGCGTTGTATTTGTATCTCACAAATAATAGAAATCAATTAGCTATAACAAAGGCTGGCTCCAAGAATTGGGGTTGCCAAGTATGACACAGCTCTGTGAAAGAGCACAAGAGAAGTAAAGCTCTTCCCATCTACATAAGACCTCAAAAGGCCACCTTCTCCCACAGCGATGTGTTTATTTCCAGGGCTTCCACTTTGAGACCTGCCTTACCCTTTGGGCACCAAACACTGTCAGAGTTTCAGAGAATTTTGTTTTTAATGCCATCTCCTTTTCAGGCCAATTAGAGCTAATCTCCTTGGGCTCTTAAGTAATTTGTCTGCATAATCTCAGTCACACTGAAAAGAGTCACAAATCCTTTGCTGATTGGAAGACAAGGTGAAAACTCCTCAGGCACAGTTAGAAATTAGTCAAAACTTTTTAAGTTAATGTGATGTCTTCCTCCCAACCCCCTACCCCGACTTCTTTTATCAAGTCAAGAAAGCAAGCTCCTTGCAAAGATTAATGCACAAATTAATTTGAAACAGGTTCATGGGGACTTTTCTTTGATATAATAACACACACACACACACACACACACACACACACGCACACACGCACGCACACATGCTGCATGCTGCCCACAATTGAACAGTCTTAATGAACCTAAGAATTAGGAATTTTTCCCAGGGAAACAAAATGCTTTGCTTAAATTTTGAGAGGTTTTTAGTTTCTCATGGTTCTTTACTGTCCTAGGTATTTAGAAGGATTAGCGGCTAAGGGTTTATTAGGAGCTTTCTTTATTGCACTGGGCTGCAAACTTCTGTAGAAGGAGCAGACCAGAGTGGCATAATTAATTCCTGAATGATTATAATAATTATGTCCTTTTACCCAAGCTTTATTTATTATTTTAAAACACCTGAAAATAATCCTATCGCCATTTAAGTAGTAACCCGCATGTAGAAGAATATAATTTTATGTTAACAAATTACCAGTTTTAACTATCTTAGGCCAGTCTGATTAGCTTTATGACTAAGAGAAGGAGGGTGAAGTATGATCTAAGTAACACTCACTGCATGTCCCATCGCTGCTGGGGCCACATCAAAGAGCTTTGCCTTGTTTCCTAGTAACCGCCAGTCCCAGAACACCCATTTTTGGCAGATTTGTTTGCCTTGAACTTCTCGATTCAAAATGTGAATTTATCTTGCTTTTGAGTCCTGAGCTGATGTATATCACCATGTAAAATCCCAATTCTGTCAACTGCATCAGACAGAATCCATGGATAAATGGGCTGGTTTGATCAATTCAGCATTCTTTTGCCTTTCATGGGGATATCTTCTTCATCACTCTTTTGTGTAAATATAAAGCTAGTGATTTTATGCATATAATAAAGATAATATTTCTCGTTTATTGAAGTTCTGTTTTGTTCTTTATATTTATTCCTTTAACAAGCATAAATTGAGGAGTTATTATATGACATATACTCACAATATAAATAGGTATCCGAAGACATGTAGAAACAGAGTTTGAAACATTATTCAACTTTTTTCTTTTCTTCTTCTACACACACACATACACACACACACACACACACACACACACACTTTCTCTCTTTCTCTCTCTCACCAGCGAAGCTCTCCAATCATCTCTGATGTTATCTTTTCTTTGATTCTGTCTTCTCGTGTACATTTTTTTGTCTCCATAAGAGATCCTTATTCTCATCTTGCACAAATGAGCTTGACTGAAGAGTTATTAAGACTTATTAGAGTTTAGTAAAAAATTAATAGATAAAACATAATAGCTTTCCAATACACTAGCCATAACTAGTCTAGGAAAAGAAAAGATCAGATTCCATTCATAAGAGCAAAAAATTGTAAAAATGCTTAGAAAAATATTTCAAAAAGAGGGTATGAGAACTTTCAAATTTTATTAAGGAAACTTTAGAATTTCACTGAGGGATTTAAATAAAACACATAAACAGAGGTCTAGTTCTAGGTGGAAAGACTGAATATTTTTAATATACAAAATTCTTCCAAATGTAGTTATAGAATCATTGCAATTCTTGTTCATTGCATGGGGATACATTTAATTGTGTAGGAAGTCGACAAAGTGATCTATCCATCTCTTTAGAAAAAAAGATGAAATTTACCAATATCTTTATGATGATGCCCTCTTAATACTTTTAAGCCTCAAATTTCCTAAAGTAAACATCTTTACCTACTAATTGTTGTTTTCTGATCATGAAAGCATTTTTAGAAGCAATTGAGTGTAACAATCAATATTCCTTTTCAGTTTTTAAATATCTGCAACAGTGGCATGATATAATGAAGGGTAGATGTATCTTGGTCGGCATTATGGATGGGATATGGGACATATGGCCTTCTGATGAGTACGCAGAGTGATTTGAAGTCGATGAAAACAAAAAACAAATATTTTCAGATAACATATGAAGGAATACAAATCAGCGAGGGACAAGAGAAGTCAATAAGGGCAGAAGAGAGCCATAAATCATGAACAAATTCTCTAGGAGATATGCAGTGACGTTAATAGGGAGGCGGAATTTGCTACTCTTTTCCCAAATTTGCGTTGATTATTATCCCCTGGACCAGCCAGTAAACTAGAAGCCAATAGTGAAAGGGACAGCGGATCGTCCGCTACATATGCTGTTATTTCTTGTTGAGAGAAGACTTGTATGCAGAAGATGGGATGAGGTATGTAGGGAAGGTGGTGTGTAGGCTCATCTACGTAGAAAAAACGGTGAAAATTTGTCTCTCCGTATCTGGAGGGCTTTTAACCATGAGAGAGTAATTCAGGCAGATCTGTTTTAGATTGATTATCAGACCTGCAAAACTGCAACTATTTGTTCCAAGGACAGACAGTACCTTGATTCTTTTCAATCTCAAGTGTCATTTTTTTTAAAAAAGGGACTTATCCAGATAATAAAAAAAAAATCAGTAGCAATTAATTAAAGGGAGAAAAATGGTCTGTTCTGAGATGTTCCACTCAAGAGAGCATATCACTAATATTATTTTGACAGACAAAAAGGGGATCAATTTTTCTTTCCAAACTAACTAAACGAAAACAACTTCATGCATGAGCTGAGATGCTGACTGCCAGGTCCCCATGTAAAGGTAAGCTATTCCGGCAATGATGTCACTTCTGAGAACCAAGGCTCAAAATAGAAATAATCCCAGAACTTCAGATGTCCCCATCCTAAACAATCTCTAATATTTCATGTGTGAATGTGCAGGCCATCTTAAAGAATAAGAAATCCTGTTCATTTCTTTGTCTCTGGGGTCCCAGAAGACCACTCAGGTTTATGTCACACAAGAACACTGCAGTTTGGGATGGGACGCCTTCCCAACCCAAACAGGCTGCCTCTTTAGGATTTGTAGCACTGTTTTAGATTTCGGCTTCCTGCTTCACATTTCTGCTTTGGTTTCCTGATGTTTCACCGTCACACCAAATGGCTTTTCAGAACACAGTTCTGTTTAAGCACTTTTTAAAATTAAATGCGGCGCGTTTAGTACAGCTGGATTACATTACATAAAACTGTGTTGGCAAATTAATTACTAAGCATCATCTTGTCATGGCAAACTTACATGCGCACAAATACAAATATAATAAATCATTGGTGTGGAGTCAATGAGTTGCTATAAAACATGTATTTTTATAGTTATAGGAGTTGTAATTACTTTGTAATCATAGACTTCTTAGGTCTACCCAATAGCACCATAGCTGTCTGGACAGCCAGAAAAGCAGACGATCAAATAGTTGTGTCGATATACGCAAATCAAAAAGATCAGATTGAATTATTCCCCACCTACCGTCTCGAATCTATCACGTCTCTTGTTACTATATAGAAATTACAGAAGACTGAGGTCTGGTTCTCTTTTCATGAAGCTTTTCTAGGAGGATATATATATTTTAATATTTTAAGATAATAATTTTAAGATAATATATTTTAAGATAATAATTTTCCTGAATTTTTAAATAAAGTCAGGATTTCTATGCTTATTTTCTAATACTTGCTTTTTCATGATTTCTAGAAACTAAAGATAATCACACATAGTCTGCAAATTATACATTAATAGTACTTACTTGTTAACATGTTTGTAATAGTAAGTGAAACTGTACATATTTCTAAGTAACACAGATTAGCTAAAGTCACTTGATAAAGTTAATTAGACAGTATTACTTTTTATGCATGTTTACACTGTCCGATACTTTCAACAGCCCAACTGTCAGTAGAATGGTTCAGATGAGGAAACTGAGGTACGGTGAGATTAAGTAAGTTATCCGGGCCACATAGCTAGTGAGTGACGGCGCCCGTCTGCACGGAGCCCTGCCTTAACCACGGTGCTGGGCTCTCACATGTCTCTGTCCCCTCCGATCCTAACATCCTTCACTCTACCTTCATCGTTTACCTGAGTTTCCACCAGGTTACAAACTCTGGAGAGAGTGGCTTGTACTGTGTGAATCCAGCCCCTGCAACTGAGCCAGGCAGATAGTAAGCTATTAAGTGTCCAATGAACAAATGAGTGAATGCTTACAGTGTTATGTCTCTAGTTTACCTGTTCTTCAGGCTGTCCTTGCCATGAATCTGCACTAGAGCCTTGCAAAGAGAAGAGACTTGAGACCTGGGGAGTACTGCTTGGAGCCCCCGTGATATAACCGCAGGTGATATCAAGTTAGGCAAAGTAGTCAGAGGGAACGATCAGCCTCTCAAATACCACGGTTATGATTGTCTCTGTGGTGCTGGTGACTTTGGCATCAGAGGCATTCAAGATACCACAATGCTGGCATCAGAAGGCAAGGTGACAATAAAGTACCCTCTCAGGAGTATTTCCAGCCTTTCAAGTTAAGTCCCAGTGTTGCCATACAAATGGTAGCAAGATGCCACTGGAGCAGGTGACCTGGAACTCAGGCATGGCTTTGGTGGCGTGGCCCTTTCCAACATTTCTGGAGTGGGGAGGCACTCTCATTATGTTTTATGGGTTTAGAGGCATTGTTGGGGGGTGTGAATGCAGGAAGAGGGAATTGGATGAGGAAAAGGATAGAGTCCAAGCTCCAGTGGAGCCGGCAGTGTTGGGTATCACAGAGAATACACCTTCCAGGACTCCCAGGAAAGTCTGGAGGAATAAAGAGACCGGATGGCTTGTTTTAATAAGTCAAAGCAGATTTAGATAAATACCAACCTCATTTCACACCCTGGCTGGTGTTGCCTGAGGATATAAAGATTACATTTGATTGTATTCAGAGACACATGGCCTGGGGACACTAAGCTAATCTAATTTACAGGGTTGTGTAGAGTGTGTGTGTAGAGGTGGCAGGGTCACACAATTAAAATGGTTCCATCGTGAAACCCAAAGAGCTGTGGGTCTTGGAGACATGTGCTTGTGTCACATGCCAGTGTGTGCTGTGTCAGAAACATGGTGGCAGCAAAAAAGGACACCTACACCTTGTGACTTACGGGCTATACAAATAAGTAGCCTGCAGTAAATGAGAATTGAATCTACACAACCATAGTTCTGGGAAATACATTAAGTTTATCTTTTAATAAA
>NW_006431920.1:9122903-9129592 GCF_000325575.1 Pteropus alecto | reverse complement strand
CATAGGAAATGAAACAACGGTGTTGGCTCATGAGGGTAGGGGTGTGAATTTTAGAGCCTGTGAGGATTGCACTTGCCCTGGGGTTCCAACTTGGGGCTCTTTGTAAAAAAAAACAAACACACCGTGCTTGGTTGACAAAGGCTGTTTGGCTGCCCCTTCTCTTGGCAACAGGTTTGGCTGCCCCTTCTCTTGATCAGGAGTTAAGACCTTTGTTTAGCTGGGCAACTATGTTTGTGGAAGACAGAATGATGTTTTTGCTCCAAGCACAAGGGTGTAGGATCAAGAAAAAAGATAAAGGTTTCAAAGGTATCATACTTCATTGGAAAAAAAAAAAATATTTTCGAGGCTTTCTGAACCTCAAGCAAAGGAGTTGGAGGGTTGGACCTGCTTGATGTGACTTGCTACACAGTTGCCACCTCAGGATGCCTCCTGAGGTCATCCTGGCCCTGGGGAAGCCTCCTTCATGAGGTAGCTGTGCAAACCCCCTTTCTTCAGCTGCTGCTACTGCTTCGGCTGGTCTCTGTTTCTAATCTCCATTGTTGACACCCTGCAGGGCTGCCTACAACCCCTCTCTTGCCCCCTGTTCCTCACTTTTTTCTCATGCTGGTCCACAAGGATTTGGGGAAGCGTCTGGGTGGTAGAACTGGTAGGAGGTGAGGACTGAGAGAAAGGGGGCCCCTGTGTCCTCTCTCCTTTGCTGTCACGACCCCACTCCCAGGCTGAGTATCCAGAGCAGCTTTCCCAGAGTCAACTCATCACTCCAACCCTCTGCTCATATTCTAGGCCCCTACCCATGCCCATCCTAGCACCTGGCCTTCACTTCTATGATTCTAGATCTGGAACACTTAGGTCTGAGACTGCATTTTTTCCCCGTAAGATGAAAAACATCGTACTCTTCTCTTTAATATACCCTCCTCAGGACCTCTGTACAAAGAAAAGAATCTTTCTGTTCATCTTTTTCCTTTGTAAGTACCAGCACGACCACATTTAAAAATGGCGAAGATTGCTCTTATGCTGGGAATGAGAAGAAAGAGGCTGGGGTCATATGTCTTGACTCCCACCAGCCATAGGGAGAGTACAGGCTGGAGGCAGTGGATGGTGAGAGGGGAAGGAGACAGATAGCATTCTGGGATTTTCTTAAGGAAAAGAAGGACGTTTGGGGAGTTGAGCTTAGAAGCTGTTACAAGGGCTGCGAGGGTAAGTCCTCACCCCTTTATCCTTCGCCCTGTTTTCTTCCTTGCCTTAGTTTGGGGCTGGAGGGGTTGCAATCCCCTCTTTGCCATGAACTTGAGCATCTGGGAAGTCTCTGGGGACCTAGAAGCCCCATATCCTATGAAAAACATTCTGAACAGCTCAGAACAGAGGAATTCTTATACACTGGATATCGGAAAGTTGTTGACATAGATTTTACATTCTACACTATTATGGGATACGTGTTGTGGCATAAACAGATTAATATTACCTATTTTTGTGAGCTTCCTTGAGAAACTGATTACGTAACAGGTGTGCTGTTCTGAGTTCTAAACAGCGGGCTTACTGTTTCTAAATCAGAAGCTGCCTGTGATAGGCAAAATAATAGCCTTAAAAAAGACATTACCTATTTTTTTTGATATATTTTCTTTGTATTTCTGTGTACATTTTTTTTGAAAAACAACATTTTTTAATTACTTATTTTAGATGTATGATTATACTATCTACTTGCCTATCTTGAAAAAAATATTTATAGACATACTCTAGCTAATTAAGGATCAGATTAAAATCAGAGACAAATTCGCTGTGAAGCTATTAAAGCGTTAGCATTGGGAGCTCACCCAAGGCTCTGGGAGTATAAAGTGTGTAAGGATGTTTTAACCAAAATTGGTTAAGACCTGTGTCTCTGTCCACTCTGCATACCCTCTGTGACATGTCTCCTCATGGCCAATCCCACTGGGGTGGCCCTAAGCATTTTTTCTAAATAAATATTCACTTTCATACCTGACTTTGTATTCCCAATTTGATTTTTTTTTTTTTTTTGCTTAAAGAGCTCTCCAAATTTTATAAGATTTGCATCCTTCAAAATCTGGATCTGCCCTAATTAAAATCAAGAACTAGGATTTTGAGTATTCAAGGATTGATGGTATAAAGGTTTATGTGAGCAAAGATAGAATTAAAACGAAATAATTCTTTGAAATATGCTGGCAAACTGAACACAAATGTATACATATCTTTTGAAGAATGCTTTCTATTATACACAAATATTTTATGTCCCACATGGAGCAGATTATATTCTCTTGTGATGTCACGAATTAAGACCAACTTTCCAAATTTTCTCTTCTTCCTAACCCATTTGGTCTGCAGGCTGGGCCACAACTGTGCCTTTATAGTGAACAGGTTGTGCGCTTAGTGTATACTTACATTTTTCCTTGAAATTCTTGCTACTCAAAGTATGGTTCATGATTCAGCAATGCCAGCATGTCCTGGGAGCTTGTGAGAAATTGAGAATCTTTCAATCCTGGTTCTATTGAATCAGAATCTGCATTGTAACAAGATTCCTGGGTATTTCTTATATACCTTAAGCATTGCTTAAAATACCTGCTGCAGTTTCGAGTGACAAAGAGTTTTAAAAATTGATTATCTCTTTGAATTTCGTTAAATGTGGTAATCTTACTATTGGAAAACAGCATAAACTTATCCCAGAGGTCTGAACCTGTTATGCTTATTAGATTAAATTGGAAACTTTGTGAACCCTAGCTAATTTTCTCTCCCCTTGAAATTCTGGTCTCTTCTTTCTTCCCAGTTTTGACATGAAGAAGTCTCTTGGCGTCAGTTTCTAAAAGAATGTTCCTTACAGGCGAATAACAAACAAATTCAGCATGAGTGTGCTGTGTCTAGCCCTTCTCCCTGTGGCCCCAGATATTGATTGCCACTGGTTTTTATGGCCTCTCTAGTGCTTTCTCCTTTGTTCTCTAAGTTCATAACAGATCTTTCAAAAGTCGACATTTTCAGATCACAGAGATGGGTGCAGTTAGGTAGGGATTGGGAGAATTTAATGTCTGCCTCATTCTGAAATACCCATTCCTTTTTTTTTTTTCCCTGTGCTCCCATACCATATTGCTTATTCCTCTATTAGTAGCACTTATTTTGTTCTGTCTTTTATTATATTTGTTATACACCTGCCTCTCCAACCGGATAATCTCCATGGGGGCAAAAAGGATCTATATTCATTTTTATTCCACTTACAATATCTACATTTAGTACGAGGCCTTACAGTGCCATATACTTAGTAAATTCACATGTCAGAAATTTACTATATACATATCTATACATGAATTGCCAATATCTCTCTTCTTAAAATTATATTTGTCATCATGGAGACATCAATGCTTATGACTTGTAGATCAGAGATAGGAATTGAACAATAAGTCTTGGTTATTGACTAGTGGAGTGCATAAGTTATATTTCCACAGCCCTGGCTATAACAGATGGACTATAGCACTCTAAAACTTGATCTGGTAACATTCATTAAAATCTGTGAATGAACCAGATGGTAAAGAGTTGTACTGGGGAGAATGGGCTTCGATGCTATAAAACAACAATTTTCTGATAACTTTTTTTTTTTCTTTTCAAATGTTTTGACCTTTCACAGAGTTTCTTCCATCCTTCACTTTACTATTTCATATCATCCATAAATAATGAAGAGGCAGGATAGACTCCCTAGCTTGAATTCTGGCTCTGTCACTTACTAGCCCTAAAACTGCTCTGTGCTTCTATTCATTTTTGTAAAATGGTCATGATAAAAATGCTTTTTTTAAACAATGGTTAACTGAATTATAGAACC
This sequence comes from Pteropus alecto, assembly GCF_000325575.1. NCBI lineage: Eukaryota > Metazoa > Chordata > Mammalia > Chiroptera > Pteropodidae > Pteropus > Pteropus alecto. Next base: position 9,125,775 of record NW_006431920.1, on the reverse strand, counting down.
ATGTCTGACATATAATAGGTGATACGTATGTGTTTGATGTTATTGTAATTCTTCAATGAAAAGAATAAAAATAACAAGTTTTGGCTTGGAAGTGCAAACACCTGCAAATTTTGCATATCCATTATGTTTCAGTAAAACCTGAGGGCACACAGTGACACATAATCTCACTCATTCAGTTAAAACTTTAGCCAATGGACTGAATGCTGTTTTTCATAGATCTAAAGGTTCTCTGCAAGGCTATGAGTTCTAGTGTGTTTTGTTCTGGTTGCTCTTCTTGTTCTTGCCATCCTCCAGGTGGCGCATGTGGCAGACAGACCCTAAGGGACCAGCGAGCCCCACCTCCTGGTGTCCACACCTTTGTGCAACCCCCTTTCCGGGATCTGTGGCTTGTTTCTAACAGATAGAATATGACAGTGGTGATGGAACATCACTCATGATCACATTGTGCTACATGGCTCTGTCTTAGCTGACTGCAGAGATTCTCCTGGCTGGCTGGCTGGAACAAGCAGCCACGGTGAGGAAGCCACGTGGCAAAGAACTGTGAGAATCCCTCTAGACCCGAGAGTGGCCTCCAGCCAACATCGTCAGTCATACACCACAAGGAAATAAACCCTGCCAGCAACGTGAATGAACTGGGGAGCAGATTCTTCTCCTTCTGAGCCTCCAGATGAAATGCAACCCAGTCAGCATCTCAGTAGTAGCCTGTGAGACCCTGAGCAGAGGACCTGCCTCTGCCACGCCTGGGTCCCTGATGCTCAAAAACTATAACGTAGTAAATGGGTATAATTTTCAGGCACTAAGTTTATAGTAATTTGTTACACAATCATACAAAACTACTATCGTGTAGTTGCCAGCACATAAGCGGGACTCACCTTTGGCAATGGGTCCAGCAGTCTGAGACCGTCTTTGCTGTGTGCTCTCAGTTGTTTTGTGGTAGTTGGGGGCCTTTAAGGTGGGCTTGCATGAGCTGGTTCAAACTCTTGTTAAAACAAATTTCACTTTACAGTAAGAAATCAGCTTGGAGTTATGTTGGAGCTAAAAATAATTTTTACTTAATTAGATCATTCTTTCAGTTCCTGTTGCCTTTAATAGACTTTATTTTTTAGAACAGTTTCAGATTTATATAAGAATTGAGCAGATAGTATGGAGAACTTCTATAACCACCCCTCCCCTCTGTTTTTATTATTAACACCTTTCATTAATGAGGTATATAGATTACAATGAATGAGTCAATGTTGATATATTATTATTAGCTATTTTTTTAACTAAATGTAGTCATTACAGTATCTATCATACAGTTTCACCACCATGAAAACTCCAGGTACTCCGCCTATTCATCTCTTCATCCCCCACGCCCCAAATCTATGACAACTATTGATATTTTTATTGTCTCTATAGTTTTGCCTTTTCCGAAATGTCACATGGTTGGAATCATATAGTATATAGCCTTTTCAGATTAGCTTCATTCACTTAGCAATATGCATTTAAATTTCTGCTGTCTTTTTACAGCTTAATAGCTCATTTCTTTTTATTGCCGATTAATATTCTATTGTAAGGATGGACATTTATCCATTTATCCATTCACTGACTGAAGAACATGTTAGTTGCCTCCAGTTTTGGGTAATTTTGAATTAAGCTACTATCATTGTTCATGTGCAGGTATTTATTTGTGTGGACATATTTTCAATTCAGTTAGATAAATATTTAAAAATTTGATTGCTGAGATTATTTTAGCTTTATAATAACTGCCATACTTTCTTCCAAAGGTGGCTGTAACATTTTTCATCCCCACTGGCAAAAGTTCCTGTTGCTCCACATTCTTGTCAGCATTTGTTATAGTCAGCTTTTTGGATTCTGGCCGTTCTAATAGACATACAGTGATACCTTGTTATTTTAATTTGCAGTTTCCTAATGACATGTAACATTGAACATCTTTTTATTCATTTATTTTTTCATCTGTATATATTCTCTAGTGAGATGTCTATTTAGATCTTTTGCACATTTTTACATCTGGTTGTTCATTTTCTTACTGTTAATTTTTAACAGTTCTTTGTATATTTTGGATAATAGTCCTTTATCAGATATGTGTTTTGCAAATATTTCCTCAAAGTCTTTGACTTTTAATCATCTTAACAGTGTCTTTTGCAGAGCAGAAGTTTAAAAATTTTGATTAGAAGTGATCTGTTTTCCAATGTCATGATCTAATGAGGTAACCTTTTAATAAGAAGAAGCTTCTGATTTTGAGGGCGCTGGGAAACAATGGCAGTGTGTTGTGACCCATACTTGTTCTGTTGGTTTGCTTCAGACACCTACATTATATTTTTAATTATGCGGAAGAATGAAATGTTCTGTTAAAACTTACATTTGAAGCTCAGCATGAAAAACATATGTCCCCAAGTCGCAAATATATAAGAAGCAATTATTATGCCCTTGTAAGGAAAAATTTTTTTCTAAGCATTTAACTATAATATGTTCGTATGTACCAAAACCATACATAATTTCATTTATGTTCTTAAAATTTGAATCACTTTGGCTTTTAAAGTCGTTATTAGAGAGGAATTAAGTAATTAACTATATAATCTTTTCTTTTAGAACAATTATAAATAATACTAACATGAGAGTGTAGTAATTGTTTGAGAGTTGGGTTTTAAGGTTTTTTTTTTTTTTTTTAACTGAAGATGATTGCTATAGGTTCACCATGCAACCCCTTTACATAAGTCTCAACTATTTTTTTATGGCAAAAGAAGCTCCTCACTATTTGGCTATAATTTTCCTACTCAGGAAAATTATATTTTCACTGTCTTCATGCATATTTGGTCATACCCAAAGTTCTCAGTTAAAATTTGAACTTTCACAAGTGCTATTTTTGCTG
>NW_006431920.1:9116492-9122736 GCF_000325575.1 Pteropus alecto | reverse complement strand
TTTTTTTTTTTTAACTGAAGCTGATTGCTATAGATTCACCATGCAACCCCTTTACATAAGTCTCGACTATTTTTTTTATGGCAAAAGAAGCTCCTCACTATTTGACTATAATTTTCCTACCCAGTGTTATTGACTTTATTTTCACTGTCTTCATGCATATGTGGTCATACCCAAAGTTCTCAGTTAAACTTTGAACTTTCACAAGTGCTATTTTTGCTGCCTGACCTGCCTTTTGCACCCCAACCTTTTCTTCTCCTGAAGAATCCCACTTATCCATCAGGGACCATTTCAGTGACCACTTCAGACCAGACTAGACACTTCCACATAGAATTTAGTTCTACACTTATTATATCTCTGATAACCTTCCATGGCAATTGCTTACCTGTCAGTTCTTTCACCTGCAGAAGAAATTTCTAAAAGGAGGGGGATATCTTAATTTGTTCATTTTTTTTCTTTGTTTCTCCAGCATCTATTAAGATGTTTGACTCATAGTAGTTGTTCAATAAATACTTGTTGGACTATTACAGATAGAAATATCTCTTGCAATCTCTACATATTGCTAGGGAAACATCTGGTTGTGCTATTAGCTCATGAAGATTTCACGAGTGCCAATCACAGCAGAAAGAAAGTCCTTTCCAATGATTACTTACTGCTTTTATTTAATTGACAGGAAGAGGATGGATTATTTTTCTCTTTCTGCCAGTTGTTCAACAGATGTTAGTCAGGCTCCACATGGATGGCAAGTTACATGCAAGATATGCCGGTTGTTTATTGTTGGATAATCTTAAAAGGCAAACAAAAGAAACTATAAATAATGACTTTTCTCTAGGGATCTTTAAATTTCTTGGTGATATGCTGCTATGTGATAAAATAAATACATACCTGTAAATAAACTTCCTTTGGGAGAAAGTAAGTAGGAGAAAAGTTTCTTTTGTGATGAACTATTTTATTGTTAATAGATGTCCTTCTAAGTACATTAACCATATGCTTTATTGTCATATTGTGAAAATACACATGACTCCAGTCCTGGTTACCTCATAGTATATATAGTGCTTGACAAAGTATAGATACTCAGATACTCAATGGGTATTTATTGAGTCAACAAATAGACAAATAAATGAATTAATGAATTAGCGAGGTTCTTCACATCTTGCATAATTTCTAAATAAGTGTGGCAGAATTATTTTTAGGTCTTCCCTCAGTTCAAGGTTTTCTTGTGAGGTCAGAGGAGTTAAATAAGAAAGGTATCAGGAACAGCCTATCTTTCTTGCGTACTTAGCCATGCATTGTGGATTAATGTTTATGCCCAGTAATGAGGGTGTGTCAGCAGGGGCTGCTGAAGATGTCATTCCTAGAGACTTCTGACTTGCTCCCATATGGAGACTCTGCCCTTTACGCAAGACACGTAACTATCATCCCCAGATATCCAGTGACTATTATCCTGGGAATTGAAGCTGACTCTTTCCTATGGTGGATTTTCTGTTTTTCTCTATCTCATTTCAGTCTAGTACCAAAGTATGAGTAGGTCCACATGAAAATAGTTGTCGATCTCTTGCACAAAGATTTCTGCAGGTCTGCACGACTCTGGAAGACTTTGTAGGACAGCTCTCCTCTTTGTTAGACCAGTATCCCAGGTGACTTTGATATTGTGGTGCTACCACATTGACACGTATTTCCATGACTGTGGAGGCAGAGGACAAGAACATGGAGAATTGTGCACCAGCTCTTAAGTGCTCCGGGATAGAAGCGTACTAGTGTCTTATGCTCATATTTCATCAGTCACGCCAAATCATATGACCATGCCTAACTGCATATATATGGAGAAACATGTATGTGGAAGGAGAGGATAAGTGGAAATATTAATGCTTAGCTTAATGTCCCCACATCCTTTTTGAACCACTTCAGATTCTCTGCACCTCACCTCTTTCTTAATTCAGCCACACTGTGACAATCAGTTTTGTGAGCCCTACCAGCTTTACAAAGGAGCAACCTGGGAGTAACTCAGCTTAGACCTGCACTGCAGGTTCTCTGACACCAAGTGGCCACTTGGTGCTCACACAAACCACCTGGAAGGGCAGAGGAGTTAGGACATTTGGGGGAAACTTTGATCAACATTGGACAAATGCTTCATCATTTCTTCCCCTGGTTAGATATCTTCAAAAATCTCTCTTCTTTTTCTAATCTGCTCCCCACATCCCTTTCACCAGCTTCTAGGATCAGACTTCCTAATGACACACTACTTGTCTCAGGCTCTACTTTTTGGTCAAATTGGGCTGAGATACAATGTCTTCTACGTTTCTGGTTTTCTACCTTGTTTTCTTGGAGGAAGGGCGCTTCCTTCTCAAGAGAGTATGCATGAGGGTAAAGTCATTGTAATCTTGATGTCTGAAAATATTTTAACAATAATTGGTGATAATTTGTCTTTGTAAGGAATTCAAGGTTTAAACCAATTATTTTTAGCCGTTGAGAAATTAAAAGTCATTTCTGGCTCTCTTATATAACTTGATTTTTATGTTTACCTTTTCTAGAGGCTTTTTAGATCATCTCTATCTTGATCTGAAATGGATGACTTTATGTTTTGAAAATACTGAGCAGAACCTTTTGCGATGAGTGTACTGTTTGTGACTGAAATGTTCACTTCCTAATTTGAATTTTTTTTTTTTTTTTGATTATTAGGCTTTATAAATATGTCACCTAACTTGTTCAGTCACGCTTTTACTCACTTTCCAGTGATTGGCCTCAGACATGGTGGGAGAAAATTGTACATTTCTTTGATGACTTTGATGTAGAGTTTCATGGAGAAATTCAGAAAAGAATCATTTTGTAAATCAAAAGCTGGAATTCCTCACATTTTCCCTAAGTGCTTTGTTTTACTTTAAATGTCGATCTGAAAACAAAACAAAAAACAGACAAACTATTTTTTTTTTCATTCTGAAAAAAACTTATCTTACCCTTTTTTGACCAAGTCAATGGCTTTGGTCATTTGCACAAAGATTCTAAGAATTGGCTTTCAACATTTGATTTTCCAGGCAAATGAACTTTACTGTAACAAATTAGAGCTCTGATCTCAATCTCTGTGAGGTCTGGGTTCTGATGACCGATGTGGCAAGACATCTAAGCATGGGAGATAGCTCTTGTAATCAGTCTGGGGCCCACGGTGGCCAACTCCCAATCTCTATCATCTATTCTTCTGGGAATTCTTTAATTATTTTATTGCCGATTTTTTAAAATCTCTGTTTTCTTTGTGTTTTCTCTCTGGAAATTTTACTATTTACATATTGAATCTCCTAAAGTTGTTTTCTAGATTCCTTATTACTTATGCTTCTTTTTTTTCTTTTGCTTTATATACGGGGATATTTCTTTACCTTTCAGGTCTTCTATTGAGTTTTTCATTTCTGCTCTCAGTTTTTGAATTTCTCAGAAACTCTTTTTATTGGGAAAATTAAAAAAAAAATGTCTCCGTTCATGTTTAATGTTTACAATATTCTTTTCTATCTCTACCAACATTCTGAGCATTGACTAAGATTGACATATGGTGTTGTGAGTGAGGTCTCAGCATCCTGTATGCATTTTACAGAAGCGTTCCCTTAACTCTCTTGTTCTCAGTTCAGATTTCTCACCTGGTCATGGTCTGGTATGTTTCACTCTACAAACCTGTGCTTTTCCATCTCTGCTGGCTGGGAGAGAAACTGTGGCCCATTTGCACAGTGAGTGGAAGGAGTGGATCTGAGTCTCTGATTTTTCTCTAACAGATTTTCAACCAATCCTCAAAGTTAACATTGAATAACTTTCAATGTTAATTTCAGTTATTCTTTCAGAGGAGCTTGTTTTGCCAATTTCCAAGGCTTTAGAGAAATCTTTGGTGAATATCTGGTTGATTCACAGATTTCAGTTTCTTAGGCCTGCTTTCATTTACCATGATTTCTTTTGCTCACCAGCTTCCGAAGTATTGGCATGATCCCCTCTGCCATCATTACTGCTCTTATAGGGTTATCATGACAAACAATTTTCTTTTCTGTCATTTTAGTTGGCTTTTGAGAGTATATAAAAATAGATGATTGTGTTCAATCAGCCATCTTTACACAAAAGTCTTTAAGTGGTCTATTTTATAGATTGCATTTGCATAACAATAATATCAAACACATAGCCTGAAAATTTACTTTTTCGGAAGAAAAAAGTATTTTGAAATACTTAGTCAATGTTCAACTCACTGGTATAATAACATACATACATATGCCAAATATTTAGCCAGTCTCACAGAATTAAAATTATACTTTTCATAAAGTTATGTAATGGGACTATACAAATTTCATTAGACAGGATTTGAGATGGGAATGTTTCTCAGCCTTAGCACTACTGACATTTTGGGCTGAATAATTAATTCTTTGTTGTGGAGAGTTGTTCTGTGCATTGTAAGCTCTTTAGTAGCATCTGTGGCTTCCATCCGCTAGGATGCCAGTAGCACCCCCAAGTCGAAATAACCAAAATGTCTCCAGACATTGCCAAATGTCTCCTGGGGGACAAAATTGCTCTTGGTTGAGAATCAACTGTGGTATAGTATAGTGCACAAGTCAGCAGATGTTTTCTGTAAAGGGCCAGATAGTGAATATTTCAGCTTTGTGAGTGGTATTGTCTGTTGTGGCTATTCAATTTTCCTATTGGAAAGTGAAAACAGCCATAGTTAATATGAAAACTAGTGTGCATGGCTGCATTTCAATAAAAGTTTATTTACAAAATCTGGCAGCAGATCAGATTTGGCCCATGGGTTGCAGTTTGCCAACTCTTGGTGTTGTATAAAAGGCAGAGACTTTAGAGGTAGAGTTGGGTTTAAGCCCCTTACAAGCTACGTGATCTCAGGTAAACTTAAAAAAAAAAATAATGCCTATTTCATAGGATTGTAGTGATGATCAGATAGAAACTTAGATGAAGAATATTCTGAAATATAGTGTTACTATTCACTCTTTGGTTCTTGTCAAAAGGTTCATACCTGAAAGTGTTAATGCCCATCGGTAACTCCCTTGGATGGTCAAATGTGCCTTTCACCTGCACCAGATAGTGAGCTTCTGGAAGTGAGCAAATGTCACTGGCATCTTTTATGTCTTCCTACTCAGTGTCTGGTGTAGTGTTGTTGTTTATTAAATGTTTGAAGAAGGAACAAATAACTCAGTGCATTCTACTGCACTCAAGGCAGTTTTATTTCATATTTATATTTGTACTGTTTCTTAAGAAGTTTTCAATAATACTTTTAAAAAACTCTCTGCTTCTAACACTAAGACATGATAAAATATTTTGTCTGACAATTTGTAGATCAAATGGTTTCATATTTATTTGTAAGACACATTTTGTACTTTGACACAGACTCTGAAAGAACTGAAATGAAACATTTTTCTATTAAGTGTATGCTATTAGGACACAAAAACATGATGATATAATTTTTATAGTATTAGAATCAGTTATGCTAAAAGTAGCATATTAAAACAAAATCGTGTATTTCTTATTGTTCTTCTCTAAATTATCAAAACTGACCCTGCCTTTAACTGTAGAGTTGAACTATCTACAGTAAGTATTTGTTGTACTTTTTTCCCGCTGAATTTTTTAGAAGAGTTATGGTATTGAGGAAGAATTAACATTCTGTTTACTAAAGGTAAACTGAATGACTTAAAAATCATAGAACTGGGTCAAGAGTCAGAAGACTGAGATTCCAGGACCACAACTGAATTTTAATTTTTATATATTCCCTTACGTGTAATGAAGGTGTGGGAATGTGAAGAATTTTGGATATTGTCAGCCTTTGAAGACATGACTGACTTTACTCTGAGATAACTTTGGAGAACAGTTATAGGGTGGGGAGAGTTTGCTAATTCTAGGAAGTGTTACGAGAGCAGTGTCCTGTCTTGGGACACAAAGTAAAAATGTCGATTCTCCGGAGAAACGCAGGTACCTCTAACTTGCTAAAAATGCAAACAAGTCTTGATATTGTTCACTTTTACTTTTTGTTTTCTTGAGATCTGTGAAAAAGGAGAAGGGTAAGCAACACTGGGAATGAGAAATGTAAGCTATAGCAGCCCAACTCACAGCAGAACAACCACTGCCGAGTGGGGAGGGTTCAGATCCGTGTTAGAATAAGCCAGACAGCTGCTGAGTCATCAATCTTCTAGGCACACTCCAATGTTATTGGAAGAAAATCAGAAATGTGGTGTCATATTTCCTCATGATACAGAGATAGTGGTGTGATCTACTGAAA
>NW_006431920.1:9090304-9115593 GCF_000325575.1 Pteropus alecto | reverse complement strand
GAGGCAACTGATGCAGTGTTGAAGAGCTTTTTTTAGAGCTTAATCACCAGCCTCCCCCATCCCTTACCTCTTCCAGAGGCAGGTGGATGGGGATGAAAGTTCCAGCCTAATAATTTGATCTTTCTGGTGAACAGTCCCATCTTGAGGCTGTCTGGGGGCCCACCCTAAATCACCTTATTAGCATAAATTCAGTTGTGCTTAAAAAGGAGTCCTTACGAAAAACAAGAGATACTCCTATCACTCAGGAGCTCTGTCTCAGGAACCAGGGACAAAGACCAAATATGTTTCTTATTATATCCCAGCAGGGTGAAACATACATTCACATAACAGTTATTAATATAGTAGCACTTTTCCAGTATTTAATTTCCAGTGTTATGAACCGAATATTTGTGTCCCTAAAATTCATACATTGAAGCCCTGATCACCAGGGCTTGTGAGGAAGTGATAAAGGTTAAATAAGGTCATAAGAGTGAGGTCCTAATGTGATAGAGCTGGTGCCTATATAAGAGGAAAAGAAGTGAGGACGCAGCAAGAAGGCAGCCACCGGCAAGCCAGAAAGAAAGTTCTCACCCAGAACTAAATTTGCTGGCACATGATCTTGAACTTTCTAGCCTCTAGAACTGTGAGAAAATAAATTTCTGTTGTTTAAGCCACCCAATCTGTGGAATTTTGGCAGGGCGAGCTGACTAAGAGACCCAGGGAGGGTGTGAACCCACTGCTTGGAAGAGCATATATAGGGCTGGGTCTTGAGGGTGCTAGATCAAAGAAGAATTTAAAGTTAGATAAAAGGGAGTTCATTGCTATGGGAACACTCTACTGTGATATAGAATTTAATATTGGCAAGGTCCCAGGAGATGCTAATCTAACAGAGGGTTGGCCCTTGAAGATATAGAAAAAATGTTGGCCCACAGTAAGTGAATCAGAAATGCCAAAACTGTCATGTAGAAACAGAGATCAAAAGTCTCAGGGAAGTGGGCCTGCTACCATGTATTTATTAGGTATGACCAGAAAACCCACGAGTTGAACCCAAACAATAAGCAATGTGCTATGAGAGGGGCACCCACATTCTTAGGAAGTGCAAAGGGAGCTGTCCTTTGTAGGCCAGCACTGTTTAAGGGACATATTGTCATAGAACTGGGATTCCTGATAGCAATGTAGATGATATGATTCTGTAATAATAGATGCCAGGTGATGGTGCTTAACTGGCAGGATGCATTTATTATAATAAGGGGCAAGATCCCAATGAAACCAAGAAGCCTGACGTAAAATGAGCTATGGAGATGGTGACTAGATTATAATGTTCCCTGGGGTAGAATAAATGGTCAGCCAACAAGGGTGTTTGTCAGTCTATAAAACAAAAGAAAACAAGGATGAATGATATGTAGACAGAAGGCAAATGCTCCAATTTGGCCAGTTTCCAAAACTGAGCCAATTCTCAGATCCAGAACCCATTGAAAAGAGGGCGATGTTGAGGCCTCACAAGGAAGGACCCTGTGTCACCATGGCAAGTATGTCCAGTAATGATTACTCCAAGGCTTTCTCAAAGGCAACTGTAATCATTTACTCAAACCCTCATGTAACAGGGATAGAAGAATATCGAGATCTGAGTTGATAGGGTAGGGTCAGGGCATACGAGGATAAAGCAATAAAGGGAGTTTTGACCCAGACCTTCTGGATCCATGACCAGGGAGTCATTTACCTTTGGTCCCTGAATGCTAATTGATATGGATATACTTGGTAGTCTGAAGAATTCCCACATTCCTTCCTTATTATGTGCTTTAATTGATTGATCGAGTAACACGAAACGCTAGCAGTTTTGAGCATGATACAGAACAGTCAGAACAGAGTTCTGCAGTAGGTCCAGCTTGTGATCAAAATGTATGATCTAGCAAATCTTAGGATATTAGAGGTATGTGTAGTGGGGAAAAGGCACTTGTAACATTTGACTGGTTGGTCTAGGGGCAGAAAGGGAAAGATTGGGTGGGGACAAATGATTTAGGGAGAAAGCATCATTCCTTGAGGAAATCAACTAGCTGCTTGGCAGGAATTTGATTAGATTGCACCACCTCCATCCTGGAGATGGATATTTATTTTGATAGAAATAGACTGATATTTTGGGTATGGGTTTGCCTTTCCTGCCCACATGGATTCATCCAGCATCACTGAGGACTTAGGCAGTTTGATCCAGTGATATGGAATCTTGCAAAACATTGCATCGGACCAAGCGAACTTCTCTACAGTAAAGGAGGCATGACAGTAGGTACGTGGCCATAGAATCCCCTGGTCTTATTGAACCTGTACTACCCCAAACCCGATGGCCTGATAAAGTGATGGAATGATCCTTTGAAGGCTAAGGTGAGATACCGGATTAGAAAGTATTCTCTGCAGGGAAAGAACCTGTACTACCCCAAACCCGATGGCCTGATAAATTGATAGAATGATCCTTTGAAGGCTAAGGTGAGATAGTATTCTCTGCAGGGAATGTGAGCCTCAAAATGCATACTCTAAATCAGCAACTACTACATGGTACCGAGTCCCAAAGAGGAGCAATTCCATCAAGGGATAGTGAACATTCTATTACACTTCATCCTATGGCTGCCAATCAATCACAGTGACATTTCTGAGCATAGTCCCCAATAAACATCCTGGTACAAATCTCAGAGTCTGCTTTCCAGGGAAGCTGGCCTACGACACTAGGAAAAGAAGCTTTTAAGTGTGTTCAGAAGCCTGTGGAAGTGTGCCCGTGTTAGTTACCTCTACCCTAAGTGACTGTGAGTGACTAATCTCATCCAGTTAAAGAAAAAATTGGATGAAGTGAAGGAAAAATGGTGACATATAATGCAATTCCAAATTAAGTTAAGATATTATGTTACTTTCAGGAAAATACCTTCATCTGAGCATAAAGGAAGAATAGAGAGATGGCACCCATAGTTTATGTCTAAATGACCCCATGGCCAGCCACTGGATCAGAAGATTCTGGCTGCTTGAGGCTGTCTGTAAAATAGTTGAATCTTGCCTTTGGACTATTGTCAACTCTGCCTTCAGTGAACAGTTTATGCAATTCATGGTCAGAGTACCCAAAAAGACTTAATCGAACTTACGCAACAGGTAAACTATTTTATCTCTACTTATAAATAAATGATTGATGAACTATGAAAAAAAGAAGAGCATAATTTAAAAAAACAGAAAATCAGCCCTCCCCCTCAGAAATAAAAGTCGAATAATTATCAAAGAACCCCACCCACCAGGAGGGAACTCCAAAGGTGGGAGACTGGCGGAACTCTGATGGTAGACATGCGGTTCCAAAGTACCTAGAGCTTGGCCAGCACCTGTCCCCTCCCTGCAAACACCTAGATTTCTCTGTGGATAATTAGTCCTCTGCCATTGGGTGTTTTTTCTAGGAAGGGGAAGGGTTTCCAGCATCTACCTCCCAATGCTTTCAGCATCAAGAGGCAGATTCTTCTGGAGGAGAGAACTCAGCCCTTAGATATTTGGTTGATGGTGACAGAGACAGGATAGAGATCAATGTATACGTATCAGAAGGTCATAGTTGCTTCTGCTTACCTATGTGGACTTCCAGATTTTAAAGACTTAAAAAGGTGAAATTGTTCTGCATGTATTGAATTTGAGGTTCAGAAGATCCTGAGGTCCAGGACTCTGAATGCAGACTCATTCTAGAATAATGAGGAACCCAGATGACTCAGAAGATGAAGTCTGATCGCTAGAGCACCCGAGGCATTCTCTGGGTACTGAATCCACCCCTGAGGACAGCTTGTTTACTTGTTATCTATCTCTTTTTCGAAAAAAGAATGCAAAATGTGCAAAAAGGGCTTTTGGTTTCTGTTTTTGTAATTGTTTGTAAGCTGGCTAAATGGTATTTTATTTGCTGTTCAGAGATGCTACAGCTTCTTTAAAATATTTTCCTCATTTTTTCTTCAATTGTTGTCTAATACTAGAAATAATGCGTACACCCAAGGCTGCATTTCATCACATTAGAGACAACCATCCTACAAGAGTCTGTCTCCTAAAGAAGGAGGCAAGCATGGGAAGTGGGTGGAATGTGCTAAGAAACGTGTTTCAGAGTGTGTTTCACCCACACAAATGGGAGTGGAATCAATGCTCTCTACCACAGATGCAGTCAGCAGAGTTTTCTCCGGATCCATGCCACCTCCACGCATGAAGGTTCCACAACTGAGAAAATAGGATGTGTCGTCTTTTTAATATGGATCATGTGAAATAAGGTTATTTTTAAATTCATTGATGACATTTGGCCCAGAGACCTTAGACATCGATATTGTCCAATGACTTTCTTTCTTCCTTCTTCGCTTTTTATATTTAGCTTCCATCATAAGTAATTAGGGATAATATAATAAAGGACAATCTAGGTAATTCTGCATAGACTTCGCTCCATATGAGCATTAGAGGAAGCGTTGTCACCTTTCTGGACATCGTGGGGCAATGATAATTTCATAGGACTTCTACCAGGATTATTTTAAAAAAATGATTTTAAAATGAAACTTCTGCCTTCCTGAGTGTGGCTTGTATCCTGTGATGATCGGGGTCATTCCATGTCTATCATTATCAAATTTTGACATTAGATGCTTTAACTGACCTAAGTGTCTGATTTTCATACTCCTAGCTGAAAAGTATCTACACCTTTAGCTGGAACCACAGTCTCTGAAGCTTTCTACGGTGGAACACAGATGTCTTTCAGATAAAGGGTCTCCAAAGCCCTTTCTCGCCTTAGCTTTGAGAAAGAAGACCGACTCCCTAGTGGAAGATCTTTTCTGGAGTCAATGTAGGATACAATGTAAGATCTTTTCTGGAGTCAATGTAAATTACAATCGGAAGGACTATACTGACCAGAGAGAAGAGGAATTTGGTTTTCCTCTTATGCTTCTTCAGGAAGTTCATTAGCTAAGTAGGGTCATCTAGGTGGTTTATCAGGATACTTCTTTACAAATGAAATAGGACTAAATCCCAGTCTGTAAATAAGGTAGAAATGGACCTTTCAGAATGATGCTAGGCCCCACACTGCAGCTCCCCATCTTCTTACTCTTCCCAGGTGGCTTCTAACAATCTCAAGATCCTTGGCCTCTGCAGAATCATGGATACTTTGAAAACCTGGAGAATTTTGTTCTAATTAGATAATAATATTATATGTTTCTGGTCTTAATAGCTTTATTCTGGGAAGTGTGGCCTGAAAAGTGCCGATGATTTTCTACCGCATGGCATCCTGCTAGACACCCTTCCTCCCAACATTATTTGGCATTTTTTGTCTTGGAATCACTTCTTTGGGTTAAAGGCACTATTATTATATGGGTCTCTGTTAGAAAAAAAAATAATTATCTGAAAGTATTATTATATTTCATTAAATTCATCATTACATGGTGAGTGGGGATTTTCTCATGATGTTACAGAGCTGGGATAAATTAGTTTCATCAGCAAAGGTGAGAGACCCTTTTTAGGTTATGACATTGCGAGGTCAGACATTGAATAGAAAGATGATGCTGGAAGAGGCATGAGGAAACAGTTTGGACAGGACATACCGTCCAACACAGCCGATTCTGCAGCTATGATGTGTCATTCTGTGCAACCACATGGAAGAATTGGACATTTCTATTAGTGAAGAAATGGAAGAAAATTGCCATAAAGAAAGTTGATGGCACGTAGACCAGGATTTGACTGTGTCATGCTTTTGCGAGGACTGGCTGGTTGTCATTTCCAAGTGCCAAATGGAATTAATGGACATTAGTGAACTAATTCGTCCCTGGTACCTGAATAGTTATGGTGCCGTGTGTGGAATGTGGGCAGACATGAATGAGAAGAAGCTCTCTTATATGCAGAAGGAGGTTGGATGACATGACAGATAGTTAATCAGCAATTTCAAGCTACAGATTTATTAGATGTCGAGTAAAGGCACTTCTTTTGAATCCTGTTTTAATATTCTATCTTTAGTCCATAAAACAGTTATCAAATTTGTTTGCTTGTGTTTGCCTTTATTGATTACAAATGTTCCCAAATGTCAAAACCATGGAAAATGGCAACAAACTATCAATTCCTCATGTGAACAAGCACTGCGTTTATTCCAAAAGATTGTGAAGAATGGGAAAAAAGGGACTCACCACACAGATGATTTAAATCATGTAGTTAAAAAAGATGTAGAGAAACAGACTTTGGTTAGGGAGCAAGCTGCTTGGATTTGAATTTAATTTAAAGACGGACAGTTTTTCTACAGTGTTGGCATTCTGTCTTCCTGCAGCCAGAATAGATTCCATCCAGATGCTTCATGTTTTTGCCCCGAGAGCAAACATTTACATGGGAACTGAGCTAAAGGAGCTGAACAAAGCAATCTTATAAATTCTAAATTTGGGCGATTGCATCACTGAAGTCCTAAACAGACGAAGAGTCAAATCCAGCTTTTATTTTTATTGAGCTTTCGTAACTAATTCCCACTGATCAAAGACAATTTAGTCTCTCTCCTTTTCCCCCTAGTTTTTCCCTTTGGCAAATAAACAGTATTCTGTAAGGATGGCGTGGGAATCCCTCTTCTTTCCAACAGCCACACGACTCCACGGTTACGAGGGGAAAGCGGAAGGGAAAAGACAGGGCATTTAGGGGATTCATTAAGTGGCCGAATTCATTAAATACTGGAAGGAGATAATTTAGCCCCCTCCTTTTTTTTTTTTTTTTTGTTAACATAATAATTTGCAACTGTGTAATTATCAGGGTTTGCTTTAGTCTGGAACAAAATTTCATATTTATACTTAAGTGAAAATTATCTACCAGTTATGCTGACACAACTATGAGTTTCTTAGTCATGGTTATTGGTAAGATGTGGGGCCTCAGAATCCCCAGTTTGCTTTCTCCTAATTAGGCTTTACAGTCTGGACGGGGGGCAGAGGCGGGAGATGTGACCCACCATGTTGCCGGTGCCTGTGCAGGCCTGCGACTTACAGAAGCTTCCACTCGAGTCTGGCGCTAAGAAGCTCAGGTCTTATTTTGGATCATCTTGGGTCTTTCATTTCTTTAGCTGCAAAATCATGAAGATGCTATCATTTTGGTGAGTCCGGTGGCAGATCGGTATTCTTGAGGGTCCAGAATGTGTACAAGTCGGGAGGCCATCTTTAAGAAGGATAATATTAATATTATAAATTCGAAGTTGGGTACGAGGCATTGGAATGGGCCATTGCAGTTAAAGGACCCTAAAGTTTAAACCCTATTAACGTCCTGGTAACTACACGTCTGGGTGTGCTAATGTCCCCAGGATAAGGAAGGATGACTGTTATGGATTGCGCCAATAATTCATGAAAGAGCTGCCATTTGCGTTGGCAGGGCTGCCTCTCAGAGGGTGGTGGCAAGGTCCGCTCTAGAACCGAAAATGGTAAAGCAAGAGATTGACATCTCCTGACAACTAAAGGCTGCTAGCGGGAGTTATAAAGTGTTGTCCCATGGTGAGCCTCCACTGATAAGGCAACCTCTGTTTAGTAAACGTAATGACTCCCAGGTGCAAATTCCTTCAGTGGAGACAATTATGTGTTTGAACTCTTATATTTCAGACATTTATAAGCAACATCATGTAAGTCTCACAGCTGCCCAGGAGTATTTTCAACCTCGTTTTGTATATGTTGACTTGATTGACATCGCAGAATCAGTGATGGAATGTGGAAAGAAGCTTGGATGTGCCTAGCCCTGGGGTCCATGCTCTGCTCACCCACCCCTCGCTGAAGAGTGCACAGGGGCTGCCATCTGTGGCAGATTCTGGAGGTGGTTTGAGCTCTCCGAGTAGTCATACTGGCAAGCTGTTCAGTCAGCTAGCGATATCCCACCTCTTTAGAAGAAGATGCAGACACACTCCCACCATGGAAGGCTTCTGGTTAAACAGCTGGTCTCTGGAATAAAAATTTTACTCCGTTTTGAGCTTAGGAAAATCCTGACCTGGAAAAGATGCCAACGAGAAATAATTTTACATCCCTTGGGGTAGTCAATGACCATGAAGTGGGTACATTCACTTTCTTGTAGGGACATAATCTAGAGTCTGCCTTCATTCTGATTCTGTTTTCAAAGAGTCCATTTTGTGATATACAAATGGGCCAGAACCTCTGAGTTAAAATTATGGGTCCCGGGCCTCACCAGACATGGGTATTGCATAGGAAGAAGGAGAAATATTGCTAAGAAGCAAGACAAAAGATTCTAACTCAGAATAAGGCTCTTTTACAAAGAAAGCTTCTCTCTCTCTCTCTCTCTCTCTCTCTCTCTCTCTCTCTCTCTCTTTCTCTCTCTCCCTCTCTCTCCCCCCCCCCCCCCCATAGGTAATAATAAAAAAGTTAACAAGAATCCAATAGTATTTGGATGATTGAGTTTCTTAAAAGCTTCCTCCAACCCTTGGCCAGGACTGGAGTTCTCTTTCTCACAGATTAATCTCTCCCAATTTTGTATTTAGAAATGTGATCTGTTGAGACCAGCATCTGTCTGTTATGCTCTCTCTGCAGTGATTGAATACATATTTCTTTTTTGAAACCATTAAGAGCCATCATTACTTTCCCCAAAGGTGGGACATTTCTAAAGGCAATTAAGTGGAAGCTTTTGATGTGAAGGCTTATGTAAAGGGAGCAGCCCTGGCTCCCGCAAAACTTTCCAGCCCTGGTAATCAAACCAAACTCACCCCCATTCTTCTGACTGCTCTTAGAGGCTTGGAAACAATAACTGTGCCGCTGCAGCCTCAGAATACATTGAAAAACGCCTGTCAAGCGTCAGTTTATACAGGAGGCGATGGAGTATGCGCTGACATCATGTAATCAAAAGGAAAAAATTACAGCGCGTGTCTTGCCTGGGAAAAATAGACTGCAGCTTACTTAGCAAGTTGTATTTCAATCTTCCAGGACAGAGCTGCAATTCCTTCCTTTATTTATTCATGGAGCGCCTATTTAACTACACGGTGGTAGTTTACAAATAATCAAAGTGTGGGGCTGTTTTCGGTGTTTTTAAAGACATCAGCTCTGGTGGATCAGATAAAATCCAACCCACCTCAGCAGGTACTAACTTGTTTAAGAAAACCAGCTGTCAACAGGAAAGAGACACTCAGAGGGCTCACCAAGTTAATCATTCTTTTGGCAGGCCCTGAGAAACTCACTGCTTGATCTTTTTTTTTTTTTTTTTAGTGACATGTTGGGCAGATGTGAAAGGCAGCACCTTCCATCAATGGGGAATCAATTATGAAGCTGATCAGGGTGTTTGTTTTCTAAATCACCTAAGCGAAGGGGAGTGGCAGCAACCTTAGGGTCCTCACTAAAGGAGCACCAAGAGGGAATAAGGGTTTTGAGTTGGGAGCAGGCACGGAGGGCTGGAGAAAGCGGAGTTCTCTCCTCTTACACTGCAGGCTGACCACTCTCCCCGTCCGACCTCCTTTCTGAAGACCTGTATCATCTGGTGGCTGCCATTGAGTTTTCTTCTCAGCGGTTGGTTACCTGGCAGGATCACAGGCAAAACTATTACAGAAATTCCCTCTCTTCCTTTGCCCTGTCCTGGAGCTTCCAGTCTCTCCTGGGAAAAACCTTTTCCGAATTACTATTAACTTCAGACGTGCAATGCAAATGCCAAATGCATATTCCTGATGTTGTTTCTGACCATATTTTTCATCCACCTTGAAATTCACAAGGCCTTTGTTCTGTAAGCCCATGGTATTATCAGCTTGGTGTTAGATTGCCTAAGAGTCAGCATTTTCCTGGAAGGAATTTTGAAAACATACCCCCTTGGTCAGCGGAAAGGGATATTTTTATCCTATAGATGTATTTTATAAATGGTTTAATTGTGAAGTGTAACATACCTACCAAAAAATTGGGAAGACAATGCCATAGATATTTTCTTAGTTAATTCAGAAAGAGTCATAATAAATGTACCAACCAAGGGCTATTTTGCATTTTATTTTAGTCAATGGAGGCAGAAGTAGGTGAGAAGAGGCCAGAAGACCTAATTTTGACTGCTGATCTGCTCTGTGAATGAAAATCAGGGCCTTCCTAAGCATGATATTTCTCTCATTTGTGGATGTTGTTTAGTAGGTAAATCAAGATGGCAGGCTTTTCATCTAAGAGAACTAGACCAAAGTCACAGCTAAACGCAGCAGCCAGACAAGACACCTCTTACTGCACAGCGTTCATGCAGAAAGCTGAATTCAACAGAAGGTTTTATTAAGTCAAAGGGAAGATACAGGAAATGATGAGGAACAAGGTAGATACGTTACGGTTCAAAAGGTTTGCATAAAAAAAGTTAAATAGGAATGTTTAGTGCGATGCAATACTAGTGTGGCATGTTAAGGACATATATTCTAATTTAGAACCTAAGTCCTGCCTCTTTCTAGCTGCATGGCATTGGTTTATTACCCAAGCTTTGATTTCCTTAGCTCTCAAGTGGACTAAGAATACACGAGTCCATATAGAGCCTCAGTACAGTGACTGGCATGTAGTAAGAACTCAATAAATGTAAGTTGCTACTATGACTAATACTAGCACTGCTACCACGGTAGGGCTTCCCAGAGCCTTCAGTATGTTCATGAGAGCTGTGAGTTTGTAGAAGAGGCCTGTACAGTTCAGCCTGTCCAAGACTCACTTAACCACTAATTCTTCTTCCATAGAACATCTGGCTGGATTCATGTTTTCTGGCATACCGCTTAGAAAATATTGTGACAGACCTATCCCCAAGAGATCCTGGCTCATATTCCTTAACGTTTGATAGAGAAATTCTTCTCACTTCTATGGACTCAAACTATGCCTGCTGTTCTGCTCAAATTTAGCCCCTTCTCCAAAAGCCAGCCCGGATGTCCCCAGCCACTTCTCAGTTTCTCTCAATTCATTTGGCCCATGTCGCTTGCGTTATATTGTTACTTGGACTTTTTGTCTTGGTGTCGTCACTGTTTCGATGGATTTCTTGTCACATTTAACTTGTCTTCTTTGATTTTATTTTACATAGTAAGGTTTCGGTTTGGCAGCCCATCATTAACTATTTTTAGATCTACTGTGCTTGCTTAAGACCTAATCGAGTGTAGATTCAGTAAATAGTCGAAGCCTTAAATTGAAACTTGATTTTCCCTGCAGGTAAGAGTGAAGCCTCACTCATTGCCCTCCCCGACTTCTTCCAAAGTTAGTGTTGTTAACCGTTAGTCCACTGTGGTCAGTTTTCTTCCCTTCTGATGTCTTTTCTGCCCCACTGGATGGTATCTATTATACAACAACCTGGATTTGCTGAGGAAACCATATTTCTTTTTTTATTACATTTTTTTTTCTCTGAAGTCAATATTTCATTCTGTTTCTTGGTAATGCATTTTTCTCTCTCTTTAAGCCATTTTATTCTTTTCTTTATATTACCTCATGAGGTTTAACCATATTTTATTTATTATTATTTGATCGATTGTGCCTAAAAACTGTGCCTCTTGGTGGAGAGCTGGTTCCAAGAAGAGGTGTAATACAGTTCATTGAAGAGATTTAGAGCTTCGGCTCTGGAATTAAGACAGTCTGGCTTTAGCTTCATCATCACACTGACTTTGTGACCTTGGGCAAGTTAATGAAACTCTCTGCTGTAGTTTTCCCGTGTATAAAATGGGCCACCTTAATGGTTGGTTGTCAATATTAAATAAGACAATAAAAGCCTATCCTTTAGCACAGTGCTTTACACTCAATAAGGCTCATAGACATTGTCCAGAATTAAGACACCTTCTCTGCTTTCTTGAATCTCTCCATCCGGAGCAGAAGCAGAGGGGACTTTCTGAAGGGGGATGGATCTGAGCAGGACTTGCAGATGTATAAAGGAGGGTGGAATGACTGATTCTGCTGGGGGAAGAGTGACAGATGTGGTTGGCATAACAGATTGGATGCAAATAGTGGAGGACTTTGAATTCTAAATTATGGAATTTTATAGGCAATGGGGAGTCACTGAACATTTTTTTAAAAAAATAGTAGTACGTTCAGCTCTATGTTTCAGGAAGCAAACTTTGAGAATACGAAGTAGAAGGAATTGGAGCAGAGAGACAATGGAAGCTGAGAGACTAATTAAGAGATTAAGTTCTGCTATTCATTTTTTTTCCTGATTCTATTTCCCTGAGTTCAGTCTCTTTTTACATAATAGGAATAAGTTTTACATGCAACTTCCATTGATAATCCTTGACAAGGCTCTCCTTGGACTTTTAATTTTTCACTATCTGACTAGGCCTATTTGGTTCACCTGACCCTCAGGAATGTATTCAGGAACAAAACAGATCATGCATTTTATGTTTGATTTATAAGCTTCAACTCCCATAGCTGCTGACCACGACTGTAATAATATTGCTTCAGAGAATCACTATCTCTACTTTCTTTTAGTCCGTGCTATGTTTTCTCAACTTAGTGCCCAGTTCCAATGGTGAGTGCTCACTTAATGTCTTTAAGCAAAACAACTTATAACAAAACCATTTTTTACCATAGGCTAAGTGATATAAACAAGAGTTAGGTTCCTGCAGCATCTCATCAACATTATAATGGAATGACTTTGAATGAAACATTGTTTTTCAAGGACCTGCTGTATTTATACTCAAAAGAGAAAAAAATATAATAAGAAAGATTTAGATAACTATCAGCCTCTTGATTAAAATAGATACATAACAGGGCTGGCAGTTCTGTTCTGGAATCCTCTGAAACAATAAACCTATTAACGTCTGATGAAATTGCATGGTACAAACTTCCAATTCAGTGAGGTGCACGGTAGTGTCTACTGATGACCCTTCAGCTGCATGTCAGCACCTTCCTATTAAACTCTAGGTCTGCTTAAAATAGAGCACCAACACCTCTGGGCACATCACTTTTGAAAAACTAACTAAAGCATCAGATAAGACGATGGGGACTTGGGCTTTATCTAATGCTACACTCTCTTGCTAAAATTGATTTACTTTTCTGACAACCCAATATGCCCATGAAATAGCCTAGCTGCTGCTGCAAGAACAATTATTATTCCACCTCTGGTGACTCGTATAGTCTCAAGGCCTTGCAAACATTCATTTATACTCAGATGGATTGAAGATAAAGCAGGCATGAGCTGGCACTTCAGGCAGACAATGATTGTCTGACATGCCACACTGTGATAGCTGGAGAGCTGCCCCATGGCCTGATGGGAGAACACACTTCTATATTTTCCACAGACTAGTATGCATGGGAACATGCTAAATTTTGTCCAAAGACAAATACCGTAAGTGTCCACAAGCTTTAAATCTGAAATGTCCAAATTTTAAAACTGACGGACCTGAAGTCTGTAAGTATCCATGCAGGTCCCTGTGGAAACTTCAGTTTACTTGTGCTGTAGCTTTCCCTATAATCTTATGCCAAGCTGCAGTTCAATGTAATTCAGGATACACATAATTACAACTCATCTCGAAGAGATTATATTTTGTGAGCTTAAAAATGAAAAAAAAATATGCATATTCCTTTACAGGTTTCATTGAAACAAAGTTGATTTAAATAAATCCACATGCATATATACTGCAGTGATTGACTGATCCAAAACAAAATGTACTATTGACGTCTGTAGCAATATCCACACTAGCATGTTTCTCAAATTAAGATTCATCTCATAAGCGATGTCATTTAGTGAAAGCGGAAATATCATTTCAGTAGCCATTTTGTAATTTCTGTTTAAAAAATAAGTATGTTTTAAAATTCTGAACTAGATGTATTTGTATAGTTACAAATTAGTTCCCAATGATGCGTGAGGTCATCTCAGGCAAATCTAAGAGATCCTTTTGGATCATCATAATACACTTCCTTAACATCTGAAGTCATGAGAACAGGAACATCTATATTTTTTAAAAAAATGACAGGAAATTTCCATCCTGTCATAAAAATGAGTTGCAACAAAATTACGCTCCATTCTTTTCCAGAGTCACTGAAGGGTATCTACATGACAGAACTGGATTAACCACTCAAAACAATAAAGATGAAGGTGATCTTGTTCAATCAAAATGCTTATTTTATTTATTAGTCAAACTGAACACATCAGTGAAACAAAAAGTAGCATAAATGTTTGAACAGAATTTCAATCTGGTCAGAATTATCAATTTCATAAACTTATATTTTCATACATAAACCATAAAACTGTCAAATTATGTTTTCTATGTAGGGGTTTAGATGCGAAAGGTAAGAACAAAATTAAGTCAAATTAAGTCCTTGAATTTGATTTTAGTGAGTCAAAAAAATCCCCCTTTGTTATAAAATGGAGACTTTTGTAAAGAAACTAGTTTTATCACAGGTCCATAATTGGAGCAGCAAATATTCTTTTTGCTCAAATCACTCAGTTATCAGATTATTTAGAGCATCGATATTGACCCCAAGGGTCTACTTGGGTTTCGAGAGGAGCCCGATCTCCCCACAGTGGAAAATAAACCAAGTCAGTTGATTCAGGTCCAGGTCTTCATGAAGAATTTAAAAGTCTTCTGTGGTGCGTAGGGAATTCTCGGTCTATTCTAGATTTGAGCCCTCCAAATGTCCAAGGGAGTTCTGGTGACTGGGTGAGAGCCATGGGAACCTGTACCCAAATGCTACTGGGAAATATCCCCAAAGAGGCCCGATTTTGCTTTTCTCCAGTCTGAACCCAGTGACCTGTCCTCTACTTTTAGCACTGAAAGATGACCAAATTAGATTGTTATTACTAGCAACAAGAACAATTCGTATGTATGTATGTATGTATGTATGTATGTATGTATGTATGTATGTATGTATTTATTTATTTATTTATTGTTTATTGCATCTTGAACTTCAGCTTCTGCCAAGATTTAGCTGCTGACGTGGAATTAGCCTCACCCTTGTCCGTAATCCAAGCATACTTTGCTTCTACTACTTTTGAACTCTTCATTACAATGTATAGTCATTCGTTGAAAAACACAGATCTGACCATGTAATTCTTCTTTAAACTTTCGATAGTTCTTGGCCGAGTATTAAATACACCTTTCCCCCATATTTCTTGGCTTGTTATTAAATACATTTCCTTCAATATTTCTTGGCTTATTATTTAATACACATCCTAACCTGGCCTAGTCCTGTACCTATATTATCTCTGTTCACTTTTCCCAACACGCTTAATTTCTTAGCCATATCAGGTCATTTGCTGTTTCCAAACTTGACATCATTTCACGCCTTTGCTCGTGCTGTTTCCTCTGCTTGGCATGCTCTTCTGCTACTGTCCCTCAGTCACTGGTACTTATCGTTCAAGATCTATCACAGATATAAATGACTTCCATGCATACTTTCTCAACTCCATGCGACAGAAGTGATGAAATCTTTACCTCTGTTTCTTTGGTACTTTATACTTCTTCTGTTATAGTACTTACCATGTAATAACTAGTGAGATGGGAGAGTTTATTGTTTCCTGCGCTGAAGTTTGTATTCTTTGATGTCTGATAACATATCACTGGGCAGAAGGAAATTCTAGAATCTGAGAGGTCAGGATGTTTGAGGATTCCTCTGCGTTCGTGATAAGTCATGAAAATAATAATAGTGAGGTGTAGAGGAAGACTAGAGCTAAGTGTTAAAGTCTTCTATGAATGAGGAGAGTAACCAGGAGGTTGGCAGATGATCACAACAATCAGAGAGCAAGGATGATATATTTGCAGGATGGGACCCTTAAGAGTTCAGTGGTTTTGGTAGGAACTGGGATGTAGTGCTGGATTACAAGTGGCAACAAGAATTAGAGAGGATGCTCTTATACATGAGTGAGAAATGTAAAAGCCCCCTCCATGTGAGCAGTCTTCAAAGCAGTACTTGGAGGACTACTGGGTTTCAGTTAAGACAAAAAGTAAAAACATTCTGAGAACAGATGGAGAATAGGGAGCAGTCTGAAACTGACCAAGTGACACTGGAAAGGTTTGAGAAAGAGTGAGTCAAACTAAGTGCACAGAGTAGGATGCAGATGGAGCCTGGGATAGGGGGTGGATTTTGACTGGTAATTAAGAGAATGGTGGTGTCAGGCATAGTGTGTAATGGTCTCGATGGTCTCTACTGTGTGCCTGGACAACCAGACCAATTACCATGGTCTCAAATGCTTCTCTTTGTGATATGGTGGCTCACAGAACTGGGACACTCTGAGACTTCTTGGAGTGCTGATGGCTCACGAGAACTAAGACTCAATTCTAGCACTGTCTTGGGTGTGTACAATGGTAGCAAATAGCTTTCCCTCACTGGAACTCAATTTCCTTGCATATAATACAAGCATTAGTTTTAATAATCTTGGAGATTGATTCTAGCTATTATTCTAGGAAAAGTTTTATTTTTTTCAGTGAGATTAGGCAATTCATATTTCTTGAGTTTTTTTGCCAATCTGAAGATGGCCACTTTCTAAAAAATAAAAGAATACATTATTTTATACCTTCGTGCAAGAAGGATTTATTGAGCACCTACTCTGGGTCTCATATTGATGGATTATAACAGAAATGGAAAAATTCTGTGCTCTCTGAGATCTTCCAAACTATTTGGAGAGGTGACGCATGCTCAGGAATAAATGGTCTGCATTAAATCACGTGCCATGGTGTGAACTTTTAAAAAGAGACTCCCTTTCCCACCCCCAGGCCACCCCCTGCTTAGACCAATGCCCTTAACATTCATCATTTTTTATTTAGCCCCCAATATCTTATAGGGGCTAGTCAGTTGGTTCATGTTCTTATGTCTCAAATTCTTGAAGATTTTAGCATTGGGGTCAGATTTAAAATGTCTTGGCCTCAAGATAATACCGGTTTATTTTTCCCTGAGAAAGTTCAGAAGTAAGAAGTGAAAAGATATTTCTTGATCCCTGTTCACAGGAAGGGAAAAACATCCACGCAGCTTAGAGCTGACTGATCCTCAGATTTGTTGCTTACATGAGCAGGCACCTTCTTGCTGTAGTCACAGGAGAGAAACCATAGACGGGGTTAGAAGACTTTTGTTTTTAGGTTTTGCTCAGACATTAATTCATTGCATGACTTGTCACTGGGAAATGAGAGGTTTCAATTAGAAGGTCGATCTTTCTTCCCAACTCGAACATCTGTGGTTCCAGAAGTTCACCTTTGAAGAGCTGCGTTCAGTAAGAAAACGCCTGTTAAGTAGGTCTTTGAACAGCTTGGCATTTTGAGGACCGCTGATACATTGAATCCTTCTATTTAAATTCAAAATTACATTTTTTTTTAGCTGTCAAATGTTGTTCAGGTATTGTTCGGAATTAGTCTTGTTCCTATGCCTAGACATATGTGTCTAGAAATAGAGAGAGGTGAGAAAGGGGGCAGGATACAGAATTTAACACTACCCATAATTTATGGGTAGGGTTGTTTTGTTTTGTTGAAAGCACATCCTTGAGTTCCTGGAAACCTGAGAAGGAAAGTATTATATGTTTTTTTTTTTTCCCCCAAAACTGGCTGCAGATGAATTCACGAGCGAGCTATGAGGAAATATGTGTCAGCATTTGTTATCCAGGAGTGTCTAGTCCTTGTGTGCCCTCTGTCACCTCATGGTTTGCCATATCCCACAGGCCACCAAGTGGTCATCTCTGATTAGGAAAACACTGCCAGTGAATGAAGTTGTCTATTTGGGTCACAAAGAAAGAGGCTGGGCCATGATCCGGTTATTTTTTTATTTTTATTTTTGGTATTTATTTTGTAGTTTCAGCTGTTTGTACAGTCCTTTGTCTGGACCATATTTGTGAGACTTTAGGGAAGTTATTAATTGTTCACAGCTTCCATTTCTTCATCCGTTAAAGTAAGCACATCAGCTTCACAGGGTTGTTGTGAGAATTGTATGAGATGATGTTTGCAAAAACATTTAAAACTGTTAAACACAGTGGCCATGTTGGGTCTTAACCTCTTTGGAAGCTTCCGGAATGTACTCTGAAACCAGCTTCTGTAAACTGAGGGTAGGGAGAGAGGCAAGAGAGAGGCAGACCACTTAAGAATGGTAGGTGGCAGGTTTAATAAGCAAGGAAACTTACTTGTGAGGCTTGTCTTGGAGGCTGCGAGACAAGTAGTTTTCCACACCCACCCGCCAAACCTTAAAAGCTTATATAAAGACCTGAATTGGGCTTAGTTATGAACTCAGCCTGAGTGGTCTCATCATCATATTACTATCTCCTTGAGCAGGCAAGCCGAAGGCACATTTCAAGCACAGGGGAGGGAGTGGGAAGCTTCCAATTGTTTGGGTCCAGCTCTCAGGTCAAACCTTCAGTCACATCTTGATGACCTGCCCCGATGCATGTATCTAGTTGGAAACATAATGGCCAACAAAGTTATTTTTCTTTCCTAAACCCCCAGAGACAATGATTCTTTTGTACAGCGGAATTTTTTTTGTCATCAATGTCTTGTGAAGTGTAATGTACTCCATCTACTTCTGGTAAATGTGCCAATTTGGTAGCTTTGGATCAGATTGGCCATATTTTCTGTAAATCTATTCCGAGCAAGACTCTGTTATTGTTGGAACACCATGTCATTCACTGATGTTTGCAGCTGCCAAGACTTTACCACAATTGAAGAAATAACTATGAAAATCAGACGTACACCTGAATTCCGTTACAGTTGTTCGTTTAAATCTGATCCATAAAGTGTTTGTTTTGCTCATTATGCTGCCTAATTTGCCTAAAATAAATCAGGACCCAGTCAGCACTCAATTCCTGGGGTAACTGGCGTTTTCAGTGTCAGCAGTAGATTCACATGTATTCCGTCATGAGAGCCTGCAATTTCTGTGCGTGTGTGCGCGCAGGTAATATTAACTAAGAGGGTTCCTTTTGCCTACAATTGCAGGTATTTAGGGGGGATATTTTAAGTTCCTCTATAGATACAAAATGCTGCTATCTATTAGAGATAAAAGGCTATTTGTTTCCATATATTAGTCTTAACTTAAGGAAATGGGATGTGAAATGACTTGGATGAATATATTCCAGTTTATCATCACAGAAATATGTATAGTGGCTTTTGAAACTAACATGATTTTGATGCAACAGTCTTAGGAGACAAGTAAGCATATGGATATAGCTCTTAGGCAAATTAATGTGTATTCCGACATTAATGAATTAATAATTCTTTATAAAATCAAGTAAAAGAACACACGTAAGACAGAGAACAGATTTGATCGCGTCGACTTGGTAGTCAGCAATGCTTCTCTGTCTGCTTTAAGTCTTCAGACAGTCAGGAAACAAGATCAGCCTCAGGGATTCTGGCAAGTAAGACTTTCATTTACTCAATACATTGGTTAAGGTGTCCGAGGTTAGGGAGCCCTCTTCTAGTTAGGGTTCTGAACAAAGGAGGCTTCATACGAAAAATTGCCAGGCAAAGGGTTCCCACCCAGTCACTTTCTGCCTGATCTGTACTTTGCAATCTGGGTCTTCACTGAAGGTTTGTCCTCACTCGCCCACTCAGTCGCCAGCAGAGATGATGGAACAGCAGAGAAAGTGTCAGGCTGGCTAAGAGTTCTGTACCCGAATTCTTATGCATGAGCTTTTCCCTCTGCACCACCAAGCAATTCTCAGAAGCCACCTGAGCATTCTGGGCCAGTGAATACCCAATGCGAAGGCCCTGAGGAACCCCTGCAGGGTCCTGCCTTAGCCATCAGCTCAGGACCACAAGGTTGGTTTTCCAGATACATGAAAATAATCTCCAAATTCTAAGCCCCCAAACCCAGGCAAATGCTAACAACTCCTGTGTGTTTGGATCTAGTAAATAGGTGGTGGGGACTGGAAGTCTGTATTTCATGAAATGGCGGGGAGCATTTTAGGTTTCCCAGGTACTTGTTTTGGGGAACCGCTGATCTAAATCGAAATAAGAATGCCCTCCAAATATGCTGAGAGTCATTCAGCCTCTGCTCAAATATTTCCAGTAATGGGAAGCTATTAACTCTTTTAGAGAGTTCACTCCATAAAATATTTATAACATTTAATTAATTTATTCATTTATTCAACAAAAAACTGTGTAGCCTTCCTGTTGTGAGTTAGGTACTGAGATGTAAGAACATGTGTTCTGTGCCTTCATTGTTTTTTGTTTGTTTCTGATTGCAAAATGTATATACTTTTATTTTAGACAGATTAGAAAAAAACAGTAAAACATAATTAAGGAAATACTTCCTCTTTATCTCACAGGTAGCAATGCTAATATTTTGGCTTATCTCGGTTCATCTTTTCTCTCTCTTTCAGGCTTTTAATGTTTAAAAGAAAAGGTCGAGATCTCTTTCTAACTAATAATGTATTATAAATATTTCTGTTTCTACACAATTTTTTCTACCATGTGCTTTAAAAATAATAGCTTAGTATTTCATTTTACTTATGCCATATAAATAAATATATATAATAAATAAATTATGTGTGTGTCTATATATATGTGTGTGTGTGTGTATATATATATGTGTGTGTGTGTGTGTGTATATATATATTTCGTAGTAATGGCCATTTAGGTTATCTCAAAATGTACATTACTACGAAAATACTGCAAGTAATTTTCTTATAAACTGTTTCTAGTATTTCTAATAATGTAGGTAAATGTCTATAAGTAGAACTTCTGAATTAAAGAATATAGGCTTTTAAGTCTTTTGAATAATTGCTAAATTGCTTCTCCAGAAAGAATGATCCAATTTCCATCTCTGTTTCAATTGTATAAAAATATTCATGTTTTCATACCGTTGGTGATACCGATATTTCATTCTTTTTATTAAAAAACTATAATTACTAGAAAGTTTTTCTTGCACTGAGCTCAATTTTGCCTACTCAAATTTTCAACCTATTGATTTGACTTTTGTCTTTTGGAGCTTTGTGGAGTAAGTTCAATCCCCCTTCATTAAAATGGAATTTCAAATATCTGAAAGTAATTATTATGCCTCTGCCATGCTCTGTACCCAGTTACTTTTCTTTTCTCTAATAATTATTCCTATAACTCACTTCCTAGAGCCTCCACAGTTCTGATCTCACAGTTCTAGATAAGTCTTAGTTAATCAGAATCTTTCTCTTACAATGGGGTGGTAAGGATTAAACGAAGGACTGTCTCTGCAAGAACACTGCCTTCTTTGTTTTAGACGGAATCCTTCTAACTGATGCAACATAAGCAGGTATTAACTGTTTTTGACAATCACGCCACACCACTGGCTTATAAGGAGATGGATATCAATCAAAATTCCCAAGCATTTTTATAAACGATCTTGTGATCATCACATCAGGCATTTTCTGCAGTTCACTGTTGCAGTTGTTTTCCGAGGCCCAAGTGCAGGATTTGAAGAGAGATCAGCACAATTATTAATTCGAGCTTGTCAAATTCTTTTTGAAAACTGATTTTATCACCAGATGTATATCGTATAGAAACTTGAATATCTCGTGGCTTGTAATAATTAAGAAAAATACTAGATGATGACTATTACAGAGTCTTGCTACACCCTACTAGTCTGTTATTGATTCATTAATCAACAGACTTTAGGTGCAACGTTTAATTCAGGCATGTTACCTGCAGCTTATTGTGTGCGGGGACGTGTGTGCACATGTGCGCTTGTGTGTGTGTTCTTGTTGCTAAAGCTATAAAGAAAACTTTGTAAAACAAACCACAAATGAAATATTTTAAATGTGTTGAAATCAGTGTATATTCTTTGTGTGATATTTTCTTAATCTCTCTGCCTATGAATCCCTTTTTTTTTTTTAAATGGAAATTAGTTTGGCATAACAAGTTGATAATCCACGTTGGTTCCTTGGTTTCAACCTTGTTCCAGAAAATGGCCAGGATCAATATTAAGGTCAGCTTGATATAATTTCTAGGTATTTGCCCATATTGCATCTACTGCAACACCTTGCTTTTATAGTAATTTTTTTTTTTTAACTAGTCCAGTGCATGATATTTGGGTTTTATGACTTCTATTCATTTCAAGCAAAAAAAAAAAAAAAAAATTTATTTTCTCCTAGCATCTTTAACTGAAGTTCCCTGAAAACTGTGTTGTTACCTATACTTTCCAATTTGAAGGTCATTCTGCTTCATGTAGAAGATATAGAAAATGAACTTAAATAAGAGTTGGAGACTTTTGCTTTGTATTATTTGTTAATAATATGTTATTTATCTCAATTTGTAGATTTAAGCTTTCCTCATTCTTAATATCACAGACATACTTTTAATGACCCAATTTGTTGTTCTTAACACTTTTGCCACACAGATGTGTTTTAACATAGATTTTACCTTTAATTTTGAAATGAATTGCCCTTATCATAGCTAATATGTATTGCCAAACAATTCTGATTACTGCAAAAATAGTTTGGAGCTGGTGGCATTTATGTGTGCACAGAACAGCAATAGCACAGGCTTGCTTCCTTACATGTGTGCTGTTTTTAAGTTTCCAAAGTATTTTATACTTTTTAAAAATCTTAAACACTAGATCCAGTGATAAGGTTAGATGCATCACAAGTCTAAGTTATTTTCTGGCCTATGTAATATGAGGTCGTGATGAGTAAGGTAGAGAAAACTACATTTTCATAAGAATAAGAAATATATATATAAAGAAATCCCACCATTTCAACATAAGGGTCATTTTAAAATAAAACAATATGATATTCGATTATAGTTTTTTGTTTTTTTTTTAGGGTGACTACCCATTTTCATTTGCCTGGGATGGGGCAGTTTCTCAAGATACAGAACTTTCTGTGTCAAAACTGGGAAAGTTCTGGGTAAACTGAGGTAATTTGGTCATCTTATCTTTCTCCTAATTCTCCCCAGATGACCCTCTTCTCCCCCTTTTTAAACCTTAGATGGTTTACTACTTTCTAATTCTAATATGACCAGTTTTTCTTGGTCCAATTTCATTTTTTATGGATTTCAGATATTGTTGCTGGTTAGTCTATAGACTACATATTTTTTTCTTAAACCCCCCCCCCCTTTCTCTCTCTCTTCTTTACTCCTTTTTTCCTTGCTTTCTTCCCCCATGAGAGAAGATCTAGGGCACAGAATTCACCTTTAATGTTCCCATTTCAGTGTTTAGTGGTCTTGAAATGATCATTAATACCTCCAGACAATTTACATCTCTATTTCTTTTGGAAGTTCGTGTTCTCTCTGTACCAATGGCCCATATTTTTGTGATTTGGATTCCATATTGAAGTAATAAAAGAAGAAGATAAGTTTGATGGCATACTTTTAAAGGCCTGAAGTAACCAGCACATCAAAGTTTCCTGGAAGTAGCGGCATAATCTTGACGCTTTGTTTATGTCCCAAGTTGCTAAAAAAAATGGTGGACCCTTCATGGGGTTGACAGAACCAAGTTTCACACAGGGCCCAGTTACATAAGCGTGGATTGCCTCCATTCTTACTTATGTGCCATTGGGTGTAATGATCAAGGTAGGCCAAATGTGTGCCAAAAGTAGTCCATAAGATCATCTTATCAAATAATGTTTACAACCTAAACAAGACTTTCGAAACGATCAGGTGTAAGTTCTTCATCTTTCACTAGCAAAAACTGAAATCCCGAGGGGATTCCTAACGTTGAAACTCCAGTCGGTGGCAGAGTTGGGATTTCCATCAATTAGAGTCTCATTCTCCACTCTAGACTGTCAAAGGAGACGGGAGGAGACAAAGGAACAAAGGCGAGAATTGTTCACAATCCTCCTCATGTCACCTCCGGAGGAAACAGGCTTGAGACAGTATTGTAAACCATCTCCTTCCACCTTCTTCTTCTCTGGCCACTTTGCAGCCTGAGGCCCTTACTAGTGAACAATGTTGGGGTCACAGACTTTCATATTTTTATTCTTGCTCATTATTGTCTAAAGGGTGGCCCCTAATTTATGCCTTACTCTTCCCATTTTCCTCCTCTGGAGCACAAATATTTAATTTATGGAACTCCCACCTTATCTAGGTTTAATGGCTGCCTAGAGTATTTACCTAATTGACTAATGCAAAACAGAAGGTGGCTGACACGGGAGCCATCACCCTGAAATGCCTTTACCTTTATCTGGCTTTTAACCACATTGACCATGTACCTTATTATCTCCGTTTATCATAAAGCCTCTATGTAACAAATAATCACTAGTTTGTGTGTGTGTGTGTTTGTGCATAATATGCTATTAAAGCTTAACTACTCTGGGTCTGTATTCTTTTCCATTTTCTTTATACCATAGAAAATTACATGTCTTCTTGAAAACATCCCCTGAAAAACACTTATGCTTTAAAATCATTTTAATAAGATGAAATCATAACCCACAATTATTTTTAAATTAACTTTTTATTTTAGATAAGCATAAATTAAAAGAAAAGTTGCAAAGATAGCAATAGTGTTCATCCCATTTTCCCTTAATGTGAACATCTTTATAGAATCCTAGTGCATTTGTCAAAACTAAGAAATTAACATCAGTTCCTTACTATTAACCAACTGTAATAGTAACTACATTGCTATTAACTAAACTGCAGACTTTATTTGAATGTCACTAGTTTTTCCACTGCTGTCTTTTTTTCCACGCCGGCATCTAATCTCTGGTTCCACATTGCATTTAGTCATCACGTCTTAGACTTTTTTGATCTGTGCCAATTTCAAAATCTTCCCTTATTTTTCGTGACCTTGATGGTTTTGAAAAGTCAAGTATTTTGTAGAATGGGCCTCAGTTTGGGTTTACCTGCCATTTTTCTCATGATCAGACTGGGTTGTAGATTTAGAGGAAAACATCCTGCAGGTAAAGATGCCCTTCTCATCCCGTATCGGGGATGCACAATATCGCATGATTTATCCCTGGCGATGTTAAGCTTAACCACCTGGGTAAGGCTCTGTTTGTCAGGCTTTTCTACTGTAAATTTACTATTTTCCCCTTTCTATGCTCTATTTTTTGGAAGCAAGTCACAAAGTTCATCCTGTGTTCAAAGGGAAGGAGAATTAAGCTATGACTTATAATCTTTTAACCTACTTTATCTCTGCCTGTCTAGTTCCTTCATTTTAGATTCTAAGCATCTCTACCACTAGATGGACCACATTTATTCTAACAGATTCCTACTCCTTTTCTAAACATTTTCTTCCTTCTCTTGTCTTATGACCAATTCCCTAAAACTTCCTGATTTTCATATATTCTTTTTCTCTTCTCTGCGGATTTTAATTGTCCTCATCTGACACTTACCGTGCATACCATAACTACTTTACTTTCCCTAGTTTGCCAAATTTTGAGTTGAAAGATGAAGTGTGTTGGGTTAGAAAGTTATTTGTGAAGGCAAACAAAATTGAAATAAGGCTTAACAGATAAAGAGTCAAACTAACTGTCATCGCCAGTTAACTGATGAGATAGCTACTCAGTAAATGCTGTGCTGTGAGGGTTTCAGGGAGCGTCAGGGAGAT
>NW_006431920.1:9063554-9090197 GCF_000325575.1 Pteropus alecto | reverse complement strand
GCCCTCTGTATTAATCTTCTTACATTTATCTCCTAACAAAATAGCACCCAATGGCTTTTGGTGTTTACAGAGATATGACAGTATAGACTGATGTACACACACAATAATTTTTTTATAACAAACATACATAGAAAAAACAAAGCATGAGGAAAATCTAAGTATTGCTTTTGCAGCAGGACCTCCCAGTAGATGAAATAGTTCAGGGTCTGAGTTTGAATCCCAGCTCAGCCACTTACTAGCTGTGTGATCGTGGGCAAGTTAATTACCCTTTCTGTGCTGATCTATTAAATGCATATATAATTAGCACCTACGATACAGGGAGGTTGAGAGGAATAAGTAAATTAATCCATGTAAACCACTTAGCAGAGTGCTTGACAATAAATATCCAGTCAATATTAATTATTATTACTATTATTACTCATGAAGGGTTTAGGTGTAGATCAATACATGAGTTTATTTATTTATAGACTTTTAGAGTAGTTTTAGTTCACAGCTAGATTGAGAGGAAGGTACAGAGATTTCCCATACCTTCTGCACCCACATATGCACAGCCTCCCTCATTATCACCATCCCCACCCCCCCACAAGGTGGTACATTTGTTACCACTGATGAACTTACATTGACACATCATAATCATCGAAGTCCATAGGTTGCCATAGGGTTCACTCTTGGAAGTGTACATTTTACAGGTTTGGACAAATGTATACTGACATGTACCCATCATCGTAACATCATACAGAGTATTTTCACTGCCCTAAAAATTCTCTGCGCTCTGCCTGTTCACCCACATTGAGTTGTTTTTAAAGTAGAACCATTCCACAATAAAATCACCAGTTACCCAATGAATTAACTGCAAAATATTCAATTATTCCTATGTACTGAATAACCCTATTTCTCTCTTTTAAAACAACTTTATCAATTTACTATACTACTACCTGTCATTTATGCTAACCTTTTTGTGCAGCTTGGGTTCCAGAATTAAGAATAGTTTAAATAAAATGGCTCTGCAACAACTAATGAGAATAAGATCATAGCCAAAAGTTTCAGCTTTCTTTCTTCTGATAGAGGATAGCTCCAGGCAGAAGCTGTTCTCTGCTCTAGGTGTCCCAGCTTCGGGCATCCAGGGCCAAGCAGAGGCCCCCGACTCTTGAGTTCAGATTATGCAGATAACGTTGCAATGTTTAAATCCTTATCCATGGTGATCTTCATCTATGCATTAAGTTAGGATTTCCCAAAAGACACATTAATTAAACCATACATCTTTACCAATTAGGCTCTCTCATTGGCAAATACGGTCATGAATTAATTGTAGGCATAGTTTTGAGATTAGCTACCCACATCTCTTCCACAAAGTAATTTAGTTAGTGAATTAAAAATATTGCGTGCAACTACGAGTAGTGGATCTCAAAGAACTGCTGAGTTGTGTTGTCATCTATTGGCTTCATTATGCAAATAGGCATCCCAAGAGAGCCATCCCAAAGACTATTAGCCTCTTTCACCTTTAATAACCTAAGATCTCTAGTTCGTGATATGTGCAGATGAAAATATGTTCTGCCTGTGGGTAAAGGTGTTATTAATGCATAATTCTTTAGCTTCTCTCCCCCTCCACTGGAATTCTATTTCGGCAAGCCTCTTGGGTTTGGTTGTCAAAGAGATAAAAGACTATGAGTACTGCAGTAGAATCTTGAGTGAAATCTTGGTAAATTTAGAGGGCCAGGTTACTCTTCCTGGACTGCTGTCTTTATCTGTGAGGAATACTACATCTCCCCTACCCTATTGTACAACTGATTGTGTTTCAAATGGTCTAACTGGCACTCCTTGGGTTGGAAACTTTTGAAATGTGAGCTTTTGTTTCCATCTGTAGAGGTGTCAAAATTGCCAGTTAGATTTCAGATTCAGCCTCTGGTGCAGGAACAGCTGATTTACAGGGCTTATGCAGATCCTTTACCTGCAAGAAAGTCAGCCATGGCCTTGGCAGGCTGAGAAACAGTGTTACCATTGGGTGGCCAGAATGGTCACTCTCCAAAATGAAATGCAATCTTACAGCGTTTTGAAGAGGTATTTGCTTGATGCAGGTGTCTGTTGACATTGAGAAGGTGTGATAGTTCACAGGTCTGAAATAGTTGCCACTAGTATTTCTGGAAGTTAATCATCAGTAGCTTCAACTTTGGAAAAGTTCAAGAATGCTGCAGGGATAAGTGACTGTTAACCTCGATAGGCAGGATTTTCCAGCTTTTCTGATGTGGGGATTCAATTAGTTAGTTTGTATTTATAAAGAAAATAAACACAAATTATTGTTTGTTCTCCAGTAGTTTTGCTCACTCCCCCTCCCCGCCCCGATTTCTTCTAGATGTTCCCTGTCACAAGGAGGGTTTGGGGATAAGAAGGGAGACTGCCTTTCTTAGAAAGGACCAATACAGAGAGTCTCAATGATAACCTGTAATGCATTTGGAAATTCCTGGTGACTTGATTCATCTCATGTTGGTGGCAATATATGGCTGAGCCATGGACTGGAGGGTGTATTACTTATGTGTATCCCAGGTACTTAAAAAAACATCAAAAGGCCAATGAAAAAAATGCTTTAAAAAATTTATTCAGGATTTTGGGGAAAGGAACGATTTGTTTCTTTTATTATCTACTTCACATTATTTCCCGTTTACTCTGAGAATACTCACCAGCGGCTCTTGTGGCTGCAACCTTTACCTCGAGATGACTCGCAGATTATAGCCCTAACCTTACCGCCGGTTTGCCATGAAATATCTCGCTTTTATTATTATTTTTGCAACACTCTAGTATATCGATAGTCTTTGGAGACAGTTGATATCATTCTATTTATAGGATTCTATTTTTAGTAGTGGTATTTCCATTGACAAAATATAGTAATTCTCAATCGCCGAAAATGTCAAATCCTAGAAAACGTAGCATTCCTGTGTGTGATGGTAACATCCTTCTCGAACAGTCATTAGTTGAAGATTCATTAGATGAGTCCAATTTATGCATACATTCTGTTATATTAGGATTAGAGACAAGTTCTGTTTAGAAATAAAGAAGTTCTTATATTTTATTCTCACATTGAAAACCAGTCAGATTTGCTTCAGCCTCAAAGAGCGTGTTTATGTAAAATTAAATTAACACTGGCAGCGAGCCGTACTTTTTTTTCTAAACGGAACATTGGTTAAATAGTTTGTTATATTTCATCCAAAGGTTTTCATATATAATATATATTTTAAAATATCTCCGTGATCATCATTCATCGCATATTAAAGAATATAATACTTTCACAATATCTTCTCTTCCTCTCTCCTGAAGTCTGACTTTTTTTTAAGTGACTCTTTTTGTGACACTTTACCTTTTATTTTTCCTTTTACTTATACTTTCTTTTTATTTTTTTGCTTGTGGTTCTGCCTTCCAGTAGGACCTGTTTGTTGTTCTTCCTGATTCTCAGCTTGAAGACTCATTTCTTCACTCTTCTGATGCCTTTTCATGCCCTGGAGCATGTTTGCTCAGCCAAACCTGTTCACAGAACATCTTTAATCTCTTCAAAGTTTTGTATCAACATGATCTCTTTAACAGCCCTACCTCTTCTTCACAGATGAGAAACTAAGGCACTGATCAGTCCGACAATTTCCCTAAGATTATACAGTGGATTATTAGAAGGGTGGGAATTGTAACTCAGGTTTTCTGATTTCCAAGGAAATCATTAGGCAAGTGAACTCTCACTGTTAAATATGTGGCCCCTGGACCACCAGCAGGAGCTTCATCTGAGAACCTACCGGAAATGCAGATTCTGAAGCTCTGCCCCAGACCTACTGAATCATCATCTGCATTTTGTCACGGTCCCAGGTGGTTTATATATCCATGAAAGTTTGAGCAACCTTGAACTGGCCCTCTCTGTTTTGAAGGACAGCTCTCTGAAACAAATGGCACTTTGCATCAGGGAAGTTGCTCTGAGTCCTGGCTGCCCTGATTGAAGTATATGAGAGACACAGTCTTGGCCTTGGTTTCAAGCATTTGTCTGATCTCAATTCTGGAATTTGGGTTTTAGATAAGTTGTGCTGTGAAGAGTTTAAGTAGCTAATGACAAAGCAAGTGGAACATTCTTTTCTGGGCAATTAGTTTTTTCTGTTCTTATTTATTTGTAATTTGCTGATTCAATTTAGTGTCTGCAAACTTGTTGGTGGCTAAGGAGGCATCATAGTTTTAAGTGTATTCAGTTAACCTCTGTTTCTTTGAATATATTGTTCTCAATTTCCCAAACACAAAGTGAAATATACCCATGTGCTTCAAGGGGATTTCAATATCCAAAATGATTTTTATTGTTTTCACAAACTGTAATAAAAGAGGTGTTATCTCCTCATTCCCCTGACTGGGTTTTAAATTTAGAAGAAGACTAGCATGTGCATTTGACAGCCAGAGGCGAAAAGCAAAAGCTATTTGATATTAGAATTGAAATGAATCACTGGCATAGGAAACAGTTATGAATATTTTCTTGGGGAGAGAAAGTGTTGTCAGATTTAACTGCTATCATATCAGTTTATGTATAGGGTACACATCCCACCCAGATTAGGATTTCATAGGACAAGGACAGAGCAGTTGCAAAAAATGGGCGTTAAAGCAATTTTCAGGCAGAAAAGAAAAAGAAAATGAAAATGAACCTTGAGGGTTCAAAATTACTTTTGAATACTTTTTTTTTGAGTTTTCATTTCCAAATAGGCAAGCTTTTGATTTGAAAGACTATCTGGAGGAGACTGTAATTTGAGGCATGCTAGAATCCTACAAATTCATGCATATCTCAGCGGTCTGAGATTACGTTTACTTCACGTTCCTGAATGTTTGTACCCACTGAGATCAGACCCCAGAATATACATATTTCAAGAGGATATGACACAATCCAGGGATAATTGACAGATTAGCAGCCTCTACCCAACATGGCTTGAACCTAGAATTAGCGTCACCCTTGCTAAACACCATGGCAAGCGTAGCAAGCCCACTTCCAGAAGCTCTTCTGCTATCCTTCTAAGTCCACATACCTGGAGATTCAGGTAAATGCCAAAATGATAAACTCTCTCACTAAAAATTCACCAAGACCACAACTTCTATCTCTAATACAGTAGATAGCCTGAATGTGACCTAGGCCTTCAGACAAAAATCACAATTATGAGGCTCTTATGTTCAGAAATGTACAGAAAAGATATCCTCCAAAACGTGACATAAAATAGATCTCCTCCTTAGTCATATATAAGTTTAACCCACATCACTAACTCACAGAGAGAGAATTAGGAAGCAGAGAGCAAAATAAATAACCCAGGGACACCATGCTTGGCTGAATGGGGATAAGAAATGATGGCTGACGTTATCCTCCACACCTATCTCCTCTTGGACCCATTACCCCACGTCCACAAAAAGGAAGGTAATAGTCACTCAGAAATGATTTTAGACTCTATGAGCTTGGCTAGAGACTGTTCTCATACACATTCTCCCTTTTGTGACCTTCTGGAAGAAGACTTTCTCCTCTCCCTATTTTTTCCTCCCACCACTGAAGATTTATTGCCTGAGTCTGTTAAAATTCTTTAGCACTTATCCATGGTGACAACCTTACCCTTACAGAAAGTTATGCAACTTCTGGAAGGCAAGACAAAAATGCATCTTATTTCCAGTTTGCTATGTTGATGCATTTACCTTACCTTGGATTTTGAAATTCCTAAACTATGAGCGAAAGAATGTTTTTTGACCTTCGTGGTGATGCTATTGTTAGCTCAGTCTTTATTGTTTAGGAGGTGTAAATTGATGCTATTTGAGAGAAAAATTTAGAGTTCCCTGGCTTTCATGCTAAATATATATACAACTTCACATTAGAAAAAAAGAAGATTGTCTTAGTAGCTGAAATGGTATTTATGTTTAAAATCTAAGTAGAAAATTCACAGTGATTCCTAGTAGCATAGAAATTATAATCCTTCCTTATATTTTATATTTGGGATAGCCCAGAATATGTTTATTATGTTTATGCTGCTCTTCTTGGAATTATCTGCTACTAACTCTTGAAAATTGAAGAAATAATGTGTGCTTAATTGTAACTGCACTGCAAAACAGCTCAGAAGTAAAGTTAAGGCATCTCAAGCAAAAGACATTTTTAGAAGTCTTCAAGTTTATATCTTTCATATATTATTTTCCCTTTTGGAGACTTTCATACACCTTTGAAATCTCAAGGTCCTGAGTTCTTGTGAGGGAAATGTTTCATGCTTACTTAAGTTCCAAAGTGGATGTTTGGGATGTTTAAATGCTGAATTCGAGAAGAGTCATAGAGTATACACACGGTTGAGTACCAGTGGCTTATTTTGTTAGTTTAATCATTCATTCATTCTTCAACAAATATTGAGCGCCTGAATATGTTTTTTTTTTTTTTTTGCTAGGCCCTGGGAATATAGCACTGAACAAGAAGAAAGTCCTTGCTCTAATGACGCTTACTTCTTGTATGGGAGTCAGATAATAAGCAAATAGATATAGTGATGAGTGCTATGTAGAAAAATTAAAGCAGAATAAAGGAGAGAGGGGCGAGGCTATTGTAAATGGTGTGGTGAGAAAAAGTAAAATTCATTTTAATTTTATCATGCAATCAATATAAAATATAAAAATTGTAAATATATTATTTTATATTCTTTTAATGCATTTTTTTTTCCAAAATCTGGTGTGTATTTTATAGTTAAAGCATGTTTCAATTTGGAAGCTAAATTTTCTTTGGAAATAATTAATTCACATTTTGATTTTATAAAATTTATAATTAATAAGGAAGGCTAATATATTCATGTTGTCCGAACGTACTTCAGGGCTTTCTGATAATTAAAGTAGTACTTATATTTAAATTTAAATGAATGAAAATTAAGTAAAATGAGAAATTCAGTTCCTCAATCCCTGTAGTCCCATGTCAAGTATTCAATGTCCAGTGGCTTCTGTATTGGGCAGTAAGAAGGTCAGAGTGGCTGGAAAAGAACAAAGTAGTTGGGGAGCTGACAGACTCCAGAAGACAGAGAGCTTAAAGTTATGGGACAATGTTTGGATTTCATTCGGCTTGTCATAGGAAGGCTTTGAAAGTGTGTGAATGGTCGAGTGACATACTCTTGTTTGTGCTTCGAAGAGGTCCACTCTGGCTTCAGTAGGGGAGAGAGTGAAAGCATGAAGATCTGGTAGGAGACCATTAGGTAGTTAGGAGAGAGACGAAGGTGGTGTGGGCGGGACACTAATGGTGCGGGAGCTGTTGGTTTCAGGGTGTATCCTGAACGTAGAGTTGAGAGCACTTGCTACTGGATCATTTGCAGGGTAGTCAGCGAAGAGGAGTGCAAGGTGACTCCCAGGATTTTGGCCTGAGCAGCTGTCCGAATGCTGAATGGTAGTGCTGCTGTTGAGATGGAAATGGTCAAGGTAGAAGGGATTTTGGGGCGGCGGGGCAGGGGAAGCATGATTTGGACAAATTAAGTTTGATTTAACTATT
The DNA here is from genome assembly GCF_000325575.1 of Pteropus alecto. Classification (NCBI taxonomy): domain Eukaryota; kingdom Metazoa; phylum Chordata; class Mammalia; order Chiroptera; family Pteropodidae; genus Pteropus; species Pteropus alecto. Next base: position 9,082,711 of record NW_006431920.1, on the reverse strand, counting down.
AGCCTCTCAAGTAGATAGCCGAGTTTGGAATTTAGTGGGAAAGGGTAGGGCTGGAGACATAAATCTGGTGGTCATGACATAGATGGTATTTAAAATCATCTGAATGAGATCATCCGGGCACTGAGGTTACACAGGGAAAAGAACAAGTCTGAGAAGTGAGTCCCAGGGCACGCTAGAATTTAGATGTTGAGCAGGTGAGATGAAGCCAGCAAAGAATAATAAGGTGGGATGGACGATGAAATACAAGGGAAACTGGAAGAATGTGTCATCTTAAAGCCAAGTGTAACAGTCCATTTTGGCAACAAAAAGGTGGTGCACTCAAGTAGAGTATTTAAAGAGAGCTTCATAAAGAGATTTTCTTTGATGGTGTGATCACCATGTAGAGAAGGCCCAAAGAATAGTCGAGGTACCCAAGGAGTAGAAAAGGGGTTACCATAGCTGGGCCTGAAAGGACAAGAAGAGAAAGAGAGAACAATAATGAGAGCAAGTGAGAGAGAGAGAGAGAGAGAGAGAGAGAGAGAGAGAGAGAGAGAGAGAGAGAGAAACAGAGAGAGAGAGAGAGAGAGAGAGAGAGAAACAGAGAGAGAGACAGAGACAGAGAGAGACAGACAGACAGAGAGAGACAGAGAGACAGAGACAGAAACTGGAATCACCTAACAAAAATTGTGGCCTTGGGCTAAAGGATACCAGTTCATAGCAACACTTGCAGGGAGTAAGCAAAGAAATGAACAACAAAAAAATGATAATCTGACTTCTATCTTTTTTCATCTTTCAATGTTTTGCTATTGGCCAAATTAATCCAGAATCCAAATTCATCCAGAAGGGACCCTGTGGGATCAGCGGTGATAAACAGGAAAGAATCACTGGGGTCCTGTGGATTCTAGCAAGGTGAATACCTCCAAAACAACTGGCATCTCATGGGACATAAATACATCAAGAGAAACTAATTTCAAATGCCATTATGTGCTCGTGGTTTTCACTGCCTACTAGAGGTCTCTAGTTAGATGCTGTATAGCCACTCTAAACTCAACCTGTCCAAAGGTCTCATCACCTCCCCTTCTTCTCCAAACCTCTTCTCCCTCTTGTATTTGCTACCTGCATCAGTTACCCCACTAACAAAGTCATCCTGCCAGGGATATTAGAGCGACTCTCAGTGCTGATAGTCCTTCCCATTTGTTTTTCTGTGTAATTTACAAACCTATCTTCTGTTTTCTCCATTCCCTACCAACCAGGTCAAGCACTCAACATTTCTCACCTGAAAATAGACTTCTGCATTTAATTTATTCCCTCTCAAACTTTTCAACCGTGCTTTCAGGAGAGTTATGATCTAAAATACAGATCTGATCTGTTTACTCCTTTTTATTCCTTCTCCCATGAGGCTTCACAAGGTGCACACTGCCTTCGTGACAGGATACCTGCCTAACCTCCCCATGCCTCCTCAATCTTCCTGTTTCTTCAGCTTCCTCTAAATTATTTTTGTGCAATAATAAATCATGCGTGTTTCCTCAAACACACCACACTTCTGCAAGTGTGTATGATTTGCTTTGACTGTTTCTCTTCTACGCCCCTTTCCATACCAATCTTCCTTCCCTTCCAAGCTCTGTTAAGTTTACTTCTGGAAAGAAACCTGTCCCAAGACAAAAGCAACATTCCTCTTGTGTGCTCCCTCTGTTCCTTGGGAAAACTTTGATTATTATTACTGGCTTATATGTCTGTAATCTGTTTTTAGAAAGTCCATTGCTTGAGGAGGTAAAGCTGTAGTTTCTTCATCTTTGTATTGTCAGATCTGGCAATTTGGTAAGATTTGAGCTGTTTTTTTTTTTTTCAAGACACGGGGCAAACTAGTTCTGGATTTAGATTAAAGTAAGAATGAACTTGGAACTAAAAGGAAAAAGAATGCCAGGCAACGTGATCTTGGTATGAAGCGTGTCAAGATCAACAGCAGGCCGTGTCTGGGTGTAGAGATGCCGACAGAGGCTAACACAGCAGGAAACATCCTGTGTGAGGGACACCCTTTAACATCTCTCATGACACTTTGCACAACTTTCATCCTATTGTGTGACATCATAGTATGTGTTCTTTACCTGAGCCAGGAAAGTCTGCCTTCTGTCTTCTCCATGCAGCTGATACGCACTTAAGTTCTTTTAAATACTATTTTCCAAGGGCTATAGTAAACACTTGACATATCAGTCCATTTAATCCTCCCAACATCCAGGCCGTTACCCACAGAAGCAGCAAACCTCTCCGGTTTAGAACCATGGACTCTAGCCAGGTTGCCAGATCTTGGGGCAGGTTATTTAATCTCTTTGGGCCTTAGCGTTTGCATCTTTCAGATGGGACTATTAATAACACTTACCGTACATGATTGTTATGAGCATTGGTGAGTCAATAATTATAACATACCTTAGACTGCCTGGAACATACCAAGTGATTGCTAAAGAAAAAGGCCTTTCTCCACTTTCTAATTTCTCCATCTTTCTTTCACATCTTCCTGACACAAAATCAAGTGTCTCTTTTCATAGTTTCTCTCTTGAGTGATTTTTTTCCCCCAAAGTTGTGCAGTTTGTCTGAAAATATGGGACTGGATGCCAGAGAGACTGAGATCTATTTCGGGGTCTGTCACTGATGCCTGTGTCATCTTTGGCACATCATTAACCCCTCAAGTTTTTGGATGACTCATAATGGGGTTGATAATAATATTACTGTCTTTGGAGACTGCGTGGAAGGTCTAATGAAATCACATGTACATGCTATAGCAATGTTAAATGAAGACTAATGATAGCAGTAATAGCCAACGTAGCTCTCATGCCTGGCCCAGTCTTCAAGTCACTCTAGTAACCTCCATATTGCAGGGGGCCCATACCCACCACCACCGTCCAACTGCTCTGGGTTAGGGTGTTCCTAGGGCCATCTCAGACATTCCCTTCTTTCCTAAATATGAAGAAGTATAGACAATGAAGGTCTGGAATCCATTTAAGGTCTGGAATCCTTCAGTCATCTCCCTTTCATGATTAAACGCACTTAAGTATTACATGACACACAAACTAGTCAGACCACATGTTAAATCGTGACTCGTCTGCATACACGTTGACTCATGGGAGCTCATCAGTTCCTACATCGCTTCTCTTTTCTACATTCTATCTCTCCCACACCTCCCCATCCTTCCTCTTTGCTCAACTAGCATCTCAGGACTCTCAATGACTCCACGTTTTATATCCTAGAAGTTCTTCTTTCTCTTTTGTTAATCCTACATCTTTTACAAATAAACGATAAAACAATTGGGTCATTTTTCATTTTGCCCAAGTAATGCTTAATACTTATTTTTAAAATTTATTTCTTCTTATGATTTTGAGAGTTGGTGGACAGTTCCATAATCTGAGAAATGTGAAATTTGACAACTGTTATCTTGACATTCTTGAAAAATTCCTTTCAAAAACAAGACGTGGGATTTAATTATATTTCTCAAGTTGATTTTCCCTTTGACTTTAAAGATCACATTGAGTCTTTTTAGCAGCCCTGTGCCGTTAGTGGTGAATCTTTTCATCTTAATGATATTGTAGTAGAGAGAGAAAGGTTGACCAGAAAGAGAATAATATCTCTTGAGAGAATGTTCAGACGGATCTTCTATGGAATTAACAGGTTTTAATTTTGAATATATTCAACAGTGAGTTGTTTTAAAAGTCTGTCACCATTTTGGTGATTATGATATACTTACAAATAAACCACAGTTGAATCGATAGACCCAAATTATTTATTGTAAAGAAATGAACATGGCAATATGTTTTCTATGCCTTTCCAATTAGAGTTTAGATCAATTTATCTTTATAAAGATATCGCCTAGTTGAATTTTTAAAAATATATTATGACATGTTATTGGAGCCAACTAGCTGGAACACAAGGTTCCCGAGACTCAACATTCATTATTTATCCATTTATACTAATAAACCTTTATATCCCACATGTCCCTTGCTCCGATTTGAACAGGGCCTCAGAAGCACAACCTGTTTTAAATTTATGACACAACGGCAATTGCTTATGACAAAGAAGAATGCCATAAAAGTGCATCCATTTCCCCCCCACAGGAAGACAAATGATAATATTTTTTTAAAGAGATGGCATTCCTCTCCTTTCTTAGAAGAAAAATTAGCTTTAAGAAAAAGAAATTCAGAGATCATAAACCATAAAAAAGAAAGAAAAATGGTTTTGGGCTTGCAAGATGGGATTGAGTTGTACTATAGAAGTTGCTGGTCCTTTCCTACCGAAAGGCAGAACCAATTGATTTATGAATCACAACTCTAAGCTGGCTTTCCTCCTCCTTCCCCTTCTTTTTTCCTTCTCTCTCCGTCTTGAGAAGGGAATGTAGATACTAGGTGGCACGTCTCTTTTGATTTGCCACACTGCGTCTTAATTATCAGTGCTGGAAGATCAGGCCGTGATATTTTCTAACTTCAAAGGCTTCAACAGCTCGAGCAGCATGAGGGAGATCAGATGTGCCAGGATGCAGAGTGACAACAATATGGTGTCTTCATATTTTAAGAGTGTCAGCTCATTTTTTATTTGTGACACATCAAAGTGAAAATGAGGACACAAAGAGGGTTTGCTCTTTGTTATTCTCTTCTTAAGTGACAGAGATGTCTTCCAACTCAGTGCCCAGGCCAGAGTACTTAAAGAAAAATTCTTTTGATTTTAATATGTCCCATATTTACAGAACTTGGACAAAATAGCTACTGACAATAAACTGGAACAGAAAAACAATATGTTTATGGAGAAATATGATTAAGGAGTCCAAGAGGATATTTGATGTAATATAAGTATTTCTAGGGATTAGTGAGTAATAATAAAGTAATAGTAATGATAATAATAGTAGTAGTAGTAGTGGTGATAGCAGTAGCTGCTAATATTTATTGAGTGTTTACAAGTTGCCAGATACTGTGTTAGTCACTTTTATACACGATGGATCTGAGGCTCGGAGACGTTAAAAAAAATTGACTAATATTATACAATTTGGCCTGCATGCAGTTAAGATTCTAAACCAGGACACTGGACTCAGAGCCCACTCTCGTGACTACTAAGAGTTTAGCGGAGACTTATGTTAAATGGAAGTTAGATTCTGAATTCAGTACCTGGGGCGAACATCGTGAATCGTCGAAATCACTCTCAAGTACTATCAAATTGGTCATGAGATACAGCATACTTTTTAGTTTCCGAGTGCATATCTACAACTTCCAGTAAATATAGGAATATTTAATAAATAAAAGAACACAATAGCAAGATGCAATTTTAGATTAATTTTTAAGATACAAAGAAGAGTAAATATATGTAGCTGCGTTTGCATATATAATATTAATGTATAACAGGACTTTGGTGTAATATGAAGATGATGATACTGAATGTGGGTTTCTCTATTTGAAAGGTGGCTACATAACACATAGGTTATAATCATTACATTCAAGTGGATTTATGCCCCTTTTTTCCCCCAAAGAAATGCACTTTCCACACTAGTCCAATGAATGGTGTAACCTGGGGGAGTAAAGGCTGGATACGGTTCAGAAGCAAGGACTTCGGGAGATAGAAATCCTGTGGTCCACTTGACTCCCCCTCCAGGTGCCTTGGTTCACACTCACGGAACTCTTTGTCTTTAGAAATATTTCAAATTTGTTTAGAGTAAATGTGCATTTAAGGACGTTACGTTGCTTGTCCAAAGCCACACAGGCACCAAGTGTCAGGGATGTGCTAGGAAATCCTTGGAAAATCTTGTTCCTGCTGCCCTTTTCTCAGGCAGCAATCATTCCCTCGTTTGTGAAAAAGATGAGCTTGATAAATTGCCTGCAGGAGAGCGTGTGCCACCAGGACTGGCCTCTGATTCTCCAGGGATACCCTGTACGTGTCAGGACGCGGAGGAGATAAAGGCAGGAATGTTCAGAAACTGTTTCTATCTTGTACTTTGTCATGATAAAGTATGAATGCTGGTTGCGTTGAATACTTCTGTTTGAGAAGAGAGGATACCCACCTTTCAACATCCAAATTGAGAAAAGAATAGTTGTTCTTGGCTGTCATCACTGCCAATCACCCCTGAAATAAGAGAGGGAGTCCGTTTCTGCTGATTCCCAGGGAAGCGGCGAACAGGCTGGCCCACAGAACTTGACAAGCTTCTCTCTCTGTGCACATCTCCCCCCCACCCCCACCCCCACACAACTGAGGGCAAGGGAAAGCTTCCCTGTCCCAGCTTTTGAAACAAAAAGAAAGAAACCCCACAAGCAGAGGGACTGAGAAAGCTAAGTAGGTAATATCTGATTATTTCTTAACACACTCTTAGAAAATTAAAAAGACTTTCTAGAAAAATCTTGTGACTGATGGCTGCCCCTTAGAGTTTTGAATCCTTCACTCACAACCTGATGAGAAGAATCACTTAATTATTTCCCTTAGGCGACATGTTTCTATGAGGGCATGGATGTGTATTTGTGTTTGTAATACACACATACACACTTTTAAGCGCTTTTAAATCGATTGACTATTTGCTCTTTTTCATTAATCCAATTTGCCCAGAGTTAAATCAATCATATCATCTTCAGTTCATGGGACATTATCATCATTGGTCCAATCAAGACCCTTTTCCTGTTTTCTTTATTTATTCTTTATCTCCATTCCTTTTCTCATTTTCTTTTCTCCATAGCCATTCATTCTAATGTGTCATCATCAAGTATGTATTACATTTTGCTTGCATTTATTTTTAATTTTCAGAAATGGCATCAGATGATAGATCTCATTCTGCTTCTCACTTATTTTCTACTTTATCTTTGTTGCATTCATCCATGTTAGTGCTAACTGCTTCCCAGTCTGCTGTGTTCCTGCATCACGTTTTATCTACCTATTGCCTCCAACTTCCACCACCGTTAACAGAACTGTCATAACCACATTCCTACCTGTTCATTTGTGGACTCGCTTGATAATTTCCTTAGAACATCTACCTGGCAGCAGAATTTCTGAGTTAAAAGGTCCATCTATATTTAATTTAACTAATTACTGTGAGATTGTCACGGAGAATAGCTACACAAGTCTGCACTCCCACTGTAATATAATTTACCTTAGTTGGAATTTACAATTTTCTGATTATTTGCGATACTGAGAATTTCTTATACGTGCTTTCATGCCCTTTATGAACTTCTCCTGCAAACTGACATTTCTATTTACCCATTTTTCTATCATGACTTCTGATTTTCGCTATTTTGTTTGTCTATATTGGTAAAAGTTCTTTGTTAATTACAAAAAAAAAAGGGTATATCTATATCATGTCTACCTGCCATCTTCTTTTAAGGTTGTTCATGAGGTTCTCTCTTGCCTCCACTAAACATCAAGGAAAGCTAAACGCCTGTTCTCCCTGCTTCCCTTGTAGCCAGAATGCATGCAGTAACTAACCCCAATTCCAGACAATGAAATATAAACAAAGCTTGTGTTTTTCTGGTGAAGGAGATGAAGGTCATTGGTGCATCCTGCTTGCCCTTCTTGCTCCTTGGAGCTTCGTGCTGGATTGTCTATTGTTAACTCAATACCATTTTCTCCCTTCCATGCTCTTCCTGCACTGTAGGAGCTGGCAGCCTGGGACTTGCCTTTCTCAGAATTCCTGCCATCAGAGTTTCAGTCTAGGGTCAGATCTCTCATGAGATTTCAAAAATAGACAAGAAACAGAAGCCATTTTATTCATCCTTTGACAACAATAAGCAGATACATGAAATTCAGCAGAGAAGAGATTTTTGCAGTGGTTTCTGGTCATTTTCTTCAGAATCATCTGCACTGATGTTGAGCAGTACAATCATGCTCAGTGTTTTTCTAGAGCTTCCTAACCCCCAAACTAGCTGCAAACTCAGAAACGGCAATGACCTATGCAGCCCTCTATTCTTCCAGACAGCCCCCTCCCCCGCTGCCGACAACAATTCCATAAGCACTAAATCCCCTGTACTAAAATCCCTTTACTATTTAAAATACCTATGAATGTTTATATTTTCCTGAACAGCCTTTCCTGGTACAGGCAGAAAATGTGGTGCCAGGCCCTGCAACTGCCATCTCATAAACAACACTGAAGCAATATTCCAACATGCTGAGGATGCTGAGATGGAAAGCTAGAAAGTTTTGGGAGATGATATTGAGCCACTGTGCCAGCTCTAGACTGTATGGTATTTTCACTGCCTTTTATGTGAAGAAAAAGGAAATATCTTTATGTCAGACATAGTGGTCAAATTTTCTCATATTTTTAACCACAGCATCACTGATGTTTGTACTTCATTTCTCATCTGCAAAATGGGCCTATAGCCAAGTTTAGTATGTACAACAAATAGAGAGTATTTGGCATATAGTAACTACTTAAATGTCGGAGATTAATACTGAATGATTTTACTAGTCCTGAAGTTAAAAATGAGATACATTTCTTCCTCCAAATGAAATTCTCAAGGAGGAAAATTCATGTAAATAGAATCTACTTTTCTAAATTCTGGATTGAATTAACTGATTCATTCAGTTAAATTAGTGAATGCCAAGTGATAATATTTTTGGATGACTACTTTCCGTTGCATTGACAAATAGAATTAGTATGAGAATTATGTAGAAACCCATGTGGGAATGGTGTACCACATCTTAAAAACATAAGGAAGAGATTGGGCTTGAGGGGAGCCCTCTGAAATGTAAAGAAAATAAACTTTAATGCTATGGGCATAGCTTCCTCTCCTAATGGAAGTTCTATAAATATTTCTCATTTCATAATGACTTTTAAAAAAATAGAGTGACCATTTATAAACACTCTGCTGGTGACAAAAAAAGAGGAAATGTTGATTATATCTTGTCAACAGAGGATAACTGGGGTGTGTGTGTGGGAGGGTCATTCATTATGTTTCTTACTCTTTTATGGAACCAATACTATAATCAGAATTTTGGTTGGGAAAATCTATTTTCTTCACCTGGTGGTTTTATATACTTATTATCTTTAATATGGAAAGATACTTGGCTTGTCCAACTTTTCTAGCTGTGTTCATAAATCAAGATAATCAGTATCAGCAGAACAAATGAGAGATAAATATTATGATAAAACATAAGTGAGATGTGAAAGAATGTTTTCAAAAGTACAATACAAATGAAAACCATAAAATAATTATTTTTCTATAAAGTGATTATATGCTCATGCAGAATCTTTCCAAATTTGTCTTACTCTCAAGATAGTTAAGGATTATGAAGATATACTAATATTTTGTCTCTGAACTCTTAATGTTGCCTGTATTGTCAAATCAAGCTTTACCTTGTTTGAGGTAAATAAAAATAAAATTGTTTTATTAAGTGCTAGTTCTGAGACACCATGATTATTTTTTTGCATTGCTGCTATAACCAAAATTTTTTCAAAAATTTGAGACTTTTAAAACATAATTTAAATATCTGCTAATAACAACATAAAAATGAGTTTAAGTGGCTCTCCTTTTTATCCTTACCACCTTGAACCATATTCTAGTCTCGGTGGACTGACACCAAATTGACAAACCACAGCAAAATTGCTCATCCACTGAACCTGGGAGATAAAACGGCTGAGTGACAGGTGGGACTAATCAGTTCATAGGTAAAAATCAAGATTGGATTTGATGAGGGGATTTCTTGGTCCGTGGTGGATTCAATCCTCTTTTCAATATACTGGAAAAGCCTTTTTTTTTTTGCCAAGTTTGATTTTTTGTTATTCATCAACCGTTGGTCTGTCAATGTTTTCTGGAGGGGGGATGCCTCATGGTTTTCTCTAATCCTACACCTAACCAAGAAGTCTGAGGGGCAGAGTCAGAGTTAAAAGGGTGGGGAGAAAATTAAATGCCTGGCCACCATGGAATTTTATTTTGAAGACCTGCTGTTAGTTATGCCAGTGATTCGTTGCAAAAAAAAAAAAAAAAAAAAGAAAAAAAGAAAAAAAAAAGAAAAGAAAAGAAAAAGAAAAAGAGAAAAAAAAAACAAACAAGCAGTGAGGTGGTACCTAGGCAGTAACAGATCAACTGATTACAGAGTTGCCTCCTCTTCAGTGCAATTCTTGCCTCATAACCAGAAGAGATGATCATTTTAACATTCAAATTAACTTTATCATATTGTCAGAAATGCCGCACAGGATAATATTTCCTTTATAGATCAGAAGTGCTCAACCAAAGGGTGTTTCTAGGTCACTGGATCATAATTTCCTGAATAATACAGTGAATTCTTTCTCTGTTCCTTAAAGGAGTTCTGATGGGTTAAGAGCATTTTGTAAAAAAGAAATCCCTGCAGAATCTTGATGCCCCACTCTTTCTCCTCTTCTTGTCTCTTTAGTGTGAACCTTCAAGGCATCCAATGGGTGGCTGTGTGTTATGGGGCTGAAATTCGTATGCTGAAGTTCTAAGACCCAATAACCCAGAATGTGGCTGTATTTGGAGATAGGGCCATTAAAGAGGTAGCTAAGGTAAAAGAAGGACCCATGTGGGTGGGCCCTACTCCAATATGGCTGGTGTCTTTGTAAGAAGAGATTAGGACACAAACACAGAGGAAAGACCATGCGAAGACTCAGGAAGAATACTGCCATCTATAAGCCAAGGAGAGAGGCCTTAGGAGAAACCAACCCTGCCGAAACTTTGACCTTGGACCTCCAGCCTCTAGCACTGGGAAGAGAAAAAATTTCTGTGCTTTAAGCCACCCAGTTTGTGGCACTTTGTCATGGCAGCCCCAGAAAACTGATGTGCTCTGGGCAGCTGCCCTGGCAACACAGATCCAGAGAGCTTCACTGGTGATGGAGACACCACAGCGGTGGGCAAGTTCAGGGAGGCATACCCCATGTTGCCCCTACAGACACAAGAGAGCAGAAGCCGGGCACCCCGGTAGATTCAGTGCCGCATGAGAAGATGAAGAGAAGAGTATCCTGGCATTGTCGACACAAAGTCCAGCAGGTTAGGCTGTCAAGAATTAATCCACCTTCGTTCATGACATTAATTTACTTTTAAAACCAAACAATCATGCTGAGTAAAATAAGTCAGACGGAAAAGGTCAAGAATCATATGATTTTACTCTTATGTGGGATATAAAACAGAAAGCAACAAATGAGCGAACAAAGGAAACAAACAACAAACTCGCAGACACAGACGATAGTATGGTGGTTACCAGAGGGACAGGGGTAGGGCAAAGGTTGAAGATAGTAAAAGGAGTCAAATATATGGTGACAGAAAGAGGCTAAACTTTGGATGATAAGCATACAATGTAATATACAAATGATGTATAATAATATTGTATGCTTGAAATTTATATACTCTTATTAACCAGTTAAATTTTGAAAAGCAAACTGACTGTTGATTTTCTAGAGTCAGCTAATGCTAGAATGCTTATGATAAAAAGAGCCATCTCCCTGTGGAGAAAAGGGAACCCTCATGCATTGTCGGTGGGATTGAAAATTGGCATAGACACTATGGAAAACAGCTTGGAGGTTCCTCAAAAAATTAAAAATAGAACTACATTATGACCCAGCAATTTCACTTCTGGGTATTTATCCAAAGGAAACCAAAACAGTAATTCATAAAGATGTATGCAACACTATGTTCACTGCAGCGCTATTTACAATACCCAAGATAAGGAAGCAACCTAAGTGCCCATCAATAGATGATTGGATAAAGAAGATATGGAACATATATATAATGGAATATTACTCAGCCATAAAAAACCAAAATCTTACCATTCGTGACAACGTGGATGGACCCAGAGATATTATTCTAAGTGAAATAAGCTGGATAGAGAAAGACAAATACCATATTATTTCACTTATATGTGGAATCTAAGGAATACAATAAACAAATAAAACAGAAACAGACTCAGAAACAGACTCATAGACACAGAGAACAAGCTGGTGATTGCCAGATGGGAGGGGAGCTTTGATGGCTTGGTAGAAAAGGTGAGGGATTAAGAAGTACAAACTAGTAGTTACTAAATAGTCACAGGGATGTGAAGTACAGCACAGGGAACATAGTCAATAACATTGAAATAACTATGTGCCAGGTGGGTTCTAGACTAATTGGGGGGATCACTTCGTAAATTATATCAATGTCTAACCACTATTCTGTACACCTGAAACTAATACAAAATAATATTGAATGTCTACTCTAATTGAAAAATAAAAATTAAAAAAATAAAAGCAGCCATCGCCTGCCTGACCCCAGTCCTCCCCTCGCCCCATAGCAGCCACCTTCAGCTCTTCCAGCTACGTTCTCTCCTGTGGACTTTATATTTTAAATAACATGTTTATATTCTTATTTTATTCATTCAACAAATGTTTAATGAGGAGCAGTTAGAGCTGTAGGTGCCCAGCAGTGAACACGGTAGTAAAATTTCACTGCCCCTATAGAGCTGACATTTTGTAGAAGGTGAAACACAATGAACAAAGTACATAGTAAATTGTGTAAGACGTGATGTGTTAGTGTTTCGGTGAAAAACAAAGCAGGCAAGGGGGATAGGGTGCATTGAACAGGGGGGGGGAGCGGGGGGCACACAATTTTCAATAGAGTGTGAAGAATGATCAAAATAAGAATGTGATGCTTGAATCAAAATCACACCGGAAAACTAGAGGTAGGCAAGGGAGTGACTCATAAAGCTATCTGAGAGTGAAGATGGCAGGTTAGAGAAATTACAAAATGCAAGGCTCCTTCGGTGGGATTGCTATGACGCATTCTAGAAACAAGAACAGCCAGGAAGCAGAGCGAGCAGGGCAAGCGGCTGTCGATGTGGCCAGAGAGGACAGGGGTGTGCGTGGGGACAGTTGGTGCAGGGCCATGTACCTAAGAGACAGGAGTCTTTGGTGGGCACTGCGTGAGGGAGTGACAGTATCTGAGATCAGATGTAGACTCACAAAGAGCCAGGCTGGCTGCTGGAGTGAGACTAGATGGGAGAGGGGTGGGGCTGAAAGGAAGCAGCAAGATGCCACTGAAGTGGCACAGCCTGGAGGGTGAGAATGGTGGGACGTGGGCTTATTTCGAAGGCAGAGTTGGCCGGATTAGTTGACATTAGATGTAGCGGTGTAATAGAGAGAAGTCAAAAACAACTCCAAGCTTTTGAGCCTAAGGGGTGTTAGTGGGATTTCCACTAACAAAAGTGGGTAAGATTTTAGAATAAGCAGATTTAAGAGAGAAGAGCAAGAGTTCAGTCCGCACATGTTAGTTGTCTAGACAGTCTTAGTTTATCCTGTTCCCGTAACATAATTAGCAGTTTCCTTTCCCTCCAGAGGCCCCCCTGTTTGGCTGACACGTGGCCACTTTGCTGTGAGACATCCTAGTGGGGAGAACAGGGGTGGCAGAAGACGGTGGGGTTCAGGAATGGGCTCTGCTAGGTACAGACCCTCAGATCCTTCGACATCTGTATCATATGCCCACCAAGGGTTAAAATACTTAAAAACATCACTTCCGTCTTCCACGGGAGATTTCACTCCTAGACAACCCCATTTATTTAAGTACTTAACAAACGCAATGAGCATCTTGAGGTGCCAGGTGCTGTTCTAGGTAGGTTACAAATGTTAACTCATTTTATCATGGTAACAATTTTACAGAGGAGAAAACTGGCTGTAGAAACTTACATTGAAAAAAAATATTTCCATGAATTTCAAAGATATTTTTCCGCTGTCTTTCAGATGCCAGTTTCCAGTGTTGCTGCTGAGAAATCATTTTTATTCTTAACATTTGATATGTGATCGGCCTTTTTTTTTTTTTTAACTTCTTATCCTTAGTTTTATAAAATTTCATAAGATGTGTCTTGATGCAAGGCATTTTAGTCATTGTGCTGTGACCGTACAATTTAAAGACTCATGTCTTTCAGTTCTGGGAAATTTTGTATTAGTTTTTCGATAATTTCTTCCTCAGAATTTGTTTTTTCTTTCTCTGGAGCTATTATTGGATTTCTTGGATGGGTATAATTTTATCATTTCTATTTTATTTTCTACCTTTTGCTCTAATTTCTGGAAAATTTCTTCTAACTCTCTTATCAAACATTTTTTTTTCCTGACTATTTTTAACTTTTAAGAACTGTTACTTCTCTGATTGGCCTCTCTTTTTAGTAGTTTGTTTATGTTTCATTGGAGCAATACTTTCTCTTATCTCTCTGGGGATGTTTGTTTATTTTTGTAATTTTCTTTGGCTTCTTGTACCGTTTGGCTTCCTTCAGCAGTTCCCTGTGCTTTGTGCATATACTTATTTATTTGATTTAGTCTCTCTCTGTCAGGTCGGAGCCTTTTCACAATTGTTTGATGACCCCTGGTTTTCCATTCATATCAAAATATGAGACTAAAAGGGTACGAAGAGCCTTCTGTGCCTTAGTAGAGTTTGTCCACCTCTGCAGGGTCACCAGGCAGCAGACTAGCTGTGCATGAAGGCGCCACCCTCTCCCACACTTGCCAGTTCTCAAAGATCTTTGTCTAAGAGAGAAGAATTTGTCGAGAGAAAAATTCTGCCCAGGGGACATTGCACTGGAGAATGGCACCAGCTTCTCACCAACCAGCATAGATTTTCATTTTTGTTTCTCGTTTTGACCCATACCCCACCCTCCACTCCACTCCACCCTCACTGTGCTTGGTGCCCCTGAATTTTGAGCCTTCCAGGGTCTTTTTCTACCACAATTAGATTGCTGGGGGCTGGTGGGGACCTGGCTCTGTGGAGCAGGATGGAGGTTCCAGGGTGCCAAGTGCACACGCAGATTTCCAGCCAGTCCCCTCATCGCGAGCCCCTGGCTGAAGCCTCACATTCTCAGCAGGCTAAATGGCCCTGCTTTTTTTTGCTATTCTCTTTTCCAAGCGACTGTTGACCTCTGCTGTATCTGCTTTTGTTCTTCCAAACCTTTACCACAGTCTTTCATCCACTGTTGTCATCTTTCTTGTTCTCTTTGTCTTTTTCAATTTGATTGCTTTTAAAAAAAAAAAGCTTATATATGTCAGTTTTTTTTTCTTGAGTTTGGGGAGGGCCAAGAAATAGAAGCATGTTTGCCATGCAGCTCCTTGACCTCGATCTAAAACTTGTCTTCAAAAGAAAAAAAAAAAAAAGAAAAAGAGAAAACGAAATCCTATTTTGTCTGCATCTTTGAGTCCCATAAGTGCATTTTGAATTAGAATCAAATTTATGCCTTCTGCATCTTACAAGTTTCAACCTTCCTCCTGAGAAAGAAACAAATACATAAGCCAGGTCAGTAGCTTCAGAGTCAGTTTTGAAATGCATTAAATGAAAAAAGAAAGTATTAGTTTAATTTGTTTTTGGTCTTGAAAACATTCAATAATTCATGAACCTTCATCAGTTATTTTTAGGAGGAGCCAGCCCGGGTGACTGTTAGGAGGCTGGCCTTTCTCTGCCTGGTTAACGGTGCTGTGCTCTAATTCTGATTTCCTGTGTGACAGCAGACTGAGATGGGAGCAGTTTACTAGAACAGCTCTGTCTCCCACCGGGAGTAGAGTCAAGTCTCGTGATGTACCTTTGCACTCAGAAGATGGAACAGCCCATCTCCCAAGAGAGCTGGCAGAGCTTCTAGAGAGTCAGATGGGAGGTTTAGGGGCCATTCAGGTCACCGTACTTAAACACAGGGCCGGAAGCACTGTGCCTGGGTCTTAGTCTTGACTCTTCCGCTGAACTATTTGTCCATTTGTGAGCAGAAAAACAAACCCCTGGGCATTGATCACTTCTTCCATAAAATGGGCGCCTACCTCCTGGGGTTTTGTGATGATAAAATGAAGTAAAACATGCAAAATATTTAGAAAAGTGCCTGGTTTTAATAAGGATTTTGTACATGTTTGCTGCTATTATTATTCTGTGTTATTTTATTCTTTTTCTTTTTATGATTTTTTTAAATCATTAATTATATGGATGACTTCTTTGACAATCAGCTCCCGTCCTTCCCCTAGAAAACAACACTCATGAATTTTGTATATATCCTGTTAGCTCATAAAATAATTACATATGGTATGTAGAAATATATTAAACATAATACCTATAGTATATATAAGTATATAAATGTAGAGTATATATGTTTTTATATATATTTGAATTTATATGTTCAAAACAAAAGCTGAAATTTAGCCAGTTGACTTATTACCAAACTACTAGGAAAAAATAGATTTCCTAAGATATTTATCTATTTTTCCCTTAGAATAGCCCTAAATGTTTCTTGGAAGAATTCAAACTGATATGCATAAAAATTACTTTTGCATGGTTTACACATGTATATTTGCATACTTAGAATATAAAATGGGTTTTCATGTGTGTGCACGTGATTTTTTTTTTTTTTTTTCACAAATGGTATTATATATGCTGCTCTGGAAGTTTTGTTTTTACTCAACGATTTGTTTTTAAGATTTTTTTTTCCATGTTGATTCACGTAAACTTAATTCACTGCTTTTAACTTCTGAATACCATTCCAGTGAATAAAAATGCCACATTTTATGCACTGGCAAGTATCCTACAATTGTCTCTCAGCTGGAGAAGGCTGCAGAAGGATGTCTGAGTCACACGCTGACAGAGATTACTCCCTGAAACTGAGGTTTCCAGCCCTTTCGGCAGTTGAGTTCAGTTCAGTTCTCCATTCTCTGCTGGACTAGATGTGACTCCTCTTTACCCAGAATAGGGGCTCCTAGACAGGTACCCTCAGACTGCTATTTCCTGCCTATTAATTGATGGGATTAGCAGGCAGTCAAAGCAGAGGTCCTATGCATCCATGTCTTGCAAATGCCAAGGGACATCCAGGTGCCTGGCCCGTTACTAACACTGTGGCAGGGTGGTGTAGCCCCAGGAGGAAGTGGGGTGCATTGCTACAGACAGGTCTCTTTTCTTGCTCACTCTCTCCAGCCCCGTGGTTGAACTAGTGTGAAATCAGACATCAAGAAATTATTCAGGGCATGTTTTGAGCAAGTCAATGCAATCGTAAAATACAAATAACAGTCATGTGAATTGCTAGAATAGTTGTGAGTGATAGCTAATTAAATAGATTGTAAAGCACTTTTTTGTGTTTTTTTTTTTTTTTTTGCAAAGTGCCCCATCAGAGAGATGGAAGCTTCAAGGCTGGCATCGGGTCAGCACAAAAACTCCTTCTCAGGAAAACAGACTTTGTCTTGTAATTCATGATGCTATAAAATTTCTAATTTGAGGATTTGTGAAAAGATGTACAATCTGTTGCTTCATACAGTCCAGGGCTGGGTACGATTGGGCCCATCTGCCATCTGCTCATTGGGAAATGATTTGAGTATGCCTTCTCTTTAGTATTTTAATTTCAGGTGTAGGTGTTTAGAAAAAAACAGTTACTAAAATTAATCCTATTGAGACATGATACATAAACTTATAAAGTTAAGCCGTATCTTTGGGCAATGCTGAATAATAATTCCATCTAAGGATCTCTGCAGAAAGTTCCAACAGGCAGATATTTAAGACAGAGCTCCAGGGGCTGCCTTACTATAGGACCAAAAGGTAAAGTGGGCTGAATGGATCTATGGCTCTAGGTGCTATTGGTAGAGGGAGCTCTCCTTTGGGTTTCTCTGATAAATCTCTGACTTTGGCTTTGTGCATTCTGATACACCACGAAAAAGTGCTTTTGTGCTCAGCAGTTTGAATTCTCTCAGAAAACATGTAGTGACTATGTAAGGAAAAAAATAAAAAAGTTAACTCTCTTGGGCAATGTATTTTTTTTTTCTAGTAGCTTGGGAATATGACAAGCAGCTAAATTTCATCTTTTTGTTTTTGTTGTTACTGTATGAAAAATGAGAGAGAAACCTATAGGGCAATACTACCTGAAGCTTATCATCATATTTTAATTTATTTTTATGTACTAACCACCCTGATGTTCAGAAGGGAAGACACATTTTAAAATATATTTTGTAATTAGGCCAGCATTTGTTGAAGAGAGTTTTAAGAGTGGTGGTAAACACGTAGAGGTTGAGAGGGAGTTTTATTTATTTAATTAACAAATTAACAACTGCTTTTTTGTTCGCGTCCTTTATTTCAGACTCTGTATCTAATGCAAGATTAGGGAAAACAAATGTGGTCTTTGCCTTTCTGGAACTTTCAGTCTCATGGGAGGCTCAAAAATAAACAATCATGCTTATGCATATGTGATTCTAAATCCTGGAAGTACTATTGGTTTCTCTGTGATGGATCACAGTAAAGAATGATCAGGCAGGGACAATTGCAGAGTGCAGCCCCTAGGACGAGTCTTTTTCTTGAGATGTGAATATCCAATAGGATTTAGATGGTTCAGAGCAGGTGGGCAGGCCTATAGGTGTAAAGAGCTTGATTTGAAAGGGACAACACATTTAAAAGCTTTGTGAAACTGGGGCACTAAAAGCCCCTGTCGCCCCAGCGGGGAGAGAACGGGCAATTGAGAAGAGGGGTGGCCAGGAATAGAAGGAGGTGCAGGAGAGGAAGGCTGAGGGGCTGCACTGAAGTTGTGCTAAAGGCAAAGGGAAACCAGTGAAGATTTAAACAAGATCGTTCCGGTTGCAGAGCGAACAAGGGGATAAGGGCTGGGGAGACCGGTCGCCGGCTGCTGCGTTTGTCTAGGTGAGAATGATTTATGAGGACATGCTTCGCACCCATACGCATAAGGCGAAAGAGAGAATGAAGATAAAAGAGACAGAGAGAGAGAAAGACTCTGTGTGTGTGTATGTGCGTTTGTGCAAGAGAGAACTGAGTTAAAAACAAAGAGGTTGGGTTTTAAAGTTAGAATTCATTATATAATACCAGAGTGGTTAATAGAACGATATACAAAGAGAAATATGATCTTTAGGTAAAATTTTTTACAGACCTTTCTACCATGTTTCGTATAAGAACAACAAAAATAAAAGACAAGATTTAGCTGGTTCGAGTCCTGGCTCTGCCACTGTCCCCCTGTGTGAATTTGAGCAGTTTCTTAAAGTTCCGATCTTCGATTTCTTCATGTCTGTTAACTGGTGCTAATAATATCCTGTGATAGTTGAACGAGGTAACATACATAAGGTGCGCGTGCAAACGCACGTGCATGAGTGTGTGTGTGCGTGTGTGTACTCTGGCTCCCTTTTCTCTTACGGCATCCCTAACTTGGCTTTCCTCAAACATCCGTGAACGTAGACTTCCCTCTTTTCTCTTCCTAAAACACTTGGTCCAGACCCACGACTTCTCTTGCTGCCTTTATACAGA
>NW_006431920.1:9053165-9063374 GCF_000325575.1 Pteropus alecto | reverse complement strand
TTATTTATTTATTTATTTTAATGTTTTATTTATTTTTTCCCCTCCTCCCTCCCCTCTGGTAACCACTAGTTTATTGTCCATGTCCATGAGTCTCTGTTTGTCCTGTTCATTTGTTGCTTTTAAATTTATATCCCACATATAAGTGATATCATGTGACTTTCAACCTTTTCTTTCTGGCTTATTTCTTCACTTAGTATGATTATTTCAAGGTCCTCAATGTGTTACTGATATTTTAAACTCAAGTAGGCCTACATGGAGATTCTGTGAAAAGATCACTGACATTGAAGAAGAAGACCTGAGTGGCTTTGGGCAATTACTAAACTATTTGGGCCTCATCTTCTATAGCTGTAAGGGCATAGGGAACTTGGCCTAGAATCAGGGGTCAAATGCTACCTGGTTTGTAAATAAAGTTTTATTAAAACACAGCCATATCCATTTGTTTACAGAGTCGCCACAGAAACCCGTGGACTATAAATCCTAAAATATTTACTATCTGGCTCTTTACTGAAGAAGTTTGCCGAGTATTCGATTAGATCACTAGTTTCCAAACTTCTTTTTCCTCCTCCCCCTTTTCCCTCCCTCCCTCATTTCCTTCCCTCTCTCCTTCCTTCCTTCCTTCTTCTACTTTTTCCTTTTTTAATATCCAAATCCTTTCTTTAAACTATTTATTACATAAAAGCCCAGTACAGAACACAGATAAAACTGGGCTTTCTCTGTTTCAAAGTTTCGAATGTGGGGGGTAGATTTTAGTGACTTCGATTTGAAAGTCGTTGGACTAAATCATTTTTAAAATCATGATGATCTCTGTAAAAGTCTCGAGTCTTGAGGGCTACTTGCAGTCTTCAGCGAAACAGTCAAGTGATAATATGGATCTTAGTACCCCCACTACCATGTTCCTTCCCCACCCCTAAGACCTTTCCTCTATTCTCATCTTTTATTCCTCATTGGTTCCCCCGCACCCTGCTGGTCAGTCTGAAGCTGCTAGGGTCCCTGCTTCTGTTTCACTGCTCAGGAAATCTGACAGTTGTACACACTTGTCCCTGCCCCTTGTAGCAGCATCCCTAGGTCCAGAACCTTTTTGGAGAAGAAACTTCGACTTCATGTTCTCCTCTTAGAATCTGTTTTCTACTGAATGACAAGCTGGCCGATCTGCTAAATTCAGGCTGTTAATTTTATAAAGACTGTTAATTTTCACTAATGGCTTAATGAATTTATTCCTCCCAGGCAGCACATTTGTATTTTAATAGGGCTTTCTGGAGATGGTACATTTGTGAATCCAAATATAGTGGAGGGAATGCAACATTCTGATAGTGTAAGAGAAGCCTCTGAATGCTACTGAAATTTTGCTGCAAAAGTGCCTATCCATTTCTCCTGTAATTGTCATCGACTCAGTCCACTATTTCACGGCTGTTTGCTCATGCAAGTGGGCAGGCAGCTTCATGTGTTGTGTCTCTCTCACTTATGATGTTGGTCACCATGGGCATGTGACATGGCGTTTTGGGGGCTCAGACTCTATCTGTCTGTTGCACGGTCATCATGGGACCAATGCATAAAAACTCTTCCTCATTTTAGGGTCTCAGTAAATGCTCCTTATTTTCCCACTGGAGTAGGGCCCAGATGTCGTATGTTTAGGTGTAAGAAATTTTTGTCTTAGTCTTGTGCAGAATTTGTTCATTGCTTTAGAGAGAAGACTTTTATCTTTTGTTATTTTTAATCTCATTCTCAATAAATTAGCTCAAAGAGACAATAATCGGAATCAGAGAAGTCAATAATATCAGGGGCATTAGAAAACATTGAATTTGCTTCTTTTATTTCCCAGACACACTGAGAAGTTAAATGGTTTATTTGGGGTCACCAGAGGTCTAGTTAGTGGCACGTCTAGAGCTAGACACCAGGCCTCCAAACTTCTAGTCTCCCCAAGTCAAAAAACGAACAGCATATTTTCTTACCTGAAACTTCCATCCGATACTGCAGAAAAAGCTGGATCAAAACCTTGCATTTGGACCAAAGCACGTAGAGATGGACTCAGAATACCTCCAAGACTGATAAGGTTGCATATTTCATCCTATTTGAACCAGGGAAATGGTCAACTCTCAAATTCACTTAATAAAGCAACAAAATAGATTCTTTTACATTGACCATCATTTAGCATCTGCTTTTTTTTTTAAGTCTGCTTCTATAACCAGCAATGAAACCTGCCTTCATCACATTTATTATTGGATGAAAACTGAGCTTCTGTGTTGAGGGCATAGCTCCAGGGAGTCACCCTGCTCACTTGAACTTTAAATAGGCCTCTTACCACTCAGGCCTATTCATTCCTCCATGCAAAGTGCTCTCTCCTTATTGCTGTAGCGCCTAATAAGAAAGTAGCCAGATGCAGCTGCTTCATTCATTCTGCCATAGGACTGGGGGTAATGACAACCTGGCAGGCTGCAGGTCTCCCCTCCCACCCCTCTTTCCAATCCCCATGCAACTGTTGGAGTCTCTCCTTGTACCAGCTGCCCCACCCTCCCTTTCAAAAATTACTTTCAGTAATTACTACAGCTCAAGGATGCTGTCCAATCTAAAACAGCTAATGAGAACCAGTCCTTCAATCTAAACTGTAATCAGCTTATAACAAGCTCCCTTTTCCTGTGCTTCATTACTATGACACAATCTATTTTTCATACCTCAAAATGATAAGGTAGAGTTGGGGGAAAAGGACACCGTCTCTATCATCAGGCTTGCATGAAAGGGAGATGGACTTAAGCATGCAGAATTGATTTATTTGCATTCTTCTATTGCTTTGGTGCTACATCTTTGAAAGAAGTTAATATCGTCTTTTTGATTTTGCCCTAAGAACAGCAGGGCCTGACAATCAAGCATGCTTATTACAGTCAGGAAGAAAAAAAAACAGCCCAGCGGAGCTCAAATGCATCATGATTTATTTGGACATGTGCAGACTTGGAGCAGAAAGTATTTTAAATTCTGTTGGAGACCTTGCCAATGCTCTCTTTACCCGAGTGTTTGTTCTCCCTGAAATGTGTACAATGTTACCTATAACCCTGTTAGCTACTTACCTGCCTTACTTTTGATGTGCGTGTGTAAACTCTTCATTGTTTATTTTCAAACAAAGAACATAGAGGGCACCAATCACAGGGGTGCTCACGAGGCGTTTGGGAAATCTGCTTGGCTAATATTGTACAATCTGTTGATAAACACCCAGGCTATTTTAATCTCCTTTCCAAGTTTATCCTCCTGAGTTAATTTCCAAACTGTCATGTTTTGCCTGGTGTGATTAAAGCTCAGCCCGCTGAAGCGTCCACATTCTCCTGGCGTGATTTCCTAGGCATCAAGGAGGTGGCAGAGCATGCGTATTAATCCCACCCTAATGATTAAAGCGGCTGAGGGGCTGCACCATCTGATGGGTTAATACCGGTAGCTGAGTCCTTGGGTTTAATCCAACTCAGTCATCACTTTGAATGAGACAGTTTGACGAGCTTCAGTAAGGCTGGGACTGCTGTCATTGTCCATTTTAGACTGCAAGTACTCGGAAAAGATAAAAGCCAGTCTCCAACAGCTAGACAGCTCCTAGGAATATGATGTCAATAACATAAAGATATAAAATGCAGATTGGAGTATCTTTGTTAAATAATTGGTAATGAGCGGAAAAACCTCAAGAAGAACTCCCTGAACTATTCTACTCACCTCCTTGCCAAAAACAGAAAAGAAAAAAAAAAAAGAATCCATTAACCGTTTTTAAAAGTCATTTTCCCCTATTTTGTCTAAAAATGTGTAAAAGATGAGGCTAAATTAGACAAGCTTTTACCAGATTTCTTCGTTTGTAGAAAATAAATGCACACAACTCATTTAAAGTAGGAGGCTTGCAAATTTACTCATTAGACACGATACCCAGTAAGCTGGTGTCTTCACTCAAGTGGAATCTTGATCAGACAATCAGGGAAGGTGGTTCTCTGTTGCCTCTCCAACTTCGAGAGCGCTGGGATCCAACTCGCTTTTAACATAGCGAGGCTGTCAGAGGACTCAGATTGAGCATCTGCACTTCAGGCGAGTCCATAAATTAACTTCTAGTACTTATGGCATTCTGAAGGAATGAAGCTTTCATTGGAATTCATGGTTCATCTGTTTCAGGAATGTTATATAACCATGCCTCTTACACAGGGAGAATTTTCTACCTCCAGCGTTCGCAGGAAGGAATTTTTCTTGCCAAAGCAAGACATTATATTATCATCCTCCCCGACTCCTTCTCCCTCTCCTTCTTTCACTGAAGGTGACCATCCCAGGGGACAGAATTCACAACCTCCTCCAGCTTGTTCAATCAGGCTTTTCTTGTTTGAATGACAGGTTTAAGGGAACTTGAGTCGGCTGGCAGAATATCTGGATTTATATATGACTGTATATTTTCTCTAGGGGGCATTGATTTTCAATATACACAGCCCCTCCCATACTTTATCTACTTGCCAGCAAGCATCACGATTTTGAATTGTACTGCACGCAAAAATACCACAGTACTTTATGCATATAGGTATTTTCTAAAAATAGAAATGAAAGCACCAAATTGTTTCAGGAATAATATAAATTTACAATCCCGTATAGTTATATTTATCGTGGCCAACATATACATAACATCATATGTAATAAATCTTTATTTTTGACTAAGAACATTTATTGACAGCCTCTCTGCACTGAACAAGTATGCTAGGCATTGAGGATATCAAGCAAGCGTGGTAACTAACGCTCAGTCTGAAAGCTCATGGTCTCCAACTTCAAATCTCAATAAACAGATTTTCTTGACAACATTAACAGAAAGGAGAAAATAATAATAACAAAAAAGTCTACTCTTAAGGGTGTATTTAAAAAAATAATTTTCGGATTATATTTTTGGGAGTTAGATTCACATCGGCGATATTAAACTATTCAGTTTATCCATGGCTAAGTATTTAAAGATGTTTGCACTGTGTGATAACGAGTTTAGGATTACAATCTAAGGCTTCTCCAAATAAGCCAGAGACTATCTAAATGATTTTAAACATCTCCTAGTTACAATACAATCACTTTGGGGCAGAAAGATACGCGAAATGGCCTTACCGTTTAAAGTCTAGTAGAAGAAATAGTTTCATTGAAATTGAAGTTGAAATGTGTTCCATATCCTGTATAAACACAGCTTCAGAAATTATAGTAATACATTTTTCAAAGGGTTTTAAGTTAAAACAAAGTAAAAAAAAAAATGTTTAAAAGTTACTTGGAAAATTACATGGATTAGAAATATTTTTGAGTAAACTAGTTATAAGTTGTACCAAAAAATGAATTATGGGGTTACACTATGTCGAAGGCCACATAGAAGATGGAGAACAAAGTGAAAATAAAACAGCTGGAGATTTAAGCACTTGGATTTTAGAGCTAATGCTCCTTTGTGTTTAATTTTTTCCTTTCTTTCCTCCTTCTTCTGCCCCATCCCCAAACTTGGGTTTATCATGTAACAAATCTGTGCCTTTTTTCTCTTTAAAACTTTGTTATTATAACATGACGTTGTCAAACAAATGTTTTGCATAAAAAGTAATCAGATTTCTTAGAAGAGTTTCATAAAATTTGTCATTGTTAACCTTACCATAAAGAACATTTCATGACGTAGTAACTTATTTTTATTTTAATGAAAGAAATTGAGTCTCCACTTACATTTTTATATAGTATTTTTAATATGAAATGATCTTGGGTTAATATGGCAGATAGTGGCTTAATGGAATTTTTGTTATGAAGATATATTTAATAAATACTCTAATTATAAATGGGCTGTAGTTACTAAACTTGGATCATCTTGATGAAATTTTAAAATAGCCCTTTTCAGGTTTATTAACCTGACATCCAATTCTTAGTTACGGATTTTCTCTTTAGAGCCTATTTGATCAGTTTTTAGGCAGCTTGGGACTGAAAATGGCAACTCCGAAATGGTGGAGAGGAATGACATATAAAGAAGAGTTACTTGTTCTAAAGCTCTACTCTGGGCAATAAATTCACAGAGAGATCAAAAGTGACAGCGAGCCACTGCTGGAGGCCTGGGCAATGATGCCAGGGAATCTCATATTTTGCCTTCCCATCTGGCGCTGCCGGAGTTAGAGTGGGCCCCAAATGTGAGTGGCAGAAGATGGCACAATGAGGACATGCAAGAGAAGGAAGTGGGGAGGCCCCAACGACCTAAGCTAAGGCTTTGGAATTCTGCTTCAGGGCAATCCAACCAGTGGTACACATTGGTAATAAGTAGTATTAATAATGCTACCTGCCACATATTGCTCAACTCTGTTGAAGGAGGTGTCTGGTAAGGCTTCATGGAACTGGTGGCATGTAAGCTGAGAAACGAAGGACAGAACATTTGAATATTGGGAGATAGAGTAAGGACATTCGAGCTAGAGTAAACAGTCCATAAAGAAGAAATGCTTCTGAGGAGTATTCAAATTACAAATTGTAGAAACCATCTACAATGTCTACAATTGACTGATGTGGCAAAACATTCTTTTATTTAACAAAAATAATTAGTACGACGGAGTATATAAGGGCACCTATAATATTTATTCATACTTTCTACTGTGAAACTCAATCTGTACATACAGTATCATCACTGAATATCACAAAAATCAAGAAGCATGGTTGGTAAGTATACTAGAATCTGTGGACTGAAGGGTGTTAATACAAACAACTGAATCATAGGATTGTTGAGTTTACCACGACCAGTATTTAATTGGTAAAAAGCACACGAAAAAATACACATGGAATCATTGATTGTTAATTAAAAAATATCTTTCTAAGTCAGCCGGAAACATTAACAGCCTTGCAGATTTTCTCTTTTTAGACAAAAATAATTTCACCTCTAGCAAGACATTCTCTGTTTGAGTCACACTAATAAAACATATTCGGTAGAGACAGGAAGATGATACTAGAACAGTTTCTACCCCCTGGGGATGATCAGAATGGTGAAGGAAAAAAAAAATCATGGTTTTAAATGTCTAATCTCATTTTCTAATTAAAATATATCTAGACTGCTTGGAAAACTATCTTTGATACTAAAAAGATGTTTTTCTCATAACGCAATGGCTTTTAACCTCCCTTTCATTCATTAAATGTGAAGTGTTTTTTAAGCACAGTTTTGGTTTGGAATAATTTTTGCCTTCCTCAATTGTTCATGGTGAGACGTGTAATCATTTGGTGATTAACACGTATTTATTGAACATGCAAAGCAATGTGCTGAATGTTATGTGGATTACAGCAATTTATTTTACTTTTAAAATACTATCCTAGCCTTCCAGGGCTGCAGGATCTGTGCATTGGAAGGGTGATGAGTTATTGCATAAATTATGTTGATGGAAGCTGATGTAATAAGGCCTATGAGAGTAGGAGGTCAGGATTCATTGGTTCTGGCTCCTGGGATGTGAGAAGCCTTCTAGCAGGAAACCTATTTACTTGTTGAGGATATTATACCCTAAGTGGTTCATTTGCATTCTCGCCCTAGCCTTGGCTTTAACTCTATGGGGAACTAGAGTTGTGGTGCCTGTCATTTTCATCTTTTGGGTAAGTAAGAGTGGGTACTTCTTCCTTCACCAATACCTACTCAAAATATCTGGATTTTGATGTAGTTATTGGTCATCCAGATCTTCGCAACCAAGGAAAGGCACACAGGTATATTCAATTTAACAAACTCATTCTAAATGTACAATGAATTTCTCTCTGTCTGTCCCTTTCACTTTTCCTTTATCTCAGCCTTCATCTCTTTTATTTCATTTTTCATTTGCCCATCAGCTATTTTCATAATGCTTTGAAGAGTAACTATCAATTTACTAAGCTTAAATGTCTCAAGCTTACTGCATGTATGTTTTAAAATTATTTGTGGCTCGACTTTCTTTCATGTAAATATTATAGATTCCATCTTAGTTGGGTCTCTTTACTGGACTTCTTAAACTTAGCACTGAATCTTTTTAGGGAGGCAATGTTAGATAATGATTATAAATGTAGACTCTTGAGATCTCAGCCTTGCGATTTCTTGTGCCACTTGTGACCCCAGTCTTTTGATTTCAGAGGAGCTACCCAACAGCTCTGAGTCTTAGTTTCTTAATTTCTATTTAACAAAATGAAGATGTTATGAAGATGAAATTAGGTAATCCATTTAACATTCTTCATCATCATCATCATCATCATCATCATCATCATCATCAACATGACAGAGGTGCCGAGTGGTGAGGTAAATCTTTTTGGAACATCTGTTGTGCTTAAGGATTTAAGAGAAAGAATTAACTAATTTTACTCATAAGGAATTAAATCATTTTTTACATTAAAATGAATACAACTCTATTACAGAAAGAAGACATTCACTTTCTTCTGCTACTTGGTCAGTGGTGCAAGTTCTAGCTTGACCTTGCCTCTCTCAATTCATGTCCGCCTTCTCTAGCTGATTGCCTGTCATATGAACTTCAGATCTACAAATAACAACCTTGCATAGACTAGATAACCAGTTCCCACAATTGCTTAAGGACAAATCCCTTTGAGTAATTGAGAAAATAATTTGCAATGCATTTTCTGGGTTCTGTGGTTCAGATGTGAAAGCCCAGTTGAGAAAGCCCAAAAGAAGTAGCTATTAAAGAGATAATCTCACAAACATCACCGTAATTGCTAGTGTGGTCATTGCTGTGAAAGAAGGATCCAGAGCACTCAGATATCCTTCTGCTTTTTATAACTGTTGCTTCTGGATTAGACTTGCAAGAGGCTTTTAGACATATCTCATGGGTAGAAGCTGTGGGAGAAGATACCACTCTGGACTTACTCTTATACCTAACAGAGTAAAAGATTAGAGTCAATAAACCATTTACTTTGAGTTTTGAACAAACTTTGAAGTCAATATTTCAGAGAATCCTCATTTGTTCTCTACAACTTCCCTAAGTGTCTGGAGATTCCTAACTTTCCTTGAATACCTCTGCGGATGAAGAGGTCTCTATGCCATGGAACCATCCATTCTTTCATGATATGATTTCGAGGGCACCAGGGGCAGCTTTCTATTTTATCCCACCTCTTCATTGAGTTTTACTTTCATTTGTTTAATAGTAAGAATAACATTTGATTTTAATGAAAAGATCCAAGAATTACAATGAGAAAACTGCTGAAGGTGTTGAGATATATGCTGTTAGTTCTTCCTTCAAGAACAAGGGAAAACTGGAGAAAGCAGAGCAGTACACTGTGGATAGATATAAAGGCCACTGACGAATTGGGGGTGGGGCCCTAGGGTAGCAGTCAGCACACTTTTCCTGCAAAGAGCCAATACATATTTTGAGCTTTGTGGGTCACATGGTCTATTTTGGAACTTCTACACTCTGATGTTAGCAGGAAAGCAGCCACAGACAATATATAAATGAACAAGTATGGCTGCATTCCAAGAAAACATTATTTATGGACATGGAACCTTGAATTTTATATCATTTTCATGTGCCACAAAATACTATTCTATTATCGATTTTTTTTTGCAACTATTTAAAAATATGGATACTACTCTTAGCTCGCAAGCTGAATAAAAGCAAGTATCAGATTGGAGTTTGCCAACAGCTTTCCTAGAGGCAAATGTCTTGATTGTAAATTTGCCTAAAACTGGCTTGACCACTAGGCCAGTGTGTTTATGGTAGGTAGCAAGGCACTAGAATCCCTGGGAGAGTTGTGGCAGAATCCTAGGTCTTAGGAATCAGAATATTTAACCAGTACTCCAGATCAGTCATTTGTGCAATAAAGTTTTAAAACTATTTATGTTGAATTTAGTGAGTTCTTTCTCTGATTCTCCCTCTTTTGAGAAAAGTCGAGTGGCAGACATTGTGTTGATTCTAGAGGATGAAACAAAACTACACACATAAACACATTTGGACATATATCTATACGTTCATGTTTGCATAATATCCATCTAGGTACACAAATGAATGCGCATATTGATATATGTACACAACATCCGTTTTTGCATATGCGAACATGCATAAATATTGACACACTGGTGCAAGTCCATGCACCAGTACGTGCACAAAATTTTGTTTAGCAGCTCTTTATTATAGTGATAAAAATCCAAATGATCATCCGAGAATAATAACTACTTCATACCATGTGCGTGTTTTGACATAGAATGAAGTAGAAATTATCATATGACACTCTCACCTCTGCTGAAGTTGGAGTTAGAGAAAGCAAACGCTCTTC
>NW_006431920.1:9044621-9053147 GCF_000325575.1 Pteropus alecto | reverse complement strand
CTCATTAATATGTGTTGATGAAATTCTTCATCGCATCCAAGAATTACCATCTCTTAGAGATGATTGCTTCGAACAGAAGTTTTAACGTATGGATACGAAGTAAAATTCCTTAAAATATCCAAATGAACAAAGCAGTTCAAATATTATTAATAAAAATATTACTCACTAATGGACTTTATAGTGATCTGCTTAATTTGAAATAATTTTCAGATGAAGGACAAAACCATTTCATCTCCTTTTATTGCCATTCTTTTACTTTAGCATACATTTTTATTCCTTTAATTCGTATAGTTTAACTTTAAACTTGACTTTCCTTTTCCCATTTAGAGAGATGTTCTAAAACACAAGAATAAGTCCTGCTGGTAATGTTGCTCATTAGGAATATTTCCAGCAAAGAGAGGTGAATGGTGCAGCAAATATCTCTTCATTTCCAGCATGGCAAATAATCTGTCAAGACAACACTCTAGCCAATTGTTTAATTGTGTATCAGGTTTAGGTGACAGAACTTGAATAGGACATGACAAAGAGGCTTAGGAAGAGCTTTCCATCTTTCTTCCCTTTAGGACAGCAGTCTTCAATAAAGACATCTGTTAAGTCTTTATTTCCTAAGGCATATAGAATCAGCCTTCTTACCTTTCCGTTAGTAATGGAAGAACTTCAGCAAGGTAAGGTTTCATTGTTATTTTTGCTATTGCTGGTAGGGTTTAGATACTTGGAGAGTTTAATGGATTCCATCCCCTCCTCTTCTCTATTTCTTTTTGTTCATACCCTCAGGATGACTCCTATTAGTTAGAGGTTCATTGGTTTCTTTTTCTTATTTGCATGCATTTAATTATTTTTGAGATATTGGCCAGGAGAGAAAGAAAAGAAGATCTTTTTGCCGAGGTGATTTTTGTTCTTTTTAAAAAATAATGGCCACCTTTTAGAGCTGTTCAATGAATTCATTCAAGCTATACCTTCACCCATCATCATTTGCAAATAAATCCCTCTCAAGTTCAGTTTTTCTACAGTTTTTATCAAAATAAAAATGTGCCCAAGATTAAAGAAGGTCTTTCTGCATTAATACTATTTTTTTTTTATTTTAAGGTTTGATAAATTTTTAGATCCTCTTTCTTTCCAGAGCTCTTAAACTGTTTTGCGTCATTCCAAAAGTCAGGATTTCTAAATTATCCTTTTTAATATAAGAGATCCGAATTGTGATGCTAGATGTAAAGTCTTGGATTCTTGTCTCCCACATGTATTTGCTCTCCTATTTTTACTTTATGCAAAAGGAGGCAAAGCATTATTTTCACTCTGAGCTTAACCTGGCCCTGATGATCCCCTATACTAAATCAATCATCCATCCATCCATCCGTCCGTCCAACCATCCATCCATCTGTCTGTCCATCCATCCATCCATCCGTCCATTCATCCATCCATCCATCCATCCATCCCCATCCGTATCCGTCCATCCATCCATCCATCCATCCATCCATCCATCCATCCATCCATCCATCCATCTATCCATCCATCATGTATTACTAGGAACTTATTCTGTGCCTAACACTTGACTAGTTGCTGGAGAAATTATGGTGGGAACAAAACTTAGACATAGTCTCAGAGAACTTATAGTTTAGTGAAGAGTAAGATATTAATTTTTAAGAATCACAAAAAAAAATTTCACTGGAGGAGATGTATGATACCACGAGAACTTTTTATAGGGCAAGTTAACCTAATCAGGACAAGCAAGGAAGCCAACCCTAAGGAAATAATGGAAGAGCTGAGAAATGGAGAAGAGGAGGGGGGGGCGGGAGATACCAAAGAGACGGAAGAATGGAAATTGGAGAGGCAACAAACTAACACCCTCCCGCCCCCTGCAGATCTCACATTTAAACAAAAACACTCTAATTTTATATAATGTACAGTAAAGACTTGGACTTTTATTGTGTTCTGGTCATACATCATTTTACATTTCTGCATGTCTACAGAATATAAGCAGCTAATGAAAAAAGCTTTGTCATCTTAAGTGAATGCCCTATCTTCTGCAAGCAGTAACCAATAAATATCTATAGGTGATGGTAATTATGTCATAACTTGGGTGAGACCTAAATCACTAGAAGAATGAACAAAGGGAAAGTGCCTGGAGATACAGTTTATTAGCCACAATTCTGAAATCTAAAAACCTCTTACTCTTAAAACAATTTTTTATAACTTAGCCGCTGAAACTTATTTGGTAAAACTTGACCTGAACTTATATGAGAGTATTTATGATCTTTATTTATCTCAATTAGAGGGTACATTCCTATGTTTTAATGCAAATACATGAATGTGTTTGAGTGTGAGGTGCTTGTGAGGGTGTTATATCATATATGAAACTTGTATTACATTACCCTTCTAAAATGTGCAAAAGTCTGTATTCAAAAATATCTGGCTCCAAGAATTTCAGATATATATTATTAGTCCCTCTGTGTTTTCAATGTTTTCTTTTCTTTCTTTTTTTAAAAAAATTATGTGTGACTTGTGTATCCACGCCCATGCACATGTGCTTTGAATAGAGATGGTGGAAAGGTGAATCTTTAGTGAGTTTCATGAAGGTTTCAAGTCCTAACTAAAAGACAAGATAGAATAAAATGTCTGAGGATAGATCACCTTATAAAAAAGCACGCTTCTTCATAAAACATGTGCAAGTAGATTTCTGTTTCTCCTCCTTCCTGATCAGTCCTTGGCATGTGAATTATCTGTAGGAGAAATGTTTAACCACTTTTATTCTTAACCAATTAGGTAAAAATATTCTCACATCAAATCGTACACTATTTCTCTCCAACTCCTGTGGTTCTGGTCTGGGAAGAGTTAGTGACACATGCAGGAGATTGGTAGGATTTATGCACATAAACAAGTTTGTGAGTCGAGACCACATAATGAGTTTACATTAGAACTTGGTTTAAAATCCACGTCTAGCCATTTCTACCTCAATGTTCTCCCAACATGTCAGTGTGTGTCCTCAATAGGTTTGTTTTTTTTTAATTTTTAAGAAAATAAAAGCTTTAGGTTCTCTCAGCATTTTTAATTCTAAAATGCACCAGGTAAGAAGGATCAGAAATATGGATTTTCTCGTTCCATAATTTTCTCTCTTCCATTTTACCTTATTTCCCAAACTCCGTTTTAATTCCCTTACAAAGTCAACCTAGCCAACCTTTCTTTTTGCAGGCCCAGGGCTCGCCAGGGATGCAAGCGCTCACTGCTTGCTGACCCTTCACCATTCAGTATTTTGCACTGTCGACTCTCCCTGCTGAGCCAGAAAGCCTGGGCCAGATTGGAGAGGAACACATGTGAGCAGTTGTCCTTTGTTCTTGTCTTGGCTCCTCGCTCTGACCATGTGTTCTAGGCAGGACTTCTAATTAGGATGCCTGCAAGAAAAGAGCAGATTGGAGATGCCATGTCCTCCTCCACCGCCAGCAGGGCTGGGGGTGGCATGATATGCTGCCCAAAAACTCATCAGGAAACACTTGTTTCCAAGAAAAGAAAATGGGGCATTTCAGCCTGCAGGTGAAGAATGGGAGGAACAAACAGAAAGTGTGTGAGATCTGGGGCAGGGTTCTGCCTAGGTGGATCAATGTATCCATACTCTTATAATAAGATTAATATGTCCCCAAGCCAAGTATAATCTTTGCTTCCAATTGTTACATATGTTTAAGTATTGTATCTCTAAGTGAGTTGTAATGACGAGTAAGTAGCCTTATTTTACCTTTGGTATGCTCTCCATAGATACTATGTATTTTATACATGTATTTGTTGGTCAGAGTATAAGCACCATGGATACAGGGTTTTGGCGTTTTGTTTACTGCTAGATCCCAGTGTCAGAATGGAACTTAGCATATTGTTAGTACCAGGGTGATATTTACAATATTTAACTATCAGTTCCACATGAGTAGCAACCAATCAGAAGACTTTAAACAACCAGTGTGCTGGAATGATTATCAGTCCCGATAAGCACTCAATGAATGTTGGCTGAAGGACTCAGTGAGAGGTACTGTTCCCACAAACATGACGAATATATATTTTTTCATTGAATTTTGAGAACTTACCTACTCAAAATAGTTTCTGAGCAATTCGTATGCACATACTAAAATGTGTATTTGAATATATTTATATGTACATATATATCTGAAAGAATATATCCCAATATCTTAATGGTGGTAATTTACTGGAAATTTGGGTAATTATTTTTCTTTCAACTTTGTGTTCTCTTCTTTCCATTTCCCCCCCCGATCCTTGCTTCTTGGGAATTAAGAGGATATTCCAAGAATATTTTCTAGAGATTAAGCACATAATCCAGTAAGAACAGGCCTCCGAGAGTTGCTCCGTGAATGTGAACTTGAAGTTGTTCTAACCAAAGTGTTTGGTTGTGGAGAAACCCTCAGCCATCCTCACTTTATCACCTGTTCTGTGTGGTCAGTTACACCCCAGGCTGTTTATAGTCTGCTGCTACAGAACAGAGTTGGTGTCAGTGCAAAATCCTTGGCCATTACCCTTTTCACATCCAGCTAGTTGAAATAACCAACTTAATTAAAATATAAAAGAGCGAACACCTCCAAATTTTCTTTTAAAAGTGCTATGATGTAGGCAAGAATATTATGTATATTGCAGGGTTGCAACTATTCACAATTATTCATCTTTTTTAAGTTGTGTCTGAAGAGAAGTGTTAATACCCAAGGGGCGGGGTCTTGCCAATTTCCTAGGCACAG
Organism: Pteropus alecto; assembly: GCF_000325575.1. Taxonomy (NCBI): domain Eukaryota; kingdom Metazoa; phylum Chordata; class Mammalia; order Chiroptera; family Pteropodidae; genus Pteropus; species Pteropus alecto. The sequence goes on along the minus strand of NW_006431920.1, from coordinate 9,048,423 downwards.
TGAATTTAATTCTGTATTGGAACTCAATACCCGCAACCAACACCTGCATTAAATCTACTTTTTATGACATTATTATTAAAAGGTATGTATCATTTGAGGAAATGACTCTATCGGTGTTTAGCTCTTCTCATAAAAAGGTCTTCCTCTTTTATAACTTGTATTTTTTGGCTTCTGCAAAAATTAGTAATACTTCAGGACAAGTAAGGATGAAATGCTTGGAACGACTCAAAATATATATATATATTTTTTGGTAGGGAGGCTGGATTTTATGATTGATTTAGGTTTCAGATGTTTCTTTATAGACATGAGCTGGTTTGGGGTATTATGGTCAAATTCCAGAAAACAAAATCAATAACTTTTTCCCTACCAAACTTTTGTACACGCACGTCTAGATTACAACGATATTGGTATGTAGTTAAAGCTTATGTTCTTTGACTAAATCTAGCTAAATCCTTTCTTTATCCCTGGTGTCCAAGACTTCACCATGTGTTCCCAAGATGTGTTACATTTCCAATTGGTCTAGTTCTTAGGTAATTAGAATAATTTCCTAAGACACAGTATTCTTTACTCCCAGGGAAATTTCCTTAGGAGAAACATGGAATAGGGAATCAGAAAGGTTGGTTCAAAGTTCAACTCTGTCACTTACTAGCTAGGGAACCACTGGTAAATAACCCATACACTTTCTAAGTCTGAATTTCTCATCTTAATAAAGGTGTATTATAATACGTTTATCAGAGGACTGCAGTGAAGAATAATTAAGATAAACTATCAAAACTGTAAAGCATTATGTAATATAAGGGCTGATTATAATTTGGCAAAGATTGGCCAGTTACATAGATTACATAGTTCACTTGATCAATTATGTAGTGATTAAATCAATGTAAATAGCAAGTCATATAATCAGATCTTCAAAGATTACTCAGTAATTAAGAGTCTACATTTTACCTTTCTGGATCTGTTTCCTCATTTTATCTATCTATCTATCTATCTATCTATCTATCTATCTATCTATCTATCATCTATTTATTTATTTATTTTAGGCGAGGCAACCCTTGGTTGACCTCACAGATTACAAGGACCTTGTCAGCTTACAACCCCTTATTTTATTTATTTTTATTTATTTTTTTTATGCCTACAGCACCCAGGCTTCCTAGGTGGTCTTCCATCCAAGTACTAACCAGGCCTGACCCTGCTTAGCTTCCAAGATCAGACAGGATTGGGTTTGTTCAGGGTAGCATGACCCTAGATTGTTTCTTCATTTGAGAAAAGAAATCATTGCATGAGAAGATTAAGGACATTTCCAGCACCAAGTTCTATGATGACAGAGACTATTTTTTAAAAAGTTATTGTTCGACTCATTTTAAAGTAAAATATGTTTCACAGCTTTACTTCCTGTCATTTAATCTTCTTCTTCTTCTTCTTCTTTTTTTTTTTTGCAATGGAACAAAAATATGCCACTGAGATCTGTTGTGTTGGCATCACAGCATCCAAAGATTTTCAATAACAGATAAATAGAAAATGAAAACAAAAAAGTCAGAGTGTCATTTGGGAAGCTGACAAACAGCATGATGCCAACCAGTTTTCAATTACAGGTCAATCTGGAGGTTTATAGGAGTTGATTTCATTTAACTTATTAGGAGGATGGTATCTACCACAGTTTCCTAATTAGCTCCCCTTTGTCATCCAGGATTTTATGCTTAACATTGAAGTGGTAAGCCAGCTTCATCAACCTACTCTGGGCTAAAATCGGACTTCCATCCCAAAGGCTTGAGTGTTACAAGATGGCCACACTGGGTGACTGGAATTTTCACAGGGCTGCTCCATGGAGAAACAGGGCAGCTGGAAGTCAGATCAGGGAAATGTGAATGCTCTCACGGACTGCAAATTGTCCTCAAGGAATCCCTGGTAAAATGGCATGATTAGGATGGATGACTAAACTCCTCATCCAATAGAACGAGAAGTTGGATAGAGTAGCTAAGAGTTATCAAGTACTTCCTCTGCATCAGACACTATCCTGTATTTCATATGTATCATGTGATTTAGTCCTTTCAACATCTGTTTAAGGAGGATGCTATTAGCCCTATCCACATCAACAGATGAAGGTACTGAGGCATTGAGAGGTTAAGTAAATTGCCCAACCACACACATTCTGGCAGGTTCATCCATGGTGAGCCAAGAGGCAGAATAGAAGCTAATTGCAGATATGAACCAAAGTACAAGTTAAACCTGTGGTCGGTGTTAATGGTGTGCCCATGTGAACCATAGCACCTTTAACATCATTAAACCCCTGCACAGAGGACACCTTGCTCCTCCATAGCAGGTGTTCAATGTCCTAGATTTCATCCAGCACCTCCAAGCTATTTTTTTCTCTTCCAGCGGAAAGAAACAAGAATGACCATTTCAAGTTAATTTCATCCTGAAGGGACATGATAAAAGATGATTGATTCTTTTAGTTTCACGCTCTTTGGTACCATTTCAAAATTTAATACATACTGAATGAAAATTGATTATAGGACACTTTGATAGCTCAACCTATTTTTCTCTGTGTGTGTGTGTGTGTGTGTGTGTGTGTGTGTGTGTGTGTAAGAGAGAGGGGGAGAGAGAGAGAGGTCGAAAGTGTGACATTTGCCCATTTGCCTGTGGACTGTGAGGTTATTTAAGGGGGAGAGTCAGCTTGGAAAAAAAAAGATGCAAAGACCAAATAGAATAAATAGAGTTCCAAGAATGTCTCAGAAATTTTGCAATTAAATTCAGATTGCTATTTATTGCAGAAAAGTGGGGCATTTTTGCATTATGCTCAGCACTTTTATGCAGAATAGAGATGACTGACTTAAGGACTTAATTGTAACAGTTATTTTGTATTGGGAAAAATGATGTCAACATAGCTTGAAGCAGGTATGTTTGAATGGGATGTAATCCTACACTTGATCTTAGCCAGAAGGCCAAAAAGTGATGGGATGTAATCTTTAGGGCAACAGTAGTTGAGACATCACCTGAATGAAAAGCTAAATCTGTTCAATATGGGACATATTTTAACTCTCGAAAGTATTATTTCAAGCTTTATATAAAATAAAAGCTTTATGAGAAGTTACTATAAGTATCTGCATACTAACGTGTTTTTGCCTTGGTAAGAATTAGAATCTAAGTTTAGAATGGGAAAGAACTTTACCTGAAGGAGTTTCGAGCTGACTCTGTTGGAGGCGGGACTGTGGGGTACAAGTGTGCAGCATCCTAGGAGGCAGGTCACCATTGTTGTCCTGATGGTTGTCATTGTTCCACTGCAGGGGGTACCCCGCATGCAGAATGCATCTCCTTTAGCTTCACTATGTGGAAGCTTGGGCAGGATGGGGCGTGGAGGAAATTGGAAGAGAGGGCTGTAGCAGAATGGAAAAATAATCATGGTGACATTTTAAATTACAATACAGACTATAAAAGTCTACCTATGAAAGTGTGGCCAATATGTAAAAATCGAATGTGTGCTTGCTCAGGGACTAGAAAATGTCATATAAATGAAAACACTGATTTGGTTAAATGAAAAGATTGTGGACGCTTTTGGGTTTATCTTCTCATTTTTAATATTATTTCAGTAAAATAAGATTCTGAAATAGCCACAGACTCCAAATGACTCTGCACACTTATTTAGATGAAATGCACGCTTAACATTTTCTACTCGAGAGGAAAATCATGGAATTGAGCTTCATCACAGAGGACGAAATGACATCCAATGGTGCTGGGGCCACGTGGTTAGGTCCACACGAGCAGTGGCAAAGTGGGGTTTGAACTCACAGGGCTCCTTTCCCTA
>NW_006431920.1:9039871-9044409 GCF_000325575.1 Pteropus alecto | reverse complement strand
TTTCTTGCCCTTGGCAACTCTTCTTCCTTCCTAATCTTTCACATTCTCATGACTTCTATAGTAGGCTGAATAATAGGCACCCAAACTTGTCAGATCTTAATCTTGGTAACCTATAAACGTTACTTAATTTGTAAAAAGGTCTTTGCTGATGTGACTAAGTTAAGAATATTAAGGTAGGGAGAGAATGTTAGATAAACTGGATGTGCCCTAAATGCCACTGCACCTGTCCTTATAAGAAGAGGGGAGGGAGCGTCAGCCCACGCATAGAGGAGGGTGTGGTATTGGAGGCAGCGATTACAGTGAGGCAGCGACAAGCCAAGGAGTGCCAAAGAATGCCAGCGGCTGTCGGAGGCTGAAGGAGCCAAGGAACGAATAATTCTCTCCTAGATCCTCCAGAGGGACTGTGGCTCTGTCCACACCTTGGTTTTGTATTTCTGTGAAAGAATAAATTTCTATTGTAAAAAGCCACCAAGTTTGCAGTACTGTTACAGCAGCTAGAGGAAACTAATATAACTCCAAAATTTATTGCTCTAATCCTAGACTATCTTCAAATTTCTATCTATCTGTGGACCTCTCAGTTTCTGTTTCTAAATCCCTACTAGCTGTCCTCTCCCCTCCCCTCAACATGCTTCCCAGCTCAGGTCATCATTCACCAGTTCCTACTCATGCCGCTTTTCTCTCATTCCTGACATCGGATTAGGTGCCAGATCATGGTGATGCTATCTTGAGAACGGTTTCCTAGGATCATCACCGACTCCCTATCCCCACCACTACCAGACCAGGCCAGCAACTTACCACCGAGTCTCATTTCAATTTCTGCAATCTTTGTACTTTCCTTCTCTCATTTGCTCTCCATTCTACCATGAGAATAATTTTTCTAAAATGGCAAATTAATATATATCTCTGCGCTCGAAAATACCTATGGAATTAAGTTCAATGTCAGAGCATCACCAAAGCGGTAGCAACAGGATGCAGACTCTAGAGATGCGACTGCCTAGGTTCCATTCGGGGCTCTGCCGCTTACCAGCTAAGTGGCTGAAGGCAGGTTACTTCCCTGTGCATCATTTCTGTCTCTCTGTACATTGAGGATGATAATAATAGTGCCTCCCTTGTAAAGGGACTGTCAGAAACAAATGAGTCGATACCTGTAAAGCACTCAGAAGAGTGTCTTGGCACCCCAAGAAATAAGCAGCAAAATTATAGCTTGTTACAATAACAATTATAATATTGAAAAGAAATATTAGCTGTTTTTAATATATGTAGAACAACCTTCAGATTCTTTACATTCTGGTTATGTTCAATATTGCGACCTCACCTTTTGCTACCCTTTCTGTGTTACTCAGAGTTCTCTAGAGAACAGAACCAATAGAATGAATGTGTGTGTGTATATATATAAAAAGTTTATTATAAGGAATTGGCTCATGTGATTATGGAGGCTGACAAGTCCCAAGATCTGCAGTTGGCAAGACTTGGAGCCCCAGGGGAGCCAATGGTGTAGTTCCAGTCTGAACACTGGCAGGCTCAAGACCCAGACATAGCAGATGTTTCAGTTCAAGTCCAAAGGCAGGAAAGAAATACAACGTCTCGGCTCAAAGGCAATCAGGCAGGAGTTCTCCCTTGGTCAGGGGCAAGTCAGCCTTTTTGTTCTATTGGGGCCTTCAACTGATTGGATGAGGCCCATATTGGGGGAAGGGGGAAGCTGCTTTAATCAAGTCTACCAATTTAAATGTTAATCTCATCCAAAAGCATCCTCACAGAAACACCCAGAATAAAGTTTGCCCCTAAACTGGGCTCCCGTGGCCCAGTCAAGTTGACACATAAAATTAACCATCAGACTTTCCTAACTACCCTCTCGGTGGTTTCCTGAGCAAGCCTAGTCATCTCTTGTCTTCCTGCCTTGGCTCACACTGCTTTTTTTGTTTGTTTTTTCCTTCTTAAATTCCCCTTCATTTTTTGTCCGCTCTGGTCTGGACAAGCCTTAATTATTCTTCACAACTGAGTTCAAACGTCGCCTCTTTCTCTACGTGGCAAATCACTATTTCACCTCCTCACAGCGAAATTTGACTCTTCCTGCCTCTTCGCTGCCCAATAGCACTCCATTCACAGACCTGATCACATGATGTTAAAACTAGTATGTATCCAACTACTCAAAGTCAGAACTTATGGAAGACAAACATAGCTTCACATCTATTTTTTTTTTTCCTTGATATTCTTAGGAACTGGCCCAGGGCCTTCCACACCATAGGTGCTCAATAAATTCTTGTTGAATTAATTCGTGGCCCTTTGAGAAAACAGAAAAGATGAGCTTCTCTTATGAACAAAGCAAGGTCAGCAAATTGGAGTTCTAGTTATCAATACTTTTCCCACTCTCTAAGTGGAGTTTTCCCAGAAGGCGTACTGCCGTTCCCTGCAGAGGGAATTTGAGGACTGCCAGCAGGAGTGCCCTGGCTGAGCTGAATTACTGTGACGGTGCCTAGGGAGAGAGGCAATCTTTGAAGCGCCCAGGCGGTAACCTTTATTTAATTGGCAAGATGGAAATCAATGACACATATGGCATTAACAATTTTAGATTCTGGATTAGTTTGCAGTGATATCTACTGAACAAAAAGAAAAAATAGATTCAAATAATCTTGAAAGTATTTTTTGGTCCAGGAAAAATCCTAGTGCATTTGTTATCTTTCTTAATAAGAATTCAGATATTTAAACTTGTATGCAGAAGGAAAAAAAAAAAACCAACAATTGTATAAATAGTTATCTAAAGAGATATATACAGTAAATAAAGAGCATAGGCTATGAAATATGACAGATTATTCTCTTTCTTTTTTATCTGGTTAAAAGATATGTTTCTTATACCTATTATTTTTATTTTATACTTTTAAAATCTTAAAGGTAGATAAAATATAGGTGTACACAAATCAAGAAGCTGAGAAAAACATCCCCAAACCAAAATAGGGTAAACACATGGTTTAGTAATAAACTGTATCATTCAAAATTCAGTGCAGGAAACAGAAACCACTGTAGATATTTTAAGAAGAAAGGGATTTAATGCAGGAAATTAAGGGCTTAGAAGATTGTTGGAAAGGCTGGAAGAGTGGACATCAAGGGCCACCGCTGGAGCTACAGAGGAGGCAATCCGATAGCATTGTCACTGCTGCAGAGCCACTGCTGACTCCTGACACCCAGAAGCTGGCAACCCTACACTAAAACGTGTCCTCTGTCACTCTCACATCTCCATGACCCCTCCTAACAGGAGCAACAGCAGTAGTAGAGCCTTAGCTAAAGTTCACATGATAGACACATTGCAAGTCCAACCTAACCAAGGTGTCTTTCAGTAGGAGAGTGGATAAATAAATCGTGGTACATCCAGACAATGGAATATTATTCAGCACTAAAAAGGAATAAGCTATTAGTCCATGAAGAGATATGGAGAAAACTTAAATGCATATTACCAACTGAAAGAAGCCAATCTGAAAAGGCTATATAGTATATAATTCCGACTACATGACATTCTGTAAAAAGCAGAATTATGGAGAGAGTAAGATTAGTGGTTGCCAGGAGATAGAGGAGAAAAGGCGGAATGAATAGGAGGAGCACAGAGGGTTTTAGGGCAGTGAAATTACCCTATATGACACTATTAATTGTGGATTCATGTCGTTATACGTTTGTCTAAAACCATAGAATATTTAACATCAAGAGTGAGCACTGTTGTTAAGTATGGACTCTGGGTGATAAGGATGTGTCCATGTAGATTGATCAATCGTAACAAATGTGCCACTCTGGTGAGTGATATTGATAATGGGGGAGGCTGTGCATGTTGGCAGGGGCAGGGTAAATAGAGGAAATCTCGCTAACTTTTGCTTATTTTTGCTGTGAACCTAAAATTGCTCTAAAAATTTATTTTTTTTAAAAAAAAAGACCAACTTCTTACATTTGCATACTTTGTTGTACAAACTTAGAGGAGAAACTTGCAGATCTAGTCCAAATCCTATGTGTGAGAAATTAAGAAACTGACATCCTCTATTGTCTGAAGAAGTTTTTAGCTCGAAAAAATAGCTGCACTAACACTAAGGAGCCTATTGTCAAATCAGATTCTTCACAGCTAGGAGTCTTTCCCAGAGCCAGTCTTTGCTAATAATTTCACAGAGAAGCAACCAACAGGCACTAGGGATGCACAGGAAAGATCTGGACAGTGAGAGTGGCTCCCCAGCTCCTTCCTTCCCTCACATATGCACCCCGACCCTGATTAGGTGAGGCCTCTAACTGAGGTAGTTCACACAGCAGAGAGCATTTTGGTTATGAAATATCTCAGTTTTGTATCCCAGGTGGTGATTTAATTTATGTCACATTTTCTAGAAAGCCATGCCCCGTAAATCCATAAATCCTAGGTGTGTTTAAACAACCTTAAACAAGGGCCATGATGTTAAGATTTTGTAGATATGAACTTTCTTCCTAGAAAATATCAGTAGTATATTTATCAGGAAGTCCAGTTAGCAGAGTGTATATTGAGAGATAAGACCAGGTCCCCCGCTTTCTCTTTC
>NW_006431920.1:9034780-9039832 GCF_000325575.1 Pteropus alecto | reverse complement strand
GACCAGGTGCTTTAAGTCCTTCCTCCCCAATATCAAACCTGCAGAAGACTTGAAAGAAGAGGAAAATAAACCCACCTAGATTCACGTTAGATAACATTTTACATTATCTGTTCTCTCTCTCTCTCTCTCTTTCTCTCTGCCTCTCTCCCTCTCTTTTTCTCTTATTTGTGTGTATCTATACGTCTAGAATGGACTCCCTTCAAATAGACCCTGAGATGAGAATTTATGGGAAAATGATTTATTAAAAATGTGCTCACATGAAGAATAAGGAAAGAAAACTGGGGGAGCAGAAAGAAGTTACATAAGGGTACGATTTCAGATTTAGTTCAAACCTCAAGTCTACGTGGATTTCTTGACGCCATGAAGCCTTAGATGTGAGATGTTAGAAGTAAAGAAAAGCACAGAAAAGTTGGTGAATGGACACACTAAAATAGCGAAAAGGGATCAGGGTAGAACACTGTGTGTGTGTGTGTGTGTGTGTGTGTGTGTGTGTACATGCTCATGCACATGCGCATACACATACTCCCACACACACGCTTTTTTGCTGGACCACTTTAAGAGAGCCGCAGGCATTTTTGAAGCTTTACTGCTAAACACTTTAGCATTGATATCGCAAATAACCTACATAACTGACACCGTTAAGCACATTCAAGCAATTGAATACTGATCCGTTAATCTAAGACAGAATCCATATTCAAATTATTCCAATAGTGTCTTTTAAAACTGTTCTTTATTTTCCTTATTTAGGATCTATTCAAGTACCACACATTCCATTTAGTTGTCATATCTCTTTGGACTCCTCTAATCTAGATTAGTTTCACCAACTCTTTTTGACTTTAATGAACTTAATATTTTTGAAAGGCCCAAGTTTAATAGAAAGTCCAGTCGTTTACATTTGTTTGATTATTTCCTCACAACTTGATGCAAGTTAAATACATTGAAAATATACACATTAGTAATATTTTGTTTTCTTAAGAGGATCATGTCAGAAGACACATAATGTCAGTTGTTCCTCTATTGGTCGTATTACATTTTTTTCACTTGATTGACATGTCTACCAGAAACGACCATAAAAGTAGTATATGACTCAAGCTATCTTAGAATCTCCTGCTCCACGCCATGATTCTTTCCAAACTCTCTCACTGAGAATGTCTATCAATTTCTAAATCTCCAATCACATAGTTTCGAAGTCATAAAGAAACAAATTTAAAAAAATCTTTCCCATCCAAACCTACATAGTAATAATCCATTTTCTTGCCAACTTTCAGGTTTCTTCCTTTATACTATTTCTCAGATATACTCCTTTATCTCCATTGTTCAATCATCATTCTAGTTTGGTCTTTAAACTTTTGTTCTATGAACTCTTAGAACAAATGGCAGTTAACTTTGATCAGTGCTCTTTTATTTTATTTTGACTCATTTCTATCCCAAAGAATATTTTATCTTCATCTGTAAATATCCTTAGACCCTGTATTAGTTTACTAGGGCTGCTGGAAAAAGTACAACCGACTAGGTGAGCTTAATGAGTAGAAATTTATTGTCTCACAGTTCAAGAGGCCAGAAGTCCAAGATCAAGGTGTCAATAAGCTTGGCTCCTTCTGAGGTTTCTGAGCGAGAGTTTGTTCTATGCCTCTTCACTAGCGTGTGGTGCTTTGCTGGTCATTCTTGGTGGTCCTTAACTTGTAGAAGCATCACCCCATCTCTGCCTTCATCTTCGCATGGTGTTTTTCCTATGTGTGTACGTGTCCAAATTTCTCCTTTTTCTTAAGGACATTAGTCATATCGGATTAGGGAACCATCCTACCCCAGTATTACTACATCTTAAGTGATTAGATAGATATACAACAATTTTATTTCCAAGCCAGGTCACATTCTGAGGTACTGGGGGTTAGGACTTCAAAAACTAAATTCTGGGGGTGGACACAAGAAAATCCATAACAAATCCTTATATAAACTCCTGTATGTCAGGATAGGAGCTATTACTTTACAATTATTTGATCTAGTCAAAGCATCATTTATAATGTCTTACCTGAAGCCTTTCTTACTTAATCCTACCCAGTTATTTTCATTTAAAATATTCTATTAAAGTTTCCATCATACTTATTATCTGTTATAGTAAAAATGGGTCCTTATTAATGTGTATAGACATCAGTTGTGCTTATGTACTAATCGGGTGCCACTCATTTTCCAGTGAAAAGAGCTAATTTCTCATAATCGCAGGTGAGGCTGATCCACGGCCACAAATGATGGCATCAGCGTATTGTCTCTCCCTGGTTTTTGCATCTAATTTCTCCCTGCTTTGACTATATTTTCAGACTGAATTTTCTTCGTGGTAACCATTTCGACATGGCCAGGCCCATATTGATATCCTACCTGCTAAGCAATCCCACTGGAAAGAAGATGCATGTTCTTTCCAAAAGGGCTCTTGCAGACTCCCAAGTTTGCATCTCATTGGCCAAGGGTGGATCACATGTGTCCCTGCCAATCATTAAAGCTATCTAATCGGTCATGCTCTGGAGCTACAGGCAAAGTGATGAGTGAGAATAAATTTTACCCAAAAGAAACTTGGATTTTTATTTTTATTTTTCCTACAAGAAACTAATGGATGCAGATGAGATAAAACAAATAAATAAACAAAAAACAACAACACATATGTTTATTATATCTTATGTTTATGATCCTCTTGTATTTTGATTGGCACCTTCGATAAATGAAAATGTGTGTATTTATACAAATAGATTCGTGTTCCATAATTTTCTGCAGAAAATAAAGTGGTTGTAATTCTCCAAATCTTGATTAAGAGAGTTTTTAGAAACATGCCTCTCTAGGGAGAAGAGCAGCATGCTTTTACTTTGTAGGGATAATATATGGATCAACCAGTACTTTGACTATAAAAAGTGCAATATAAATGTATCCTTTAATTATGCCTCTGAAAGTAATATCTGTTTTCCACATCTATTAGGAATAACATCAGGTAACAGAAGTAAAATGTAATGAAAGAGACCAAAACTAATCATGCTGGGACCAAAGAGATTGAAGCAAAATAGCTAGGCAGAGATTCTTTCTTCTTAGAGACAAAATCAAATCCAAACATGAGTTCAACTTGCTAAAAAATAAATCACGTCCACTTTCTTCACAGGCTTCTTTATGTATTGCAAAAAAATGACCTTTAAACTACCTTGAGAGATAGCAGCTGACTAGAAAATTACAGTTATTAGCAGGATAACCAGAGATTAGAGTATTTAGAGTATTGTAAAAAAAAAAAATACTAAGAGACAGATGTTAACAATTTGCAACCTCAAAAGACAGCTACAATAAACCCCTATACTGCAGTGTTTCTAAAAGATGATTGGGGGATTCATGATAATATACCGAACCTAGAAATCTAAATGTGGATAAGTAAAATCACCTTTTTCTGAGAAATTTATCATAAAAGTTTGATTTGTAAAGACCATGGAAAAATCATTAATTATATTTATCAAGTATTCACCTCTGCCCCAAAGATGTTTTAAGTGTAATGTTTCCTGTATTATAAATAACTAAACTACACACCACAATTTTTGAAAGGCATTCCCGGAATAAAGGCTACCAGATAATGATTATAATCTGTTCACTGTTAACCCTTTTGTAGGACAGGATGAACCTAAATTGGATGTTAGGAACATGAGTTACAGACATCACTCTTTTTTTTTCATTTGATCCCAGGCCAATCATTCAATAATCATTTTTCTTTTCTTCTCAGAAGAAAGCTTCAGTAAAGTGTTTTTCTGGGCAAAAGTGGGAGGAAACGTGAACCCTGGCACCAGCTGGACTTGAGCCCCACCAGCTATGCCACTGAAGCCTGTAGGGCCCTGTAAGGCAGCCGTTACTCATGGACTCCAGCACCATCCTGCTTGGGTTCAAATCCTGACTCTTGCTTTCCGTGTGACCTTGCTCTAATTTCTTAACTTCCTATGCAAGGGTTTCCTTATGCTTCAAATGGAGATGATAATGATGCTTGCCACTAGAGTTATGAGAAGTAAAAGATTTAATATTTGTAAAGGGCTTAAAACATTGCCTGGGGCAGGATTGACTGTCACCTGCTGTTTGAAAACACTTAGAAAACCAAACGCCATTTGCTCTTTAGTGAAATGGGGTTGGGACTGATAGTTGCTTTTCAACTGATGAGAATTTCCCGAGCTGATAACAGGACGTGGGGCCAGGAGACACTCTACATGGTATAGTTGTCTTCCACAATGACACCTTCAAGTTTTAGTGATGTCAGTAGAAGATTTTATTTCCAGTGAGGTCACCAAAAGTTTTAATGTTTGTTATAGACTTATATCAATTCACTAAACATTTATTAACTTATTTTGGGGGTGACTCTATCAGGTGCTGAACTGAGAGGCCCATGTATAGAGAAAAACATTTGCTTGACGTTTCTAGGGGGGATCATGTTTTGCCCTCCTCCAATTAATTGTTCCTGCTTTAACCAATGGCATGACCATCCCCCCAATGCAGGAAACCCCTTCCTTTCTCTTCCTTGCCCTCCACATGCAACCAACAGTGAAGCCTTGTCAGACCTCTGTGTAAAGCACTCACCCCCACTGGGCTGTCTCCCGCTGGGGCCTCATCATTCTTTGCTTACACTCTTGATGCAGCCTGATGGGCTCCCCTAGTACATTCAGCTTCTTCTTTTGTCTACTTCTCCTATGGGTCCAGATTAATGAGAAAATACTGTCCAGATTCCTGTAAATGATATTGGTTTCCAAGCTACCATTCCAACAGTTTCTTACTATTTCTCTTTATGCATCTCGCGATCCCCTTGAATCCGCCTTCCTGCTCTTTCTGTATCTGCCTTTACTCACGCTGTTGCCCATACTTAAGATACCCACATATCCTATTCTCAGTGGACAATTTCCAAATCTGTCCTGTTCCGTGAAGTCTTTTCTGGTTTCCTCTTTTTATTTCTCTCTGCCCACTCCTTCCCTCACTGTTGATCTCCATATTCTGGGAACTCTCATGACTTTTCATCTTTGACTCTCTATGTCACTTATCTTGTATATTTATTTT
>NW_006431920.1:9013851-9034747 GCF_000325575.1 Pteropus alecto | reverse complement strand
TCTTAGAGAATAAAATATAGTCTGATTTATCTTAATGCATAACAGTGAATACAAACACTCACAAATACATACTTAATGGTTAAAGACAGGCAGAAAAAAAATTATGGCAGTTATCTTCCAGGAGCTCAGCATCTAATAAAGAGTATCTGTCTATCATCTATCTATCTATCTATCTATCTATCTATCTATCTATCTATCTATCTATCTATCTATCCATCCATCCATCTATCTATCATCTATCATCTATCTATAGTCATCATCATCATCTATCATCTTACACACACACACACGCAAACTGTGATGCAAGGTTGATTCTGAAAAGGCAAAAATATATATAAACATCTTTTTAGCAAATGTAACCAAAGGAATACTTTACTCCGGAGAGTTTGAGGGTGGTGGGGCTTCTTAGAGGACGTAGAATTTTAGTTGAACTCTGAAGACAAGATAGAAGACATAAAGGGATTGAAAATAAAGATATTTTAGACTGAGCCAACAATTTGAGTCAAGATCTGGAGGCAGATGAGGGCAATGCCATGTTCAGGAAACAGTGTCCAGACTTGTCTTGTTGGATGTGTTATCTGTGAACTTATCTAAGTCTTATGATTGGGGAGACTCACAGGTATATTACCCTGGGATAGGTTTTTCTTCTAAATTTGGTCTAAGCTGACTTAAAGCGAGAGACTCATTTTCCTCATCTTCTGCGGGGACAACTTTATTATTGAATATTACATATTTTTGTGAACTATAGACCTCTCCTTTTACTGAATGTAATTGATAGTTACTAAAAATTGTGGGAAGACATGTGTTCATTTAACATTTTTATTACTTGCCATTTTGTTTCATGATAGTAGAGTGAACTGCAAATCAAACTTAATATGTATCAGTATATATTTTTAGTGGTAAGCCAAATTTAATTTTAAAAGAGTTAATTCATTTAACTGTTATAATAAAGCATGTAGATTGACAAGCATGAAAATTTGAGTGGTGAAATACCCCGCACATAAAAAAAAAAAAGGTGCTTAACAAATATTGGCTAAATTGAACTGGTATAGTGGCCACCCATAATATTAGCCCCTTTTGCCCACCGATATAGTTGCAATGGGAGCCACCATGTTTCAAGGTCCCACACACACACACAAGCACACATTCTTGACCTTGAGTTCCGTGAAATACTCCATTATTTAAAAATAAATAAATAGATTCCCCCTTTTTTTGTTTGGTCTTTTTTTTTTTTCCAGAGTTGGAGCAAATATAATTCATCACAACTTTCTTCCTTAAATATGATTATCCTGAGATTAAAAGAGTTTTTATGTGATATTAAAAAAATTCAAATTGAAACTTTACCTATAGTAATAATTTCCAACTTGTAGCAGATGTCAAAGGCTGTATATATCCTGTACATAGGGTGAAGATTATCATTTTATAAATCAAGTATTAGACGGTAAAGACATTGTTTCTGGAGAATACAAGAAATTTCTCAAATGCCTATGCCCGTCCAAGCTTGGCTGATTGAATCAGGCGCTCTTGAACTTTTTGCTAGGAATAAAGCGCTAGTCTTTAATATCTTAACTCTGCTGCGGGGCAAAAAGATGTCTACAATATAATTGTGTTTCAATCATATTGTACCTTTTCCTCTTAACCAAATCTCATGTCTGGTGTGGAATCTGGTTACACAAGTGAATTATTTCACAAAGATTTCTGAACTTCTGTCCATAGAGTTGAAACTAATCCCATTGGGTGGCTGAAGCCGTACAATATAAAACCCAGATGCTATGTGCTGCCATATTCCCTACAAAATGGAGAAAAATTGTGAGAGAGAATAAGCTTGACACCCAGAGCAGTCAGAAACAAGAGATGGAAAGAGGTAGCCTTAGAATACCATGTCACAGTTGGTCCTGGCTCCAGCTACAGGTTTGACTTTCCACTGGTTGGGAGTCTAATTTTGGATGCTACTGGTCATTATATTCCCCTTTCTGCTGGAACATGTTGAAGGGATATCTTTGTCATTTGTGACCAAAATTCTATAAAATCTCTGACTTGTCCTGACAGTAGAAAGCTGGAGCTATGAGTGGGAAAGAACTGGCCTAGGACCTCGGGAGATGGAGCAAATGTCAACTGGTGGCAGTACTTAAGCTTGAAAGAGACAAACCAAAAGCAAATGACCTGATCTGATCCAGGATGGCCGGACGTCAGGTTTGCTTATTCAGAAGGAAGACACTAGGAAAGAGCCCCTTATATAGGAAGGAGGGGTCTATTCTTAAATGCCTATGATTTCATCCAAGTGTAGGAAGAGAATGTAAAAATCCTGAGCCAGTTCTGATGCTTAAGGATCAATTCTAATGCAGGGCCTTCCTTAGAGCAGTGCCTAAAAGGGCAGGAATGAGAAATTAAATGTAGATTATCCTTTGGGGAATAATAGAATAGAGCAACAGGACCTTTTTCCTGTCATACCTGGGAAATGAATCAGCATTATCCACTATCAGTAGATCCATATGGCCCTAACCATTAACCAGTATGTAAGAGAGCCAAGTAAAGCTCTATGCCATTTTAGTGATGTAATTGGCATTCCCTTAGAGCACTGGTATTTTAGAATATGTTTATATGGAAGAGAGAATTCGGACAAGAGCATCCCAGAGCATAATATTGAAATCATATAATCTGAAGTAGACGCTTGGCCCGAGTTCCTCTCTGAGAAGTCCAAAAACCAGTAATCGTATGGTTCTAGGGTCCAGCTGGACACTCAGTTTTTGATGCTGGCTGCAAAGCAGATAAAGGCATCACAGAGCAGAGCTGGGTGCTTTATGTGTTTGAGGAGAATAAAAGCTGCTCAGTTGCACAATCTACTGTCACAGAATTATGAAACACCTTATGATTTAGTTCAGTGGAAACAGCCAGAAACCCCTCTCCCTAAAATTCCCATCTTACCTTGAAAGATGAGGCAATCCAAAGCTTTTTCAGATGACATGCCTTAACTTTTCAAATTAGTTTACTGCAAATCTATAAATCAAGACTATTTTTCATTCTTCACTCTGGCGGGCACCCCTCTGTCTGGCTACATCCTGGGGGATGGGAAGCCCTTCCCTCTTCCGCAGATGTGTGTGGAATGTTTTAATCCTCTCACTCTTCTCTACCACTAATTGCCTTGTCTTTTAAAGCAGCCTGTTTTAAAGCAGGCAGTTGCAAGCTGAATGCATGGGAGGATATGATGATGAAGCCTTATTAAATCAGGGCCAGTCAGGTTAGAAGCTATGGCATAACTTACCTCTACATTTCTGACCCTGAACTTGCTTATCCGGATTCCTGACCTTGAACTTGCTTTACGGTCTGTTGCATTAATTACGGTTGTATGAAAATTTTTTAAAAAGAAACAAAAAATTTTAAATTTTTGACTCAGAGAAGTGCTTGGGAACTTTACCGGGTTTCCCTGGTTTGGTTTGTATTTTGAATAGTAAAGCATCTAATTTGTCCATTTTCTCCAGTCACCTCATTGTTCACTTATCAAGAGAACATTGCTTTCCCACAATCCTTAGAGTCTTCCTTCTCATAATGTACTGAGGTTAAGAACATACTAATTTAAAATAAATGGTAATTTAAAATAGTTAACATTTGTATATGATTAGCACACAATGCCCTACACATACATTACTCAACAGTCACCCTGTGTGGTAAGAATTAGCGTGTGAGGTGAGCAGGCCTGTTTTATCATGGTGGCCTCAGACAGAAATTATAAAAGTTCTATCCATCTTAAATTCTTTTCTTCAGGGAGGAATGTGATAGGGCTTAAAATTATAAGTAAATAAATGTGAGGTAAGTTTGAAACTCATAAGCCTTCCTTCTATGTAGGGAACTCTATATTAGGCAGGCAATGGGATTGCATTTCTGCTTTTATTAATCGCAAAGGAGGCACATGCTTAGCCAGCCGAAACTGCCTTTATTAGTGAATAGACATTCCTTGCGCCTAGGTTTATAGTCTGCATTCTGAAAGTGTTTTATATTCTTCCTTCTACTTATGGCTGTTCAGGGTGATTGAGTTCAAACCCAATCCTTGTGAATTCACCAAGTAACCCAATTAGCTGAAGAGGAGAGTAATGCTAGTCTTTCTGAATGAATCTAGGATGCCACACACTTCTAGGAAAAAGCAAAAACCAAAATAGCAGATATTTCTGATGATTTGACCCCCTTATACGACTAAGTTTTGATGAAGTCACCTGCAGCGTTCACTCTTCTACGTTTCCTTGGTTTGTCTCAATACAATACATGCAGACAAAGTAATAAGACAGTAGTTCTGAACCCCCAGAGGCTTTACTTGATCTTACCCAGAATTCCACTGAAGGGACACAAGGTGAGTGATGAGACCTGCTTGTCTGTTATAAATCCCAATAAATTGAAGAGGGAGAGACAAGGCTGACACATCACCTCTGAGGACTAAGCTACAGACTCCCAACTGATTTATTTGCCCATTTCTCCTCATTATGAAAGATGGAAATGATTTAACTCAAACATTTTACAGAGACGTTTGCTCAGGGTCAACCTATTTCTAGGGGGAAGAAACGCCTGTCTTTATTTTGTTTATTGTTCTCCAAAGTCTTTGTTCTAATCTAGTTACAGCCACCAGGCCTCCATCAGCAGATATTTTTTCCCTCTTAGAAATAAAAGTAGACCCCTGGAACTTGCTAAGCTCTGCTGTCTTTAGGAGTAACTTGGGTATTGGAAGTTGAACTTTTCCTGACGCCGAACGATAGTTAAAGCGAGTAATGGTGAGGAATCGAGCAGATGTGGTCCAAAGTTGTGCCAGCCACCTGCATGACTCACACATTATTAAACTTCTAAGACTCAGTTCTTCATCTGCTAACTGGCATTAATCAAGTTAAATGAGATAACGCTTGTCACATAGTAAGTGCTCAATAAATAACTACTCTCACACATCAGCATCATCCTCTTCATTCCCACAGCATGAACACCAACACTACTCTAGGTTTTAGCCTTGATGTTTCTTTTCCATTAGATCCCAATGCTTCAGTATTCGGGAGACTGGCAATGGTCCCTTTGGCTTGGGTTTATGCGGACTTAGCCTTGCATTAAATGTTGCAATCATCCCCATTCACCTACAGGATGAAGTCCAGTCCCCTTAGCCTCACTTACATGCATAGAGCACCTTTCTCCTCCACTTGGCCTCCTGTGCACTTTTCCAGCAATTTGTACTTTTCTCACAAGATTATCAAATTGCTACGTTTTATTGAAATGATGTACATCTAAAGCTATCTTCCCCGTTATATCAGAAGCTTCTCAAGGACAAGGATTGCCTGACATAAGGAAGCTCTTGCTCCAAACATGACTTTAAGGGTGTTTTAAGCATAATGTTGGGATGGGAGGAGATATTCAAATCACTTTTTTTCATTAATAAGAATACAGAAAATGATTGATATAATTACAGTTGATTCTATATAGAAGTATTCATGGATATGTGTATATATACAGAGTAATTTCTTCACTCTCTCAACTAAGGAGGCATAAAGAAAGGACAGCCCAGTGTCAATGAGCACACCTAACACCAGATGCTGGTTTTTATAACATTCTTTAATAAAGGCAGCCAGGGCTCCTTAGTGAAATGACTGATTCTAGGACCGAGGCAGGAAATATACAAGATATGCTTGAAGCAACTGTAGAGCCTGAAAATAAAAATAAAATTAAAAAAATTCTTGTAGCGCTGACACACATGTGCGTACACACACACAGACAAACACACACGATGGGAATACATCAGAAGGCCATAAGAACTGATGGAAAGAGTTCCCAATGGCCAGAGGCTGGGATAATTTGACCAACAAATCACTAAGGTAGTATTAGATTATAACTCAAAATGTAAAATAAATATCCATGAGTCTATACTGATATACATAAATAATTGAATAAATAATTGAGACGAAGAGACACTCCTGAGCACGAAAATTGATGAAGAAACTCCACCTTGAAGGAGTAGGGTGGTATCTCAATACTTTTTATGTGTGGGCTGTGAAAAGAGACTTTCTTTCCAAGAGTAGAGAATGGAAAGGGAAGGGGAAAATGGAGTAGCTTTGCAGTGGAGAAACCTGGCAAACATTACTTCGGCCAGGTTCAAGATCAACAGTAATAGGCCATATCACTCAATATGATAGTGCACACCCTTAATATGTGTACCCTTGATATAGTATGATGAAAAATGTAACTTTTTCTCTGCGGTCTTCCTTCCCAAAACTCAGAACCCAATTCTCATCATGAGTAAAACATTAGACAAATTCCCAAAGAGGGGTATCCATATACCTGACCAGAACTCTCCAAAGCTGTCAAGGTCGTGAAAAGCAAGGAAGAGTCTGAGAAACTGTCATAGCCAAGTGGAGCTTAAGGAGACATGAAGATTAAAAGGCATGTGGTATCTTGGATGAGATCCTGGCGTAGTAAAAGGACATTAGGTAAAAACTAAGGGAATCTGAAGAAAGCATGGACTTTAGTCAATAATAATGTATCATTAATTAGAGCGAATTCACTATACAAATGTAGGATGTTAATAATAGGGGAATCTGTGTGGGGTGCATGGGAACTCCTCAATTTTTTTTTGTAAATCTAAATCAGCTCTAAAAAATAGTTTATTAAAATGGCTAAAAAAACCACACACACACAAATGAGAGGAATAAAATCCAGATTAACTGAATAATATAGAAGAGATACTACTTCTTTCTAACTCAAATGACCCTTTCCCTGCCATGTCTGAGTATTTCAGGAGAATGGATTTATGTCACAAATAAAATCAACAATTGCCTCTGTTTTCAGTTTAATTACGTGTATGTGGACGGGAGTGGAATGAAGATATTTCACATGGCACCTTTCCTACAATAAGAATAATATGTTCCAATAACAGTCAGTTTTTTTCTTTTTATTCAGTAGCTTCATGACTTAAAGATACATTGACTCTGGTCCTCTCTGAGCCCAGACTGATGTTTTGGTCATGAGAGATGAATATCTCAATTTTCTGTAAGAGCTGACTTAGCACTTACCAAATACTCTTGATCAGAAATGTTGGAAGAATTAGAAAGGCTCCTTTAATATTTTGGGGAACAGTAAGGTAGGCAAGAGCTAGCTGGAACCAACCTGCTTTCAGTGTGTTTACACTGAGAGAAATGTTTTGTTGGACTCACGTCAATAGGAAATGAACATAGATGCCAGTGCTCAGAAACATAGCATTTTATATGAGAAGCTCTATTCTGCTCTATTACTATACCCACTGCCAGTGACTAATTTCCTGGACAGTAAATGTGTTGGTCCAGAAATTGCTGAAGTTTGAACTCTTAGTCAGCTTCATAAAGAAGCTAAAAAGTTAGCTTGCTACCCTCAAATAACCCTGCTCCTAGACTCATTCTTAATTGTATATACATGATTCTATGTCTTTGCTGAGAGAGCTTCATCTAAGTCCTTTTGATAAACAGTGGTGTGGGAGAAACGCAGAGGATGTCTGCATGACAGGGTGGCCCCGGTCAGAAAATTAATGTTCCTCCTTGGGGCCAGAGCTGGCCACGAGAAGGATTGGCTCTGACCTTGAGGGTTGTACACTGGAGGCCTGCAGAGGTGGTCCGACATGGAGGAAAAAAAAAAGGGAAAACCATGGTAATTCTGATAGAGTTATTGGATACATTCACTTCCGTGTTTAAACCATAAGGCTCTTTCCTAGTCATGTAGACAAAGCATCAGGTAATTGGCTAAATGCCTTTAATTTTCAAACATCTGTAGAGATGTCAGACAAAAACATCCTGAAGTACAAGAACCTTTAGTTAAGATTTCATTAATAAATAAGCCAGACCCAGAATGACGATGCTGCATAATCTCACTGACATGTGGAATCTTTAAAAAAGTCAAACTCTCAGAAGCAGAGAGTAGAATGATGGTTACCAGGGGCTGGTGGCTGGGGGAAATAGGATGTTGGTCAAAGGGTACAAACTTTCCATTATAAATCCTGGAGATTATAACTAACGTACACCATGGTGACTGTAATGACCAATATTGTAATTATTTCAAGTATTGTGTACTGAAACTTGCTAAAAGGGCAGGTCTTCAGTATTCTCACCACACACACAAAAAAGGAGACGCTAACGATTTGAGGTAAAGAATATGTTAATAGCTTGATTTTCGTAATGTATTTAGTAATGTATGTGTACATATATATACACAAAGAATATGTTAATAGCTTGATTTTCGTAATGTATATAGTAATGTATGTGTACATATATATACATATATATACACATTATAATATAAATACATTATTTTGTAATGTATGTGTATATATATGTATATATATATCATTTTCTCGATATATATACACATACATTACAAAATAATGTATTTAGTAATGTATGTGTATATATATACACGTACATATATATACACATTTTAGAATAAATACATTATTTTGTAATGTATGTGTATATATATATGTGTATATATATATCAAATTATCAAGTGTACATCTTCAATAGATACAATTTTAATTGTCAATTATATCTCAATAAAACTAAAGAAAAATTTCATTCATAATTTCTCACACCCACGCGGCGCCTTCAACTTTCCAAACAGCTTTTGCAAAACTGCCGTTGTCCTTTGGCTCCAGGCAGTATCTTTTCTCATATTCCTTTAGGAAAAAAAGTCAACAATAGATTAAATGGTTTTAAATCATCCTGGAAAACGAACTGTCTACAGTTTTATAAGTCTCTGGGAGTGGGTGGTAGTGGCGGGCAGTGAGGAGCAGTAAGTGGCCCAGGATATGAGTAGCACCAGCTACATAAATTGCCAGGCTTCATGCAAAATGAAAATGGGGGCTCATTGTCAAAAATTATTAAAATTTTTGAGAGAGTGACAGCAGAATATTAAACCAGGCATGCCAAGGTCACATACCCATGAAGCTAGCCCTGGTCTTGAAGTACCATGAAAATGGGCTCTGATCCTGGCTGTGCCTTTCAAGAATTGTGTAACTTTGGGCATGTTTCTCGTACACTTTTACTTTGTCTGAAAAATAATAAGAGAGTTTACCTCGTTTTTACAGCGATAAATGAGACAATGAATGCAAAGAACAAAATACGTTGTATTGTAAACGTTCAAAAAATTAATAACAATAATAATGACATAATAATAATAATAATAACTCAAGTAAGAAGGGGAGAACAATCAGGCGTTGGTTGGCGGCACTGACTCATCCCTCCATTCAGGGTCCCCTCCCCAGGGCCGACATGGCGTGGTCATGGTCGGGAGAGCTGCTGCTCCTCTTCTGCTGCCCCACACCCTACCTCAGCTGGCGGCCAGTTGCCGGCTCCCACCTGCAGGCCTCAGAGGAGACCATCTGGAACTGGCATTTGACGCCGCTCACAGTGTAGAAGAGACCACAAAGCGAGGTCAGGAAACTGCCACGGCGGTCATCTCCTTGACAAGGGCATGTGTTTCCATTTACTGCAGTCCTGTGCCTCTAGAATCCCAGTCCCTCATGACGCTCTGAAATTTCCTGAGGGCCCTATGCTTGACCTCCACACCTGGGTCTGTTGCGTTGGCTTCCTGCTGTGGCTGCCCGCCCTCTGGCCTGCCTGTGCACCCCCTTGTTGACCTCCAGAGGGCTAGACCTCATAGCGTGTGTGCCCTGTGGCCTTCTTGTCTCTACACTCTCGCTGACCCGATGCCATGACGTCTGTATTTGCCCTCGGGCTGCGTGCCGAGTCTGTATCAATTGAACACCCTTCCAGTTTTGGCCATTTGCCCAGAACAGTGACCCTCAGCTGCCTGGAGACTGTCCACCAGTGCCCTAGAACACACTGGCAAAACGCAGTCCACTCACCCACCCAGCCTGGCCCTGCTCTCAGCGCTCTCATAAGGACACAGAACAAGATCTAGTGGAAACTTCTTCACTTGCCTTGACTTGGGTGGTAACCGAGCATGTGATTCACATAGTCTAATTGCCAACAGCATCGGTCACTCTGCTTTAGTCAACAATACTGGAGAGAGCTGTTCTCCATCTAAGGAGCCCTCCCTTCTCCTTGCCTGTGGGAAGGCAGAATGGTTGGGGCATTTTTCCCTTTGGGGTCAGCAAGAGTTCTCCATGAACATGCTTCTTTGTTCTTTATAGTTTGATTATAATTCTTTTAAAAAAATTCAAGTAGGCTTAGTGCAGAATTAACCCTTTGGGATTATATATTAGTTGACAATCCTTGACACCAAAGCATTTATTTTTCATTTGGTGGGTATTGTGGCAGTGAGCCAAACTGCAGTAGAAAGATTAATAGTCAATCTACTCATGCTTTCGCCGTGCTTAATATTGTGCTAGAGCGGTATCAGCTGCTCTCACTCACCAATAGGCGCTAACAGTCTAACTGGGATGACCTGATGTGCTTCAAAATGTGTATCTTTGGATACTGGGAAATGATTCCAAGGCAAAGGCCTTTTTTGACCCCTCAGTGGTAGTTACAGCATGGTCTGGGCAGCCGGATCGTTTGCAGGTGACTCTAAGCAGTCTCCAACCTCAGAGTCCCTCAAAGAAATGACAATGTTAAAATAACCTTAACTTCACTCATTAGCTGCATTCGACACAGTGATCACTCTCTCCTTGAAACTCTTTCTTCACTTTCTGGATGTCTCTTTCTTGATTCTTTTTCCAACTCATGAGCTCTTTTTTCTGTCTCCTTGCAATTCTTCCTCATCTTCCAGGCCTTAGAATATCAGAATGCAAATATCAGAATGCCCCTTGGCTCTGTGCTAGGAGAAATCTTCCACTCGCCCTTCGGGTTCTCACTCCACGCCCATGCTCCCTGCTTCAGCAACCTGCTCTGTGCCCTGGGAGGCTGACCTCTGCTGATCACATCATAGACTTCAGGGCCCGTTGTGGGTTGGATCATGTGCCCCTCCCCCAAACCAATTCATCTGTGGAAATCTTAACTCTCTGTACCTCAGAATGTGACTTTATATGGAAATAGAGTCACTGTGGATGTAAATAGTTAAAATGAAGTCATGTTATTGAAGCCGAGTGGTCTTCTAATCCAATGTGACTGATGTCCGTAGAAAAAGGGAAAATGTAGACATAGACATGTAACGTACACAGCGAGAATGCCATGTAAACATGAAGGCAGAGTCATGGTGATACATCTATAAGCTTAGGGGACATCAAAATTGTCAGCAAGCTGTTAGAAGCTAGGAGAGGAGCATGGTGAGGATTCTCTCTCACAGGCCTTAGAAGGAACCGATTCTGCTAACATCTTGCTCTTGGACTTCTAGTTTCTGAAACTGTGAGACAATGCATTTCTGTTATCTGAGGCACCCAGTTTGTGGTACTTTGCTGCAGCAGCCCTAGCAAACTAGTACAGTGCCTCTTGTTTCTTGTTAGGTTCAGCCCATGGGGATCTGGCAGGAGACTAGAGAGAGGAGGAGACTGGAACAGGCTAGGCAGACCCTGGCACCTGCCATGGAACAGCACTCACACTTTGCCCCAGCACATTCTATCCTCATTTCCTGCTTTAGTTTTCTTCACAGAAATAAGTACATAGAACATACCATATGGCCTACTTGTTTATTGCCTGCATTGCTTTCCCCATTACCATCCTTGAAGGTAGGGACTTTGTTCACTGGTGTCTCCCCTACATATACTATGATGCCAGACCCACGGTAGGCGCTTGATAAATGTTTGTTAAATAAATGGATGAAGGTAAAATCTATGCCTCTGATCCTAACCAGGATGAATAATGAGTAAAATAAAATAATTAATAAAATTAATAAAAATCTAGACATTTCTCATTGTCTTCTATTTCTGATATTTAGTTTATTATTTTTGATGAGTTTTTTTTCTTCTTTCCTTTCTGTGGAAAGTAGAAACACATGGAGGTGGTCAGCCACAGAGACTCGAGGCAAGCTCTGTCTCATTCCACCTGGCTCTTACTGCTTCGATCTTCAGTCTCACAGCTTGCTTGTCCCACTAATCATTCCAGACCCCAGCAGGACTGGATTATACCTGAAGTTCCTGCAGTGCATTGAGCATTCTCTGACCCCTGACCCCTGACCCCTGGCCCTTTACTCTGTGTATTACTCAGGGTTCTCCAGGGCAACAGTGAGAGAGAGTGTGTGTGTGTGTGTGTGTGTGTGTGTAAACTATTATAAGGAATTGGCTCATGTGATTATGGACATCGAGGAATTCCAAGATCTGCAGTTAGCAAGCTAGAGACTCAGGAGGGCCAATGGTGTAAACTCTAATCTGAAAGTCAGCCCCAAGAAGTGTCCAGAAGCATGGAAGAACTAATGTCCCATAATCTGATGATGGCCAGCAGGGATGGAGGTGGGGCGGCTGAGAGAATGGGAGGAAGGGTTAAAGAATTACAAATTAGTAGTCGATAGATGGTCACGGAGATGGGGAGCATGGCATAGAGAATGCAGTTAGCATTAATGTAATGGCTAGGTGGAGAGCCAGAGGAGAGAAAGAACAGTCAGGGGGATCATTTATAAATGATATAAATATATAACAAATGTACTGTATACTTGAAACTAATAATAAAATTAAAAACAACAATAACAAAAACAACAACAAAATCCCCAAAATCTAATGTCTCAGCTCAGTCAAGGGAGGAGAAATTCCCTCTTACTTGCGGTAGGGTCAGCCTTTTAGTTCTATTGAGGCCTTTAGCGGATTGAATAAGTCCATCCATGGAGGGAGGGTTATCTGCTTTACTCAGTCCACTGATTCAAATGTTAATCTCATCCAAAAACATCCTCACAGACACACCTGGAATAATGTTTTACCAAATATCAGGGAATCCTGATGTCCAGTCAAGATGACATGTAAAAATTAACCATCACACTTAATTTTAGCTCCCTTTTTACCTAGTCAACTAATAATAAACTCTTACTCTGAGGTCTCAGCTGGGATGTCCCTTATGGCAGGTGGGCTCCAAACTCCTGTGGTCATGATTAACTCTTTGTTCCATGTACTCATGGAGCAAACTCTTATTGTGTTGGAAAAACTTCAAAGAACTTAGCGAGCCTCCGATTGGGGTTTTCAGGTTTCTCAGATTTTGCTTCAGAATCCACTTTTCCATTCAAATGGTGGGAACCATGCTGGCAGTTTCAACATCACAGGGTCTCTGTTAGAGATATGGACTCTCAGGACCCACCTTGGACCTACTGAATCAAAATCCGCATTTGAATGTGACCCCCAAGTGATGTGAGAAGCTTGAGAAACTCTGAGCTATGCAGCCGACCAGCTGCATGCATTTGGAGAGGTCACTTAATTTCTAGACCAAAATACCTCATCTGGAACCTAGAGACAGTGATAGTTAAGGTTACAATGACCAAATGAGATCCTTCCTACTGGTGTCAGTGCCTGGAGTAGGGTAGAAGCTCTATGGGTTTGACTTTTCCCTTCATCATGGAAGCCATGGGTAAATGGCAGTGGGCAGAATGGATCCGTGTCTGCTTCTCTAGATGCTATCATGGTGTTGTGCTCACTGAAGTACCGCTGTTCTCAGCCTTTAAAGCTTGCTTTTGTTAAATTCCCTGTGGATTATATGCAGAGAACATGATCAGCACCACATGGTTTGCCCATGTTATCTATGGTTGCTTTATTCTGAATATTACTTTCTTTTACCTTCTGGGATCCACTTTGTATATTTTATTGGATATTTACCAATATTTATTGGATATTAATTATATGCAATTATATAATTACATGTGTGCTTATGCTGTTGTAGACTCAGGAGATAAAAAAGGTAAGGACTCTGTCCTGGATAAATTTATAATATATTATAGGAGTATAAACATAAACATATATAAATTAAGTCAGAAATTGAGATGTGCTAGCCAAGGTGGCTAAGAGAGTGAGAGAATGGAAACATTTCTTCTTATATATTTTATATTTCTATAGTAATTGTTATCTCAATTTATTTCCCATTGTAAAACTAAATATTTAATAAAAGATACCTAGGCTCACCCTGCAGAATTTATGCTCACTTTTTTACTGTGCCTTTGTTTTGAGCAAGATTTATTCTCTTTCATATTTAAAAAATTGGAATTAATATGCTCTTTCCGAACAGTTCGATTTAATTACTACTTTAAAATTCAAAGAGAAACATCATTAAATATTAATAGACCAATCTGCAAAAACAAATTTCTCTGCAAGTTTGACTTAGGTAAATGAGGATTTGAGAAAGTATGACAGAGCTTAAGAAATAATAGAACTAGGAAGCAGGTTGCATTTTTTAGGTCTTCATTTCCTTTTTTGTATAACAATTGAATCTTAGGAGTTCTATAGGTCTCTCTCTGCTGGTCGTTATAAAGGAAAAGATCTAGTAAAGCCATTCAGGTAATGTTAGTGAGAGAAGTGGCCTGATATAATGTGCAAAAGGGAGCAATGGAGACTATGGCAAATTGGAGAAGATTCGCTTTGTGTAAGAGGACTTAGGTTCAGCTGAATGTGCCATGTGGAATGTCTAGTGCTGCTTTTCAGGGAAATTAGAAATCCATATTTTTATGTGAAATATCTTTTTTTTTTTAAGAAATATTGTTTTGATTTCAAACATAATAAGAAACATTGTTTTGATTTCAAACATGCCAAACTAAGCATATCTCCATGCTAAACAGAGCCTTCAGGCTTCGAGTTAGCACCTTCTCATGGACATCAAGGGTCTATGAGCAGTCAGTCATCAATCACAGTGGATTGAGAGAGTCAATAACCACCACTCAATGATTCTCAGCCCAGACAAAGCATTAGGCTCATTTGAAAAAGAATTTTATACCCAGAAGGCCTAGACTCCACCTGCCATGAATCTGATTCAATCAGTCTTGAGTCAGTGTCAGTAGTTGGGTTAGTGTTAGTAGTTTAAAAAATGCCACAGGTGATCTTAGAGTGCAGCTAGGTCCGAGAACTGCTGTCTTGAAGAAACATTTTCATCTCCACCGTGGATGCCACCACCTCACCTTGCTCCCTGCCTCCTGGAGACTCCAGAGCTGTGTGAGGCCTTCTTCCAGCCACTCTTACCTTGGTCATCATTCCGGAGCTTTTATTGGTGACCAGAGACAGTGAAGAAGTTACAAACTATTTCCTTTCTCAAGAATGTCATTGACTTTGGCTCAAGTGCAGTTCACAGCAACTCTGTACCCAGCCTCTTTCCATACTTCATTGTTTCACATTTTTCTACCAGGTGCAGAGTGGGAAGGAGAGAATCAGGAGAGATATCCTCTTGCTATTTTTCAATTTTATGCTGCCTAAACAATATTCATAACAAGTACTGTGGTAAATCTCTCATTTACCGTTCCAGTTTTTCTCCTGTTTTGGTGCACTTTTATATTTTTACTCTCTCTAAGTACTGAAAACAAATTAAGTTCAGCAAAATAGAAGATCCAGGGAATACAGCAATTAATTATTCCTGCCAAGCACGAGTATTTAGCACCTGCCTGTTTGGGACACGTTCAAATTGGTTTGCTTTATATGTGCTACAAAACTGTTCCCTGGGGCTCAGGGAATCTCTTTTGGACTTACTTGTTATTTATGTATTTATTCAATTTTTGAAAATGTAGGCAATAGGTGAATTAGGTTAGGTTGCAAGGTCTCTGGGTGCAGCCACGAGATTTTAGAATGTCGCGTTTTGTCTGGATCTCATATTGGAGTCAGGCTTGGGTTATCAATCTTTAGACCTGGGGCCGGATGGATTATATTAAAGTAAGACTTTGTACACTTTCATATAACTCATTTTTGTCACGCAGCATTATATTTCTCAGTGGCTAGAGGTTCACAAATGCCTCATAAATATTTTGTGAATGAAGGTTTGGGGATGATGGTTTGTCATAGCCAGAAAGAATTGATGGCAGAGATAGAAGAAAAGGAAAGTGAGCTGCAGACTTTTCATTGTTCTTACGTTTCTTAGAGACCTGATTTAGAGGCCTGTGTAGTTTCTTCTTAATTACTTCAGAGATGGTTTTGGAAAATGCAACTCTAAATGGAGCACGGGATGATTTATGGCACTGTTTTATGAGATGGAATTAAAAATTCAAACCAGAATGTGTAACGGTGGCAGCGTGGGGCTTCTCACTGAGCCGCGGTGAGCGCTGCCATTCATATCACTGCACCTGCTCGCGGAGGAACACGCTGGTACCTGCCCGTTTGATGGGGCTCAGCGGGATCGAACGACACACTCTCAGATCAGTGGTTGGAGAAAAAAGATTCTTTGTGAGGAATTGGGAGAAAATCCCCAGTTTCTGAAATGAGAACAGCTGGTTACTTCCACAGTGCAGGGTAGTCTGAGGATTCCTGTAGTATGGACTCTAGGCCCACAGCCCTGGAAGTTAAGATCCCATGGATCAGCTTTTTTATCTGTAGAATGGGGTTGGTGACAACCACAGGCTGTTCTTTAAGAATGAAATAAAATCATATTTCGAGAAGCCGCTGGTGAACTAGATTATGGAATATAAATGTGGATTACAGCATGTTATTCTAACCACCCCAAGGAAACTGTCTTGAGATCTTCTTAAGTGTTATTAGCACGAAGCAGAACAGCTGCTTCACAATTTGGTGGCATACCTGGGAGAGTGCCAGGGGCCAAACGAACCTGACTTTGTGAAAATTCTCTGGCTTTTGCCCACTAGCATCCATTTATTCTTCAAGATGCCCTGGCTATTGTGTTGGGTCAGTACTCACACTCTACTCAGTGGCGCAAAGAAGGAGCATTTTCTCCACCGCATCTCCAACTGGTCTGCTCTTCCTTACCCTCATCCTCCTGCTAAACTGTAGGGATAGATCAACTTGGTAACCCGAGTCTCATTCGATAATTAAGATGATCCCTTTTGGTTTCTCAGTTTACAGGTAAAATGCTAAGTTCCCCAATTTCCATAATTTGCTCCCCAGCACCCATCGAAAATGGCTTATGTGACATCTAGGCAGCACAGTGTTGGGGTTCTAAGGTCTAGGCTGAATCCCATGGCTCTTCTGCTCTCTGAGCGATGACCTTCTCTACGTGGGCCCTCCCAGGATTCACAGCTGGGACAACTTGTGACATGTCTGATTTTGCTGTTAGGTTCAGTGGCCCTCCTCTGCATCTTGGGTGCTCCTGGTTCTTCGTGGTCCCCTTTGAGTCTCAGCTACATTCCTTTTCCACCCCTGGCTCAGTCCTGATATGGGGTCTTCTCTTCCCTCATCATCAGAGAGGCTTATTGTTTCCCCACTCAACTGCCTTGCAGTCACTGCTCATGAACTGGCAGGACATTCTAGGACCTGCCCACACTATACTGAGACCAAGAGGGGCTCAAGAAAGTTATACACTGGTCGGTCCTCTGATTACCATGTTGGGGTTATTAATTATCTTTGATGTCACTATTTCTTATTACCCCTTACTTTTCACCAGGCTGGTGCAGTGATGCTCTATAATAAAATCTTTTCTAGAGTATTTTGCTCCTAGTTTTTTCATCTATTTACTTACAATACCTTCTTATCTTTCAGTCTAAGTCTGGAGAAAGGAGAGTGGTCCCTCTTGCACACCACTGTCTCAGTCCCCAGGGACTGCAAAAGACTGGTTAGAAGTGTCTTTGCTCTGAGTGCATCTTCTTCTTATTCTGGCAAACAAGCCTATGGCCTGGTTGTCATCTTGGAAGGAGCATCTTAGATGCACTGTGGAAAACTCTTCAAGATCTGAGTCCTCCAGGTTGGGTTTTCGATGCAAGAATGCTTTAACCTTTCGATCAATATTTCTGAACAAAACCTGGCTTCAAAGCCTATTATCTTACCGCGAAATCTTGTTTTGAATGCCAGAACAATCCGAATGTAACAATTCAAATATATCCCCTCAATGTACTCACACACATGTCCCTCTCTCTCTCTCTCTCTCTCTCTCTCTCTCTCTCTCTCTCTCTCTCTCTCTCACACACACACACACACACACACACACACACACACACACACACACACACACACACTATAAGATACTGTCCTAGGTGTCATGAATGCCAATGTAAAGAAATCAGATAAAATTCCGGCCTCCAAGGAGCTGTCTTTCTAGAGGGAGGTGATAGATACTAAACCAAATGAATAAGTAAAATAAATATATGTGATAATGATACATGTTATGAAAAAAGATACAGTAAAGCAAGAGAGTATAACGGTAAATGCTGCAGATGGAGGCTGGGTTTTGCTATAAAAGTGACATTTGAACAAGATCTGACGGAAGTTAGAGAGCAAGCCGCGTGGATTATCCAGGAGAATGCCACGCTAGAGAAGGTCATATAAAAAATTCAAAATAGAAATGCATGTTAATACTTTTTAAAATATCCGTTACTTTGTCATCACTGATTCTAAAAAGATGATACTGTGTTTTAGCCAGATATACCCAGACTAAAATTATTAACAAATTATGTTTCCTAAAGTATCACAAAGATCATGCCACATCCATGTTCAAAAATCCTTGGGGACTCTTTATTATTTATGCGGAAAACTCATTTACTTATTCATGTAAAATATAATAAGAACTGGGGGTAAAACATGAATGTTATGTAGTCCCTGCTTCTGAAAGACTCTTGATGATTTAAGGAGGATGGACCTAATTATACGAGCATGCAGTAAGATCAGTGCCAGAAACGTGCACGGCATCTTTCGGAAGCACAGATGAGCCATCTAATATGTCCTGGGTTGGAGTGGGAGATCAGGAGAGGCCCAGAGAAAGCAATGTCTGAGCTGAGTCTTCAATATTCATAGCACTTACCCAAGCAATGCCATGCAAGAGTGTAATCTGAGCAGAAGGGACAGTACCAGTCAAGGCAAGGTGGGGGCATGCAGGTGAACTGAAGGCAGCTCATAATTGCTGGAAGGAAGGGGCAGGCAATGGACAGAAAGAAAGCTCAAGGTGTGGACAGATCAAGGAAAAGTCATATTAAGTCCAGCTTCATTCACAAGCATATCTTGCTTACCAGGCACATCTCCAGCAGCTCAGTCACTCCAGCCTCTACCCTACTTAAGTGAAACTGGGTGTCAGGAGTGTCTTCTTACTACTGTCCACTCCCACAAAATGTATTTATCTCTTAAGTCCTGATTACAGCCTGCCAAAGCCAAGTAGCCCTCCTTCATTATAGCTGTCCTGGGCGATCTCACAAATTTTGCCACATACCCTTAGTTTTCACTCGTTGTAGTTCAGTCACTGCTGCCTCTTGTCATTTACATGTCTCACGTATGTCTAGTTTCCTTTCACAGATTGTAATTTTGAGGACAAAAACTGCCTCGTGTTTTTCCTACATGTTACCATTTTCTATATTTGCTATAAATGAAGACCTAGAGATTTAAAACCATATATAAACCTTCCCCAATCCCATTCTTTTTTTCTTCACTCAGCAAAGAAACTACTATCCTGATACAATGCTCTGTGAATAGTAATCCAATAAGTCCTTGTTGGAAAATGCATTACATTACTATAGCCCTACGCTGCTCTACATAATAGTCGCTAGCCACATGTAGCTATTTTAATTAATTAAAATTTAAAAATATAAAAAATTCAGTTTCTCATCAGTCACATTTCAAGTGCTTAATAGCCCATATGTGGCCAGAAGCTGCTCTATCGGGCAACACAAAAAACACTTCTATCATTACAAGAAGTTCTATTGGCCATTACTACTTTAGAATACTTTCTAAAGGAATTTCCAGATGACAACCACTTCAAACCACTTTAAAATCACGTCAAAAGAGCACTGCTCAATTCTATTGTATGTTAAAGTTATTGATAAAATGTTATAATTTGACTCCAGATAATTTATTTTTATAAACTTGGCAATACACGAGATATAGATATTTATTGAAGAAATAAGAATAGTAGCATTTTATTGATGTCTACTTTGTGCTAGATATTATGCTAACACATCATGTATATTTTATGCTACATATATTTTTAATTTAATCTTTAGAACAACCCTTTGAAATATATATTATTAAAGAAGAGAGAATTGAAATCATTCTAGTGAAAGACTTGCTTGTGATATATAGTCAAAAAGAGGTAGAGCCAATGTTCCAGCTCAGGACTTGCTGACCCCACAATTGTCCAGAGAATATTTCATATTTCATATATAATTATGTATGAACCTATATATGCATATAGTTTGTCAATATCAGCAACCTAGATCTAAGAAATGTTACTATTTTCTATATTTGCTATAAATGAAGACCTAGAGATTTAAAAACATATATAACCCTTCCCAGATCCCATTCTTTTTTCTTCATTCTGCAAAGATAACTACTATCCTGAAGTGAACATGTACCTTTCCATTCAGGTCATAATATGTTAAATGTATACATACACATACCTAAAAACAGTATTTGATATTATGTTTGAAGAGTTTTAATTTAATAAAAGGTAGCATTCTACAATTTTTAATTTCATTCGACAATTTTTTTCAAGATTAATTTCAGTCGATGTATGTTGCTTTGATTCATTTATCTCCACTGTTCTATATTCATTGTGTGGATGTAGTTTATTTATCTTACTGATAGAGGTGTATATTGTTCCTAATTTTTCTCTATTATTTTATGCCATGCTGTAGAGAAGATCTACATGTATGTTTCCTTAAGCATATAACAAACATTTCCCTAGGATATATACCTTGGAAGGGAATTATAAAGTGCTTGGTTTATATGCATTCATATATTAACAGATAGTAGTAAATTGCTCTCAATTCCAATTTATATTCCAATTGACAGTAGTTGAAATTTCCTATTTTCACACGTTCCTGCAGTACTTAGAATTTTCAGACTTTAATTTCCACCATTCTAATGAATATGAAATGGCATTTCATTTTTGTTTTAATTTTCATTTCCTTGATCATAGTGAAGTTGAACTCATTTTTTTACATGTAGTGGTTATTCGTATTTTCTCTTCCGTGA
>NW_006431920.1:9004804-9013837 GCF_000325575.1 Pteropus alecto | reverse complement strand
TGACAATTGATTTATTTTTTATTTTGATTAGTGAAAGCTCTTAATATGTTCTGATTACTAATCCTTTGTTATTTATGTGGGTAGCAAATAACTTTCCAGGTCGTCTTTTGTTTTTCTCCTCACTTTGTTGATAGAAGTTTTAAACTTCAGTTAGTCAGATTGGTAATTTTCTTTCTCAGGGCTCATACTCTTAGTGTGTTACTTAAGAGATTTTTTTTTTTTTTTTATTGCAATGTCATAAAAGTAACCTATTATGTTTTCTTGTAAAAGTTTTAAAGCTTTACTTTTTACCTTTAGACCTTTGTCAATCTGGATTTTATTTTTGTATATAATGTAATAAATATATATATCCGATTTTATTTTATTTTTTATATAGGTAACCAATTTGACTCTTTTGATTAGCCACCCCCTCGCTATGCAGAATGTAGTAATTATTTATTAAATCCATGTATATATATGGGCCGGGGCCTGGTCTCTCTTCTCTGCCATTGGTCTTTTTGTTTATCCCATTGTTTATAATTTTGTAATTTTTGATATCTTAGAGCTCACTTATTTGCCCTCTTCATTCTTATCTGAAATTGGCTTAGCTAGTTAGTCCTGGCCTTTTCATTTTCTTTCTGAGTTTCTGTAGCTTCCCGACAAGTTTCGGACTGTGCTTTTTTCATTCTGCCAAACGACTTCTATTGTAGGTCCCAGGTTGGTAATAACGAACTCAGAAAAGATCATTTAATGCTATTTCTGAAAGATAAAAGTCTGTCTCAGGAAGAATGGTGAGGTTAAATCATAAGCTGACATCGGGGAGGAGGTTGGCCCTGACAAGACAGGGACATTGGCCAAGATTGGATGGAGAGATAGAGGTGAGAACCGGCCGCTCGCTGTGCAGAACTAAAGCTAAATGCATTGTCTACCCAAGAAGGGCCAGAATTAATGTCAGATCCATTCTACACAGAGTGATAAGCTGAGATCTAGGCAGGAGAAGCGAGCAGGATATTGGGATGGCCAGGGTCTATGACAATTGCCTGGATACCTTGGGGGGATGTTAGTCATTTAGCAAAAAGCTAATTTGGATAAGGTCATTGCGACTGGAGGTAGCCTTGCTCTAGCTACTAGCCCTTCCCCAGAAAGACATCTCCTCCCGTCTTAATAAGACAGTATAGTATTGTGATGTAAGGAGACCTATCAAATCCAACAGGTGTGGCTTTTAGCCGCCCCCATACCATCGCCATGGAGGTGAATGACCTCGGGCGAGGTTCTTGGTCCTTTCTATGAAATGAGGACGACCCTAATTTTTTTCTCACAAGTGAGAAAAGTACCAAAGGAGTGCCTGGCAAACAGTAAGTGCTCAGGTAATATTGTTTTATTCCCTTAAATACAACTAATCTATTCAAAGTGATCAGGTCCCCAAATGCCAGCAACTATGTCCTCATCTATTCAGCATCCTCTTGTCCTCTTCATTTGGGAAAGCCACATCATTCTGGTGCATGTATTGTTTCCACCTGCTGAAAATAGTGGCTCATCATCGCATTGTGAGCCATGCTTATGGATGTCTCGTGTCTCATGTATGTGATCTTTTTTCTTTCAGGTTTTAGCCTGAGCTCAAAACGTGGCCACTTTTCACTTCCTATATTAGGGAAAGTGGCTTAACTTTTCTGTGCCTCAATTTCCTCCTCCATAAACGAGGCAAGTCATAGTTAGGGTTACTAACATACTTAAATGAATGAATATGTAAAAGTGCTTAGTAGAATGCTAAGCACATACAGGTCCTCTAAAAAAAAAATAGGTTAGATAAAATGAATGAACTAGACGGTGTAGTGTTAAGAGTTTATTCATTGGTGCCCGATTATCTAGGTCAAACATAGACTCTGCCATTTGTTAGTTGCATGCCTTTGGCAAAGTTCCTTAAAGTTACTTAACTCTTCTCAGCCCCAGGTCCTCCCTTGTTAACTAGGAAAATAATGTCCATCTCAGAGGGTCATTCTGAGGATTAGCAGAAATAATGTATGTCAACTGCCTGGCACACTGAAACTGCTTGGCAAATATGAGCTTTTATTATCACCACACTCATAGCACAGGGTCACTTCCTTAAGGCCTTATTAAATTTGGAATAAAATTTAGGTCAAGGGTGAGGGAGAGGGCTAACCTAATGTAATGGAAGTTCTATATTAAATAAATGTGAGGAGCACAGCTTGTTTATAGGGCTCCGGGAGAACCACTCCATACTCCTTTATACCACCCAACTTACAGAAGACCTAATTCATCTCATCCAAAATGAGTATGTCCCAGCGGCAGTATGGGCATGAGACATGATCTGAAGCTTTCTTGGTTTATGTCCAAAGACTGCTCGGCTGCATTAAAAAGCAGTGTCACATCCTCACACCCGACTTTGCCATGAGGAGAAGAGACAATGTTTTCTTTTCATCCTGAGCCACTGAGGGTGACAGGAAGCATTCGGATGTATTTCTTTCTTCACTACACCTCAGGAAGGACATCCCAAGCTCCCTCCAGATGTTACGGGAGGACTGACTGGATTGAAATTATGGGTGCTTTAGCTACTAAACTAGGTATGCAAGATGAAAAAAAAAAATAAAAAGACAAGAAAGAGAACAGAGTGAGGGTTTGAAATGACTTTAATCTTGAAGAAGTAGGATGTAATTACAAAATAAAACTTCAGTATCACAGCCGTGGTTATCCACCCAAATACAATCTTTTTACAGTTTGTGAATTCACCTTCCTATTCATTATGTCTCTCTCTCAGCCAGTGGACATATTCTAATCATAAATGAATCCTTAATAGCTTCAAATCAAAGGAATTATAGCACAAAGGTCACTGTTTATTTTCTAAATGACTTTTTGTAATGTAATATCAAATATCTATAAGAAAATTTGTTCTTTCTGAAACTGGTTGGGGATAAAGAAGCCACTTTCCTCAAAGCTCCAGGGAAACAATGTCATATTAAAGACACTGCAGTCAATGGTGGCTCCAAGAGTGGCCCTACACCCGCACGCACATGATCACAGGCTTTTGTTTCAGGAAAAGCTAACTGTAGCTCAATTGCTGAGAGCCTGTACTAGCTAGGCTATAAGACTGGATACTGAGAGAAACACCAAACAACAAATGAATCCTTTGTTCTCCTGAGAATCCAGACCGATACGGAAGCTCTGTTGTAGCACACAGTCCTCAGAAATCTAAGTTTCTTCATAAAGCTCCTCACCCTGGGTCAGCACATACCTGGGTTCTAGCCATTATAAGGAATAAAGAGCACGGGGAGAACACATGCCTTGTTTTTAAGTCCTTGACTCAGAAGTCTCACATACCTCCCTTGTGCTCTTGTGCCATTGGTCCAAACATAGTCACATGGCATGTGTTCTACAAGGGATCCTGGGATAATTAGTCTTTATTCTGGGCAGCGATGCTCTGAGCTAATAAGCCACAGCCACAGGGGTGAAAGGAAAGATTAGTTCAGAGCTCGGGTAGATTTTGTATTTGTAGGGCCTGAAGACTTTGACTCCGATATATACAGGGCCTAAGAGAAGTTCACGTTCTGAGCCAGCTCTCAAAGGCTTAATTCACCCCAATCGAACCTGCCATCCCATCTGTACCTGGAACTTTCTGCCTCAGCAACAGGTTTTTCAGGTAGTGCCCATATTTTAGACTCTTTTATCTAGTCTAGTCAAGTAGATGAGAGATAAATTACTAATAATACAAATAAAAAGTTATCTGTGCCATACGAGAGATTCTAATCAAGTGTTAGGCAATTCAGAAGGTGAAAGGAATATTTCCCATACAAATGCTACCCCTTCCTTGATCCACTCACTGGACACTCCTTATCCATTCATAAAGCCGAGTGACATTAGTACTAGGCACAGATGGCAGTGAAGGAGAGGATGTTCTAAGCTGAGCGAACAAATGGATGGGCAATCACTTTGGTTCAGTGTACAGACAGCTGAGGCTGAGAAATGGCAGATAAGACTAGAAAGAAAAACATGGCAAGCTGGGGCCAGGTCTTACGAAAGGTGTTGGTATTGCTCTTCACGAGTAGCTTTGCTAACATCGAACATACATATGAAATTCCACTCACTAAGGACATTTCTCCACCAGGGAGAAAATAACATGAAATATGCAGACTATGTCTTTCCCGAGGTGGAAAAAAGAGCTAGTATAAACTGTGACAACCAGTGTTTTTTGAAACATGTTTTCACAGAAATCATAAGACCAGTGACTATCGGACTACTCTTTTGGGTGCTCGCATATAAATGTTTTCCTTCCTCTGGAATTTCAGAGGAGAGCTTTTCGTAACTACGGAATAGAAAGTAGGGAAAAACCAGTTTGGAGAAAAGAGTTCAGGAAGCTGAATGAAGTTACCACAGTATCAGAAACAGATGTGGCTAAAGATATAAGTAATTTCTTTTTCATTTATCGGATCTACAAGATGTTACAAATGTCTTTGAAAAGTTTCTTATTTGTTTGTTTGGTCCTTTGGTTTGTTATTTTTTTTCCTTTGGGGAAAATGATTTTTTAAATGTATGTGTGACATGTTAAACTATGGAATTGTTTACTTAATCTCTCTGAACTTCAGTTTCCTTATCTATAAATGGGGAATGATATTACAATGTATGATTATTGTCAGTATTAAATGCATAGTGTCTAGTAGCTAATACGCTAGGTTATATTAGAGATGATGATGATGAATAAATGTTAGAGATGACATTGATGATGATGATGATGATGATGATGGTGATGATGGTGATGATGATGATGGTGGTGATGATGATGGAGGAGGAGAGGAAAACTGGTGGTGATAAACTGGAGGCCTCTACATTTTAAACTGTGAAATCTATTCCAGTGAAAACTCTGGTGTTCTAAATTTGTTTTAATAAAATTATATTTGTGTAAATGTAAGTAAATCAGAACAAAAACATCCAGTCCTTCTGAAGTAAAGCACTTATTCCATGACTACATGGAAGGCTAAAAATACCCCTGTCAAGCAAATATGTGTTGAGCCTGTCACACACAACCGATTTTTTAACATGTATATTTTTTTTTATTGATAAGGGCCTGTTTTTGAGATGTTTATTAGAGAAACTGGTAATATACCAATAATTTCTCTTCTTCCTATTTCTTCTTCCTCTTCATCTTCTCATTCTATTCATCTCCTCTACTTCTTTAGAATCACATTATTATAATGATCAATAATAATAAACAACTTTTTCTCTTCTGTATCCCTCTTCCTCTTTTTCTGGATCCTTCTTTCCTCCATTATATATAGTTCAGGGAGCCATGACCCTTCTTCCTTCTCTTCTCTTAGCCCCAGATGAAGACACATGTAAGGACTTGTCCAAGCAGAGTAACTCAGCTCCCTGGACACGGTGATCTGTGTGGAGCTGGCATCTGCCCCAAGCAAAGTCAAGTATAGGCTTGTCAGATATTTGAGATGTGACCTATAGAAGCTATGAAAGAGATAGGTTCTCTTCCTTTATGATAAAAAGAAATGTATGCAGAGGTTACTTGTGGCCTTTTCCCCCCCATAGTCACTTGGAAGAGTTTGTTAGCAGAGGAGGAAACCAATACAATATTAGAATTGAAAGTGTGTGTGTGTGTGTGTGCGCGCGCACATGTGTGTGTGTGAAAGAGAGAGAGAGAGAGAGAGAGAGAGACTGAGGGAGAGAATTAGGGAGTGGTTTAATAACAGTTTTTAATATCTAAATTCAACATTTCTCAATCCATATCTATGCATAAAGTTTTTAGTTACGATAAAATACATTTTTAAAACTTGAACCAGTTTAAGCTGGGTTTCTGTCATTTATATCTCCGAATACCTATTGAATAAAAATTTGAGGGAATGAATTAACTTAAGATTCAAGGTATTAGTTCTAGCACTTAAATTTTTAATCAAAAGTAGACATGCAAATATATATATTTTCAGAGCACTCTTGTTAGACATGAGTAGTTAGATCAATTAAATTTTTTGGTCTGGTCTGAATAAGTCATGTTCAGTAGACAACTCAATTTGAAATAAAATTTCTTTAAAGTTTTCAAACATAAAGGCATTTTTCTTATTGTATGGTTTGTTTTATGAACAGTAGTATCTTTATATTTGCTTACAAAATTTATATGATTTACAAACAGTATTGTAAGGAAAAAACTAACATTTATTCTGAGTGGCTTGAAATAGATTCCACCTTTGAAGAAAATAAAGAAAATTTTAAAAATCTGACAGTTTTCATTTGCTTTTGACTTCATATTTAGATAGAATGAAGTAAATATGGTAAATGTTTCACATATGTAAATACTGGTATTACAGTTCTATTAATCATGTAGTACAACATTTGATATTCTCAATTAAAACCCTTAATTTGCCTGCTACAGTGCCTGCAGTCCTTTGAGTAATTGCTCTCTTATTTTCCTGGATAACTTATTTAGGAAAAATAAAATAATGAATTGGTCTTAAAATGAAAAGGCCTGAAAATAGCACTCTTATTTAAATTACAATACTTCACACTCATCTGAGATTTCTTCATCTTTGCAATAACGCAGCTGTTTTCCTCAGGGTGTTCTCACAAGTTCATAAAGAAAAAAATTGTTATGAGCCTTCCCAAACCCCAAAGAAGGCAGCTGTGTTTTTGATAAACTGGGCTACGGTTTCAACACTTGAAGCTATAGAGAAATTTACACGGGAATTTTCTGCATTATATATCCATGAGCGATATATTTTCAACAGTAACAACGTGCACTGTATTTAGTCAAACTTTACACAGCGAAGCGATCAGGCTGAACACTGCGAAATTAAAAACCTGACCTTCAGCAGAAGTCTTCGCTCTAAGCATACAGAATGTCACTCCTTCTGACCTGTTAAAAAACGCAAGGGAAATTAAGGAAGGGTGAAGAGATGCTTTGGCTGAACTCCCCCATCAGAGGTCTGAGCGTCACATTTTTCTCCACGTTCAGTAGAGGGGATGTGTCATAAATCAGTGGCATTATCCAAAGATCTCAGTAAAAGAAAAGTCTACCAGAGCTTGAGTGATTGAAGAGTTGGGGCTCTGCCAATCTCAAACTCTCTCAGTTTGTGAGCTTGTGCTGAATCTTCCCTGCTCTCTCACCTTTGCTGTCAAAGTCCTTATCCTTTTTATTCTGGACAGACAAAGAAACATTCCCAGATTGAATATACTTGAGAGTTTTCTGCATACTTTTGCAAGGAGTGACCTAGGTTGTGTCCAACCAATTGCAAGAAAATGTGCAGAGAAGACACTAATCAGCGTGTTCAGTTGTGGAGAGTGTGAACTTGCCTTGCCTGGACCTGCCCTCAGCCCTCTCAGTGGCCTTGGTCTGACGTGGAACAGCTCTTGGATTATTCCTTCAGGCAGAGGCATCGTTCTTTGTCAGATCAGCTCTCCATTGAGCTGACTCTCATTTTTTCCATGCCGGTTTCGTTTGTGCATCATTTATCCTGCTGATTTTTCTTTTACTTCCTGCTGTCCTCTTCGGCTTTTATACTAAGAAGTGGCCATTGCAACAGACTGTCAAAAAAAAAATTTAACTTATTCCGTGATCTGTGTCTCTTTTAAGAGCTCTGTTGTTATCATGTGTTTGCTTATTTCAAAGGGTAGTGACGTTGTTATTGATAATATTTCCCAAGCTCATTTAGTTAGCACCTATAATTTTAGAACTCCTGTTATGCGTGGTGTATTGGGTTATGTGTATGTGTTTTCTAATGAAGGAGGCAGAGGCACAGACAAGGAAAGAAGTCACTATAGTACAGTGTGATGCACCCAGAGAGGTATACAACACCTACAGTGTTGGAACTAAGGGTAATTTTTGTGGGGTGAAATGAGCAGTTTAACCATTCCTGAGCATTGATTATCGCATCACAGCCAGCATGCTAACAGCTTCAGTGAGTTGTGTCATTGAATCAGCTGTCTCATGTTCGTCTCCATTCGTAGGTGAGGCTCCAAAAAGTAAAATAATTTTCCAAAGGTCGTAGAACCAATAAATAGCAGATTCACAGGTGTGTCTGTTTCCAAAGTCCATCTTGTATCTTGACACCAAAGGACAATCTTCCTTTCTTTTCATTACCTGACTTTATATCTCTGTCATACAGTCCTGGAATCAAGAACACAAACTCATATTTGTTGCCTATTAGAATGATGGTCACCACTAAATGTAGATGTAAGTAAATCATGTTCATTTGGTTAATACCCTCACTGCCCCCTTTCACTAGGTCTGGGATAGACGATAATGTCACACACATCAGAATGACTCCACATGTCTCATGGTAGTCACCATTGATCAAGTACTGTCCTCTGGGATGCTTATCCCAAAACAGTCAGGGAGGCCCTCTACACACAGGGCCCCAGTCAGTTATTCCTACAAATCAGCTTGCTTCTCATTGTAGGTTGAATTGTGTCACCCCCACCTCAATTCATATTTTGGAGTCCTAACCCTCAGTACCTCAGAATATGACCTTATTTGGAGACAGAAGTAATCAGGTAAAATGAGGTCATCAGGGTGAGCTCTAACCCAATATGACTGGTTTCCTTACAAAACAGGAAATTTTAGAGACACTCACGAACACAGAGAGAACTCCATGTGAGATAAAGGCAGGGATTTATAAGTCAAAGAATATATGATTTTCAGCAAACCATTAGAAACTAGGAGAGTAGAATGCAACAGATTCCTTCACAGTCCTCAGAAGGAACCAGCCTTGCCGACACCTTGATCTCAGACTTCTAGCCTCCAAATCTCCAAGATAGTACATTTGTGTTGTTTAAGCCACTTAGGTCATGGCAGTTTGTCACAGCAGCCAAGGCAAACTAATGCAGCAGGTAAGATAAGAGCTATTTCCCATTGTTGTTCTTGTGAAGGTAAGCAAAAGAAAACCAAAAAAATTGACTCCTCCCCTCTCTCCTGCCAGTAGGATGGCATTCACTGATAAAATAGATGATTCTTATCTAAATTCAGTTTTCTCATTCGAGTTAGTATAATGTAGGGCCCCTTGTGTTAGCAATTGACAGTTAAGCCATCTACCTCCTCTGTCC
>NW_006431920.1:8992033-9004761 GCF_000325575.1 Pteropus alecto | reverse complement strand
TCATGGCCACACCAACATGCAGAGAACTAATTAAGTTCTTTGGAGCTGTGCATCTGTGGTCAGGGAAGTCCTCCCTTGGCCGATGTCCTTCAGCCCCTGTCCAAACTATGACACTGAGAAGGGGTGATTGCTCATGCCAGGTGGAGATGCAGCCATGCCAGTGACCCCAATATTAATTAGTCACTGTGGTGCTTATTCATGTCATTTCA
This sequence comes from Pteropus alecto, assembly GCF_000325575.1. Taxonomy (NCBI): domain Eukaryota; kingdom Metazoa; phylum Chordata; class Mammalia; order Chiroptera; family Pteropodidae; genus Pteropus; species Pteropus alecto. The sequence goes on along the minus strand of NW_006431920.1, from coordinate 9,004,552 downwards.
ACAAATGGTTATTATCATAAAATAGAAGGATAACAATCAAAAGATATGTGGGTGAATGTATCTGTGTGTATGTCTTATGCTATATGAAAATCGGACTATCGTGTGTATTCTTGTTGAATGAATGAATGAATGAACGAATGAATATGTATGGTGTACTGCCAAAGAAAGAGCATGGGTTTTGGAATGAGGCAGAACTAGGTTACAAGGATTATAAAAGATGACCTTTAGAAAAACACTGACACAGAAATGTTACTTTCTTTGATACTCCTTGCTTTCACCACCACCCTAATACGAGGACTGCAGCCTTTCATTGGACATCTTGACCTAGCTTTCCTATTTCTAGCTTTAGTAAAGCTTTATCTAAGGAGAGCTACATGAATTCAGTTGAGTAAGTCCCACTTCAAGTATAATAATAATATCTTCCTTTTTAAGGTAAGAATGACTCTAAAAACCCATCTTTTAGGAATTAACATCTTGAAACAGTAAGTGTATCAGCAGAAACGAAGCACCATATACTGTTTTAGTGATCCAAGAGTGTATGGGAGTAACATGCACATCCATTTATGTCCCCCAAGGTGCATGTTACTGTCACATTTCCAACTTATCTGTGCTGAATGTTATCTGTTTTGTTCTTCGCTCTTCTAAATTACCTTATTAATCAGCTGGTCCTGAAGACACATTCAGAGTTAGGGAACTTTCGATAAAGTAGCTAACTATAGTTCTTGCCTTGCGGATGCCCTCTCTGTGACACTGGGGTTCTCACTGGTGTCATACCTTGATCTTTTTAGCTGCTGAAGAGCAAGCATAGAGCTAGAGAATTTTAAAAAATACCCCCTTCCCCTCCGATATCATAGTTTAAGTTCTTTTAAATCAATAAGTTGCTCAAAACCAACCTGAGAATGTAATGGACACTCGAAATTTTATCAGAGAGTGACACAGATTCAGCATTACCATGATACAAGGATGTGACCCTCTCGAAACTGCCATTTCCTTGCCAAAATTATAGGTAACAATGCTCTATAAAAAGTTCATTCTGGCCAAGAAATTTTTTCCAACCTTTGCTCTGAAATCCTGCTTCTGAATCCTCTTCTAAATCTGGAGCCCTATTTTCATTCCGGTGCGAATGAGTATGAGTATGCTTGTGTGATACTTGAGACATATACTAAAAAATTATTTCTTGTTTACATGAAATTTAAAATTAACTGGTTATCCTGTATTTTTATTTGCCAAATTTGCCAACCCCAATATTAATTAGTCACTGTGGTGCTTACTCATGTCATTATATGTAACTTTCAAAGTAATGAACTTCCCTCTGGATTTAGCTTATTTTTTCACTCTCGGCTTTGTCTCTTAAATAGTTGAGGAACCTTCGATAGAAGCTTGGCCTTTGTAAATCACTGTTTCTTCTTCTTAGATGGGAAAAGTAATACAGTGGGAATATTATAGCTGTTAAATACTTTTATTGATGCCTCAAGAGAAAAATTATAAAGCTGAAGGTAGAAATAAATAAGTCAATGTCATACTTTTTTTTTTTTTTGATGTTTGCACCTGAAGAAACTGCAAGAAGATAGCACTGCTTTGTGAAAAATAACGAGACTGTCTCAGTACACTGATCCAACTTCACTGTCATAGCATAGGCTGAAATGGCAGGCAAAGCCCTATGTTCATGATGAAGTGAGATGTGGACAGAACTCCTTGGAAATAGACCTAAGACAGGGAAGAAAAGTCGTAGCTGTACCTGACAGCTTTCTCTGTTCTCACAGATGTGCCAGTGGAAGCCCACCTGGAGGTCTGCTGCACAGCACGGTGCTGAGATAATAGGTTAATTTTGTAGTTTGCAAACAATTTAGTTTTTGTTTATTCAATTCCCTTTCCTCAAAGACATCATCATGTAGTAATAGAGAGTGACCAGGGGAAAGATGATTATAATTGTCTTATCAGAAACCAACTCAGTGCCTAGCAAGTAAAACTAGATAGGGTGATCAAGAACAAGGATTTGAATTAGAGGATAATAGAGTCTAGATTTTTCCCACCTTACATCACTTGTAATGCACAGCTCTACAGGACTGCAGATACAGTGTTGGCTTCAAAACATTGCGTAACATATGGCCAGAGAAATTGCAATGAGCCCAATGGCAAACCGAATACAATATTTTTTTTTCCTTTTGTTTCCAGTATAAACGATAAACTGCTAAAACAAAAATGATTCAGGGTACTTCAAATTTAAATATAAGGAAGATATTCTTTCTGAAACATAGTGACTGACACTGAATACAAAAAAGAATTTTTAAAGGTGTATGCATTTAGTTAAGGGTATAAACATGATTTCCTAGTTGTTGGGAACATATGCAGAATACAAATTGTCAAGCCAAGGAATTTATAAATATAGCAAACTCTTCTGTTCTCAGATAAACTGTAAAAATAAATGAAGTCATCGCTAATATTCAGTATAATTTAATAATAATTTTTCATTTAATATTTAATAGTTTCCAGACGGCTCAATATTTCTCCAAAAATAAAGATAATATATACATATATGAAATAAAAGCAAATGGTAAATTATTTTCTAGGAAAAGAAGCAAAAATGTGATAAAATGTGCAATTTAAATTTAATGATTCAGTTGTACTTAACTAGAATCATAGATATCATAGAGAAGAATATTATCTAGGTATTTATTCAATTTGCTTCTGCAATTTAACCTCGGTGAGTGTTTACATTTTTCTCTGCTAAATTTCCTCATTTCGATTTATGTTTTTATATGTGTCTACTATTTTTATTTTGTATTATTAGTTCTTAGCTGGTAAAAAAAAATCTCATTTTTATTTTTCTTTAACACAAGTTTGAAAATGGCTTTAAGTAACAATATGTAGGAACTTAGCAAATGTTTGTCATTCTACTAAACCCTGCAGCATTGGTAATATAAATGTGATCAGTGGAATTGACTTTATCTGTACCTTTTTATTATTATTATCCGTACCTTTCTGTGAAGTTCCTTCTTTTAATGAAAAGAATATGAGTTTGGAGTCAGAACTGATTTTATGACTGAACAGCTTTGTAGCCTTGACCAGGAGACCGGGATACTATTTATCGGAAGGTCAGTCTTCTTTACAACCAAATTAGACTTCTAACAGGCTTGCCGTGAAAAATAAATGAGATGATGGTGAAGACCCTAGTGCCTTGCATGTAGCAGCTTCTGAGTTAAAGTTAGTCATTTTCTCCTTCTCCTTTCCTTTCCTTTCCCTGATTTCGCTGAGAGTATAGTCCATCCTTTTGTTGTTGTTGTTGTTGTCTTTGATATCAGTGGTGGAAGTTCAGTAGAATACATTTGGGAAGGAATAGAAGTTTAAGATCTATCTGATAAGTTACATGCATTGAAAGTGATGACCAGAGCCTTTGCTATGCAAGAATGTTACTGATGTAATAGAAAATGATTCTGGAAAGAAATCAAATCAATTTATCAGACACTGAGTTGCCCCTGAGTCATGTATAAGCCTGTATATTATGTGTGTACTTGGAGACACAAATATGAACAGGGCATAGTCTTTGCCCCAAAGGTGCAACTAATTTCATAAAGATATAAAATAAGTTATTAAATATCCATAAAAAAGCAAAATAAAAACAATTCTAGATTGAGAGATAAACAGTATACTATGAAACAGGAGGAAAGAAGCTTTTGCTTTTATGTAAATTTCAGTAAGAGATATATTCCAAACAATTAAGATAAATGAAACGTCAAAAACGTGACTGAATTTTTCTCATTGTTCCACATTCTCATGACTTTGGAGTTTAACTACAATATACATAATATATAATGCTCCAAGTTTTAGGCTAAAAGATGGTACTGTGAAAAACAAAGGATAAAAGTACCTCTATGAAAAAACATGTTAATGCTTTGGTAAGAGTGTCATGCAGATCAGCTGGCATATTGGTCTATAAACTGTTAATTTATTTGAGAAAAATCTGTGCCAAAGTGACTTAGAGGTGGTTTACCATGCCCTCTAGAGTGATGAGCGACAGCAGGAGCAGCAGTAGTAGGAATGGTAGTAGAGTACTACTTGTTAAGTAAATCACTGAATTTGTTCTATTCAGTTGACTATATTATTTACCTGTTTTATTTATGTTTTATTGAGCTCCAACATGTTTTCTTCACATTATATTATTATTGATATACAATTTACATACACCCAAATGCACAGATATTTAGTGTACTGTAAAAACATGTTTCAAAAAGACTTTATTATATTAGAGTTTTAGGTTCACAGCAACATTGAGAGGAAGGTAATGAATGCATTTTGACAAATGTGTATGTCTTTGTAATTTACATCTACATCAAGAATAGCATGTTTTCATCATCCCAGAAAGCTCCTGAATGACCTCCACAGACTATCAGTGTTCTGATGTTTATGACCTTAGATTAGCTTTTCATGTTCTGGAACTTCCTACATAGATAAAAAATGAATAAAATTTGTACTCTTTTGTGGCCAGCTTCATTTACTCAGCATAGTGCTTTTGAGATTCAGCTATGTCCTTAGAATCCTAATAGTATGTTTCTTTTTTATTTTTGAGTTGTATTCAGTGATGTGCTGATAAATGTTTAACAACTAGCTCTCAAAACAAAAAACAAAAATCCCTAAGAACAACAAAACACAAAATACAATAAAAAACTCTGAATGGTAGCGTTTGCCAATTTTCCTGATGTAAATACTGTACAAAGTAGCAAATTTCAAGCTATCAACATGTTTTCGGTCATTTTGAAAAATTTCTGAAAATCGAATCGCCAGTTCTGTGACCCGGCATGAGCCTGCTCCAGTACACGGTGGTCATCTTCCATTGTAGGGACATAGCACAATGTGTTTGTCAGTTCTGCTTCGATGTGAACAAGTGAGTTGATTCGCTTTTGCATTATTATAATTTACACTCTTCAGAACATTCTTACACAGGTCTTTGATTGAACATACATTTTCATCACTTCTGGGTAAACACTTAAGAATAGATTTGCTTAGTCTCGTATATGTGTAATGTGTCATTGAGTGGGCTCTGGCTCCTGGACCCTGTCTATGACTGGGTGACATCCTTAGAGTAAACGTATCTTTAACTTTATGAAAAAAAAAATTGTTAAACAGTTATCCAAAGATACTGTAATGTTTTATACTTCCAATAACAAAATATAGTTGCTCCATATCCTTGCCAATATTTGGTATTGTCGATCTTTTTATTTTTAGCCATTTTGATGTAAGTCTTACCCCATTATGTGTGTGTGTGTGTGTGTGTGTGTGTGTGTGTGTGTGTGTTTTCTCTTCTGACTAATGGTGATGAGCAGTATTTTATGTATTTATTAGCCATCTGTATGTATTCTTTTGTGAAGGGTCTAAGTCTTTATGCAATTTTTTTTGTCTGTTTATTATGAATTATAGGATTTCTTCACATACTCTTGATGTAAATCCTTTGTCATACATATGTATATACAAACATTATATATAACATATTATATATAAGTGTATAGATATTTTATCCTAGATTGTCACTTGATTATTCATTTTCTTTATGGTGCTCTTTTTTAAAATTTATAAACATTTATTTTTAGAGCAGTTTTAAGTTTACAGCAAAATCGTGCCCACCACACAAACACATACAAACTCCGTCTCTATTGACACGTCACATATGGTGACTTTTGATAATTATAAAATAATTTTAAGTTCTATTTTTAATTTTTTTTCAAATAGTACTTTCTGTATCCTAAGAAATCTTTGCCTATTCCAAATTGACATAAAAATTTTATGTTTTCTCTAGAAGTTTTATTGTTTTAGATTTTTTTATTGAGGTCTATTAATTATTTCAATGTAATCATTGTGTGGGATAAGAATTAGAGGTTGAGATACAATGCATCCCATATAGATATCTAATTGTTTTAACATTATTTATAAAACAAGTTTCTTTATTCCATTGCATTGCTTTCACATCTTTGTTGAAAAGCAATTGACCACATAAGTCTATGTCTAATTCTGGACTTTTTATTGTGTTCAATTAATTAGTTCGTTCTTAAATCAATATCTAATTCCCTTAAATTTGTAGATAAATAAGCAGTCTTGAAATCAGGTATGATGGGTCCTCCTACTTTTTTATTTTCAAAATTTCTGTCTATTGATGTTCTCTATATTTTAAATCTTTATATTCTATATATTTTAAAATCAGCTAGTTGATTTCTACAAAATACTCTGCTGTGATTTTGTTTGGGAATGTGATCAATCTTTAGATCAATTTGGGAAGAATGACCTCTTAACAATATCGACTTTCCCAGTCCATAAATCTGATATGTTTTCTTATTTTTTATTTAGGTTTCCAATTTCTCTTAAAAATGTTTTGTAGTTCCCAGTATATAGATCTTCTATATATTTTATCAAATTTATCTCTAAATATTTTTTTGTTTTATGATGCTATTATAAATAATACTGTTCTAAGTTTTATTTTCTAATTGTTAATGATTGTTATGTAGATTTATAATTGATTATTAATTGGCCTTATATTCTTTGATCTATCTAAATTTACTTATGAGTTTAATAATTTTTTTGAAGATTCTTTAGGATTTTCTACATCAACAATCATGTTGTCTGTGAATGAAGATAACTTTACTGCTTTTTCCCAATGCTTATGCCCTTTTATTTTGCTCTTGTTTTTAGTACAGTGTTTAATATAAGTGGTGAGAGCCTTGCTTTGTCATCCATTTTAAAAAGAAAAGGCTCAATTTTCCTTTAAATAAAAACTAGGTGATGAATTGCCTCAGCATTTGTTTACCTGCACAAGTCAATTTTTTGCCTTTCTTCTTCACGAATATTTTTTGAAGAATGTATCTTTTTAATTTGGTAGTTTGGGGTATTTTTCAGCACTTGAATGACGTTTCTCTATCTTTGGGCTTTTATTATTTCTGATGAGAAAAAAATTATATTTTATAATGTTTTCTCCATGTATGTAATACTTTTTTTTTTTCTTAGTTTTGAGTTTCAGAGATTTCACTGTGACACTTAACTGTGGTTTTCTTTGTGTTTCTTTTACTCAGGATTGGTTAAGCTTCTCAAATTTGTGGTTTGGTACTTTTTTCTCTCATTTGGGAAATTTTGGGTCATTATTTCTTCAAATATTTCTTTCTGGGCTCATCTTTCCCTCTCTCTTATTTAATTCTAGTATTCCAGTTACAAACAAGGTAGACCAGTTGATTTTTAAATATATCTTCCTAAAGTTCTTTTTATTCTTTTTTTTTTGTATTTTTTTTTCTGTTGCCTAAGTATAAATAACTTTTATTGCTCTGTCTTCAAGTCTTTTTTTTTCCAGAGTTTTTAATCTGCTATTCAGCACATTTTAAAATTCATTTATTTATTTTCCAGTTCTAGAATAATCACGTGGTTCTTTTTATTGTTTCCTTTTCTTGGCTGAAATGTTCTAGCTGTTTACTCACTGTGATCATTATTTTCTTCAAATTGTTGAAAACATGCAAGTGCACACACACACACACTACATTAATCATATATTTTTCTGTTTAAATTTTCTGTTTTGGGAGCCTTGCTGACCCTGGACAGAATGGCCCTACCGAGTTTAGTCAATTCCTACAGATAGTAAAGAACTTGCCTGTGAGCATATCTCTTATACACAAACCAAGCAATCCAAAGCCCAAATCCCCAACACTTCCTCTTAGGTTTTCATATTCTGAGCTGCTATCCATCTGCCCTGATCACTCCAAGGCCAGGTATCAGGCAAATAGGGACGGACCCCATACCCCAGAGATCATTAAATTGTTCAAGCTAGCCAATTCTAAATCTATTTACCCTGTGCTGTCTATTTCTTTTCACAGAAACGACAATAGGTATTTTCCCCCTTGTTCTTTCTGCATCCTGATCAACCAAGGTGCTTTCCTATGTGACTCCCCATGGCTCGGCATGCTCCCTTCCCTTGGATCTGTGAGTATAACACGCATTCTTTTCAATGGAGGTTGTCTCCTGATCTGTTGTCCTTGTATAACTAATAATAAGACCACATTTTTAAGCACACTTACATATATTCATATATAACATATGCTAACATTATCATCCAGGCAATTTTTTTTTCCAGTTACGGGGTACATTTTTATGCTTTGTGTATTTGGTATTTTTTAAATTGAATGCTAGAAATTGTTGATGATATTTCATGGCAATTCTGAACTTTGTTTTCTTTAGAGAGTATTAAGTTTTATTTTGGAGGCAGTTAATTTACTGTTTAATCAGCTTTACCCTGTGAAGGCTTGGGTTTAGGCCTTGCTAGGTTGGGTCTAATAGAGCCCTTATAATTGGGCATGAATTTTACTCCTAAGGCATGGTCTTTCTAGTGTTTCAACTGAACAACCATTGTCTTAATAAGGTTGTTCCACCAATAAGATTGGGTGGAACTCTAATATTTCCCTGCACCATATAAACTCTAAAATATCCCTTCTGCTCACAGCTCTCAGTAGCAATTGTGGATTTTCTTGCATTGTTTGTACAGCTTAGTATTTGACCCAAGGTAAAAAGGGAAGCCTATATTTAGACGCTTGGAGTTTTCTCTCAGTACAGCTTTTTTCTCGCTGGTATTGTACTCCATAAATTCTAAACTTCCTCTATAACTTTGAAAGTGTAGTCTCAGCTGTTTCTGAGCAAGGAGACCACTGCTATCTGTTTAGCTTCACTTTCTTGTACCCAGGTTTGGAGTGTGGTCCCAGACAGAAAGCACTGATGAATGTGACTCTCTTTCTGTGGTTATTTTCTCTCAAGGGTTATAGACTTAAACTGTTTTTCAATGCATAAAAACAATTACTTCATATATTTTTGTCCAATGTTGTAAGTATTTATAGTGGGAGGTCAAATACAATACCCTCTTCTTTGTCAAAGCCAGAAAATGAAATACACCAATTTATACACTTTTAAGGAAAGATAATTTTCATGGTTTTCTGAGGGAAACAAAATGTAAAAATTTATTATCATTTCCCTATTACTCATTCTGGTATAGCTTTAGGATTGTTTTTCAATATTATACTGACTTCGAATGACATCTATGAATTTCTTGTTCTCTTTTTATTTCAAATCTTCCATATATGCTATAATTCTTCCACAAATTACTCCCTTACACAATAGATTTCTTTATGAATTTGCCATGTCTCATGCATTCCGGTTTTTGAGACCTCGGTTGTTCACTCTATTATGATGAGCACATTTGGGACTATGTGGAGAACTCATTATGATTTTAATACTTTCACAGAAGAACTATGATGATAAAAACTTGCAGGGAACAGTAGCTTAATAAAGTATATTTTACAATTTCTAATTTCGTGAAGCCATAATAGAATTTATTGTAAAGTTCCATAGAATATGATTAATTCTAGTCTGCACAGAGCCAATAATTATTTTGAGATAGATTTAGTTGATTTTCTAACATTTAATTGGTTCAGTATAGGATCTGCTTGATTTAATTGCTAATAGAGACTAAAACAATTTATCTGTATTTCAGACTAAGGGAAAAAAGTTGATTATATGTAGATTTAATCACAATTTATAGATCACTAAATTGAGAAATAACTGCTCTAGTGTTTCAGCCATCTTAATAGTTAATTTGGGTCACTGTATAGTCAATTCCATTGAATGATGGGTGAGCAATAAACATGGATTGAACTAAAACCCTTCAAAGAGACTGAACTCAGAAACATGAGAAAACAGGAAAATCAAGGTTACACTTAATATCTTTATATTAATCTTCTAGGACTGCCATAATACTGTACCATAGACTAAGCAGCTTAGACAACAGAATACTGCTTCCAACAGTTCTGGAGGCTGGAAGCCCAAGATCAAGGTGTCAGTAGATTTGGTTCCTCCTGAGGCCTCTCTCTTTGGCTTGCAGCCTTCTTGCTATGTCCTCACATGACTTTTTCTTTATGTATGCATATCCCTTGTCTCTCTCTCTCTCTTCTTATGAGGATGTTTGTCATGTTGGATTAAGTATTTTCTTACATTGTTTGTACAACTTAGTATTTGACCCAAGGTAGAAGGGGAAGCCTATATTTGGATACTTGGAATTTTCTCTCAGTACAGCTTTTTTTCTCGCTGGTATTGTACTCCATAAATTCCCATACTTATGATCTCATTTAGCCTCAATTACCTCTTTCTCCCTATCTCCAAATATAGTCACAAGAGAGTTAGGATTTCTATGTACATGTTTTGGGGGGAAATAATACAGTCCATAACAATCTCCATGTTACAGTATATTTATATGTAAGAATATACGTTAAATGACAAAAAAAAAATACTAAGGTATAACACTTCTGCTCTTAAGTGCTATAAACAAGATTGAAGATATTTTTGAGCATGTGATAAAGATTCGAGGACCAAATGAGATAAAACAGAAAATATATGAACATTCTTTGAAATTTAGGAAACATGAAAGAAAGCATGAGGTGTTTATCATTATGCGCATTAACATTCAGTTTTCCTAAGCTCTCTTTTATTTTCCTTTCTGGTGATGTGCTGTTGGGTAAATCCCTTACAGTTTAGTATGGATCTAGTCTACTTTTTTTTTCTCCTTAAAGATGATTTCTTAATCCAAATTACCATCTGGTGATGGGTTTTGGGGACAGGAAAATTTCTAAGCTCACATAAACTCGTTTTCCTATGGTAAGTTTAGTCCATGTAGCAAAGACTTCTAGACCCCCAAGGAGTGATGGCTGAGAAAGAGAACTCAAGTTTACAGAGGTCCCGGCCATTAGAGAGGTATAACCAGGAAATGTACTGAAAAATTAGGCAAAAAAGAGGAATATGGCTTGTAAATGTAAATTTTTTGACTCTCACTCTTGAAAGGAATGGTAAATTCTAGTCCAGCCATTCAACTCATGCCTGAATATTCCCTCGTCTAGATTTTAATCTTTTGCGAAGGTTACAAATTGGTTACCTACAGTTACAACATGGTCCATAGTCACGAATATTTGCACTGCCCAGGATTTAAAATTCCTTTGATTTTTCTCCCCTATATTTAGATATCTGGCTGTTCTTGAAAAATGGAAAATATATGACCATACCACAGACTCAAGCATCTGTGGCAGTTACACCTTCAAAGGACATACAATCTCCTGTTCATCATTGTCAAAATACCATTTGAATTTATAATCTCTCGATGTCTTAGTGATAGGGACAGAAAAAGGGGTTGGGATGGCTGAGGCCAAGGATCTCCAGTTGTGGTTTTTCTCTGGACCCACAAATGTTAGGGGTTACCCTAATCCTTGCCTACGTTTCCAACCTCAACTCCTGCCTCCCTGTCTCCACTAAACTCTAGTCACACAGGTTTCCTTCCTGTGTCTCAAGGAGATCAAACTTGCTGTATTTGTACATGTTTCCTTTGCTTGAAATATACTTTTCCTAATTATTTCTGCAATAGGCTCCTTCTAGTTATTCAGACTTGAGCTTAAAAATCACCTCCTCTCCTAGACTTTCCTCCCCATTTCCAGTCATTTTTCTTCATTTATCTTGTTTTCTTTACAGGACATTTTATAATCCAAAATCATCTACTAAAGGCATTTGCCTATGTATTGTTCACCTCTTCCTACTAGAATACAAACTCCGTGAGAACAGAGAATTTGTCTTGCTTACTGTGGTCTCACTAGGGTCTAACATAGAGAAATACTCAATAATATTTGCTTAATAAATGATTGACTCACTCAGTGAATGACTGTTTGTTGACTCTGTGCAATATGAAGACAACCACATGTAAAGTTAAAAATAAATTTCATTGTAGCATTAATCAGGATAGGCTAGGGTAAGCTATGATTACTCTGGTTTAAAACATGATTTACTTCTCATTCGCACTACATCACCATTGTGTGTTAGCTGGGGGCTCGTTCCTGTGCTGTTGTTATTCTGGAATCCTGACTGACAGGGTAAGCTATGATTACTCTGGTTTAAAACATGAAAGAGGGAATGTATCAAAACATGAGCTGGCTCTTAAACATTTACCTGGAAGTAGCATACATAGGCTGTGCTCAAATTTTGTGGGTCAAAGCAAGTCATGAGACTGCCTAACTTTAAAAAAGGTGCCTTGATGGAGGTTGAGAAATATGTAGTGAACAGCTCCAATCATGACCACATGTCTGCTGGACAGATTCTTTCCCCTCCACTTTTTATAGGATGTATGAGATATTATGTTTATAGGATACTTTCCTTAGCATAAACATAGCTTAAGCTGATATAAGGCAACATATCATTTGTGAGTGGTCATTAGTATTATAAAAACATATTTCCAAAAAAGTTGAATCTTATTAAAAGTAAAGGCTTTTTTCTACATATTTATTTTGCCATACTTTAGTGTAAAAAAAGATTTTTTACATCTTTAAAATTGGTAATAACTTTGCATCTGATTTCTTTACCCCTTTAAATGTGATTGCTTCTGACATATCCACCAATATGTTTAAAATAAAATGATGGAAAATCAAGTAGGTTATTCTCCTGCATACATATGGTTCCATAATGAAATTATTC
>NW_006431920.1:8929601-8992022 GCF_000325575.1 Pteropus alecto | reverse complement strand
CTGCTGTGAAGAACAAGTTTGCATTTTGCAGCTGGTCACAATTGGTGAGAACAGAGGGCCTATACATCTTTAATGAAGTGTATTTCTCAAACTCTTCTGACAAGTGTAGCGTCTCTCACTTTCTCTCACAATTAAGTCAGCAATCCCTGATTTCAAGCTTTCATTAAGGAGACATGTGGGATATTGCACACAGAAACAGCATCCTCCAGGTTACCTTTTCTCATCTATTATCTCTTGCTTCTCCTTGTTCTCCCTCCTGCCTGTCTCTTCCTAACTTCCAATTATCTGTTCGTCAGATCCTGTGTAAATAGTTGGGTCTAGGCAAAAGGTTTAGATAAATTTTATTAAAATTCTGCATATTTTGCAAAAAAAAAAAAAAAAAAAAAAGAAGAATTAAATCAGCACTTGAAGTTTGCCTATTTGAGATCTTTATTTTCCTTTTTTTTTTTAAATTTAGGAAATACTTTATTTATTTTTAAAGTTAATATGAACCTTTGGGTCCAAGAAAGAATTTCTTGGATGAATTGTCATTTGATATTTCTGTTCTTTATCAGAGAAGTTGTTGGCTCTACATGACAAGCTGTCACATGGTTCCAAGAAGCATCTAAACTATTGTTTTGGGTCAAACTATTAGATGTGGACTATTTTTATGGGTAATAACCAATAGAGCCCAGAATTATTTTTATTTCACATAAGACTTGGAAAGATAAGCCATCATGACAGAGTTGTTATAAAATGTTTAAAGAGAGCTAATTCCTCTTAATATTCTCAGGAATACTTGCTCCATGGCAAATCTAGTATTTTTAAGTATGCTTTAGATGGAAAACTCCCATCTATACAGAAAAACAAGGAGAAAAGGGTGATTGATATCTATTGAGCCTCCATATGTGCTAATCACCATCCTATATGCTTTACTTAATTCATCTCATTTACTCCTTCAACAACCTGTGTGATACAGAATACTCTCATTCATCTTTTCTGTTTCATCGAAGGAGTAAGTGTATCACGAAATCTCTTAAAATAAGAAGCCAAAGGGAGCCCATCTCACAGCCTTAGACTTAAGAAGGAGGATGGTGACCCTGGAGGTATATAGCCAGGACATCCATACTTGTGCCATTGTTATTAAATAGTGTCCTCAAATATTAGATTTACCAAGGATTTCTGATATAACTCAAATTACTATATCATGTATAAATTTCATGCTGGTTGTATAAAATTGTAGCCTGGTAGAGACAAATATTTATTGTTTTATTATTGTATTCATTTATTTTTATTGATAGCTCTTTAAATATTTAATTTAGAGTATTAAAGATGCAATAAAGAAACGATATCAGTTATGACCTCACCACTTTCTTTCATAGTAAGAAATGATTTTTACACATTGATGTATTCGCTTCCAGTTTAATTTCATGTATAACATATAACATTGCTATTATGTCTAATTTAATTTTTATGAAATATCAATTTTATCATATATACATAGTTTATGCTCCCCTTTCTTCACTTAAAATTTCACAATGAGCATTTTCATTTGACATTAATAATCAAAAATATAATTTTAATAACCGTATGTTTTTCTATTTATGGAAAGACAATACTAAATATAGCTTTTTCTCTTTCATTTCAGAAATGCTTGTGTGTGTGTGAGCGTGTGGGAGAGAGAGAGAGAGAGAGTTAGACAAAGGTACATGCTGTCTACCTGTTTCTGTAGATTTTCTGTTTCATTCCTGTACAAGTTAAATTACCAAACCACATATTTTAATTTCCCATGAAGGTGTCATTCCTGAATCATGGTTAGCATTATTTCTGCAGCAATGATTAGTATGAGTCTACATAAAAATATAGCAACATGAATAACATCGCTGTGTTCTCAATAAAACCATCACATCCAGGAATTATTCACTGTATGGATAAAGTCTATGAAATGTATTCCTATTAGATATTGTGAATGAATAAAGAGACTGCTTCTCCTAAATAACGAGGATACTTTCTTTGACCAGCTGATTTTTCTCAGTGCTCCTTCCTTTTTCCCTAGGGTAACAGGAAGCAGACCTAAATTTACTGCTCAACTGTAGAAACTATTTGTAATCTAGATCAGTACTATCTAGTATGGTAGCCACTAACGTGTGAGTCTTTAAATTTAAATTAATTCAGATTAATTAAATTAAAAGTCCAGTTCCTCAGTCACACTAGCTATATTTCGCTTGCTCAAGGGCCACGTCTCTATTGTCTATCATATTGAAAAGCACAGATATAAAGTATTTTCATTATTTTAGAAAGTTCTATTGGATAACACTGACCTAGATTATGGATCAAATTTTTAATTTCTAGCATTCTATACAACTTTATGTTTTATGTTAATTCAAACTATCTAGATGATTAGTTATTATTGCATGTTACTTTCTATTACTTTTAGAATCATGTAGTATCCAAATTGAAAATATGTGATTAAATCTATCCTATCATAATATATTATCATCCTATCATAAGTTCTTATAATGTTAACATCCAACCATTAAGAGATAAATCGTTAGGTTATCAGGCTTACAAAAGAGATTTACGAACTTTATTTTATCTGGGTTACTTAGATTTACATGATCACATTTGTAGTGACTCTGTTCACCTATATGACTGTGACCCTCTCATCCTTACTCTGCCCCTACTCAGTCCCATTTTCTACACCATTTGTAATAAGTGTGACCAAGTACAGGCCTTACTCAGGATCATTAGGGTAGTGCTGGAAATTATGAAAGAGTAGTGATTCTGTGCTCTGTCTGCCCACCATGCTACCTGTGTCATGGTCATCGCTAGTAGGCATAACTGCAGACGGGTGAACACCAGAGACAGTGTCAGGGGAAAGCGGTTTCAGTACTGGCTGTATAACATGAAAGGTTTTATATGCCTTTTGGGACATTTAAACTCAGATTGAAAATCTGAAAGCAACGTTCATATTTTAGAATTAAAAATTACTCATACCTGTAGTTTCCACTGATTTGAGATGGATTAGAAATAAATAAGTCAGTAGTACATCTTCTTTAGTGCTGGTGATGGCACTTTCAAAACGCTCGGGTATAAATAAGCAAACATACATTTCCTAGGTCTGTCTATATAGTCATAGAACGCTTAGCCATAAATCAGTATGGACCACTTTAATTTCATTCCTTACCTACATAATCAAAACACGAAGTTCTCTTTTCTTTAACACATAATTCTTCTCAATCATTACATAAGTCGCCATATTTCTTTATAACAAATTAAATGTCCAGTTCGACTATGATTTACAGATTGTGTAAATCATTAGCCATATGGTTGTTATATGCCATTCTGCTTCCAAAATATGCGTGTTTTAAGTAAATATATCTATGACTACAAGAGAGGGTTATTCGTTACTATTTAGATGTTTGAAATACCTCCTCTATAGCATGGGTAAGCACTTCCAGCTGGGTTATGTTGTTTGTCCCCAATACCTTTTTTTTTTTCATGGTTTTATCATTTCTATTTGCAAAAGTGGATAAGGATGAGCCTTCTCCATTAGGATAGCTTCATACCACAGTATCATTTACTATAAAAATGTCATAAATTTTTTTTTGTCACAACTTTTCTTTTCTACTCTCAGCCCACAGTTATTTGACTGAAATTTTCATTTATTATATTTCCTGGGTGCTATAATGTTATTGATTGTCTGATGCACCAACAATTTAATAATAATCTCGAGGAGGGTTGAAAAGGTACCAATTTCAATAAAAATAATGTTGATTGGTAATGAGATGGTAAATACATTCTTCAATTATGAACACCTGGCATCAGACTTTTTCTGAGATAGAGAGCTATTTTGTTGGTAAACTACTTTGCTAAAGACTTGGAGGTGCTGCTCAGTAATCCAGCTTACATGGGTCTTCAAAGGCCCCGAATCTTCTGAAGGAGTCTGTGCTTTGGGGAATGGGTATGAAGGAGTGATAAAGCCCTGCATACAGACAAAAGAATCAGGAGCTTGGGGTGGGGCAATCCTAGGAGCATTAAAGAAGCAGAGGGAGTGATGCAGAGTAGGGCATACAAAATGGGATTAGGCCAAAGGCCTTCAAATTTGACTCCTTCATATCTCCCCAAAATCTTCAGTAAATTCTTCATGTTCACAAAAATTTTACTGACAGAAAAATTTTTGTGGAAATTGGTGGAGAAGCCAATAGTGCCTAGAGATGCAAGAATGAGACTCAGAAGAGCTATGGAGTGTAAGCCCAAGAATCACCCCATGTTGATACATGTACATCTAATCCATTCATTGCAATATATCAATCAGTTTAGTTATCTATGCATTCATGGAGGAAACTTAGTTCTTGATAGTTTTTCTTTCATACAATCAATGCCGCAAAGAATATTTATATATGTCTCTTTGAGCACACAAAGTTTCTTTGAGAATGTGCCCAGAAGGGCCATTTTTGATTTATGAGAAATTTATGAAATATTTTCTAATTTTCCTCCAAAGTAACAGTATATGATGTGTTCCAAAACATAGTATAAATGTATGCTTTGATTTTTAGTATATGAAAATTCTCTTTTACCTTCATTTTGTGAACAAATAATATTATTATTCTGATTGGGTACGGAATGCTGTCTTATCATTTTATTTTTTATTTTTATTTATTTTTTTGCTGATTACTAGTGAGATTAGACAACTTTTCCTAAATGTATTGACTATTAAGCTTCTCTCTTCAATGTTTTGCCTCAATTTTTCTTTGGCAGGCACTGTTAATCATCTCCCTCTTATCTATTCTTCACTTCTGATTTTATTTGAAGTCTTGTTATATCCAGTTAAACTTATTTCCTGTTTTCCCTTGAGGCTGGAGGTGGTTACATGACCCAAGTCTGGCCAATGGGAAGTGAGTGAAAGTCACTCGAACTTCTGGACAAACTTTCTAAAAAGCATGTCTTTTACTTTTTGTTCCTGAATTTTCTTTCTTTCTTTCTTTTTTTTTTTTTTTTTCTTTTTCCTGGAACACAGACTAAATGCCTGGAGAAAAAGAAGTAATCTGTAATATGTGAGGAGGAAATATTGAAGAGGAAAGAAGCGTGGTTTTGATGATTTCCTCAGATAAATGGGCTCCTTCCTGATCTCTAATTTTGTGAGGAAAACCAGACTATACTGGTTTAAGCCCCTCTAACTAAATTTCTGTAAGCAGCAGAATTTCATCCTATTAAAATATCTTATTCTCATTTTTAACTAACTCGTTTTATTTTTTTCATTGATTTCCTAGAGTTCTTTATATGCGATAGATACAAATTCTTTGTCAGTTATATTTGCCACAAATATCTTCTCCCAAAGACTAGGATTTTTATTCTGGCTCTTTTTCTAATTTCACTGTGGGTTCTGGCACAATCACTTTTTTTTCTAGGTCATGGGCTCATCATCTGTAAAATGGTTAGAGAGTCTCTAAGGACTGGTCTAGACCAATATTCTATTATCCATGAATTTGTGCTCAATAAACACTTCTCTGGACAGTAAGGTAGAGCAGTGGTTTGCCACAGCCCTTCATCGTGATAAAGTTCTTTCTGCCCTACCAGAGAGATCATGCAATCCAGACTGATTACTTAAGAGTCTAGTTACAAACCATTTACTTGGAGTGATCCGTCTTTCTGAGGATGGATATCTTACAGATCTGAAGTTGAAAATTTTCTTATGTTTTTCAAGACAAAAATGAGCAACTAAAAAAACAATATTATAATATTTCATCGTATCTCTTATTAAACTAAATGGACATAAATTGTCAACAGAACTCGAAACTAACACAGTTTATTGATAAGTGATAGAAGGAAATTGTGAGCAATTCTTGATATATTTCAACAATATTTATTAAGTTATTATAAAAGGGAAATTTATTGAAGTAAAATACTTTGCTAACTGTCAAGTGTGGATTTGATTTAAAACAGATTGTTTGTGGAGAAACCTTTAAAGACAAATAAAAACCAAGTGAACAAAACAGCAAAGCACAGCAGATAGATCATATTGAGTGTTCTTCAAGATGGCTCCTTTTCTGTTATTACTGTGGAGAGAGATATGTTGATTTTTTAAATTGAAGAATACTTCTCTCTATATTTCATCCCCGCTGCCCCGTGCTTGCATAAAAGCGGAGGCAGAATGGGTCATAACAAACAGGATAAAACTGAGAGAATGCCTTTTCTGGAGACAAGACAGGCTTGGATGTTAGCCAAAAAGCGCCAGCACTTATGTGAGCGTTCGATCTGCCGAAGAGCATCGTATCACTCATTCTTCGTCACAGGGCTCTGAAAGGCAAGAACCTGACAAGCCGTCTAGAATAGCGACTTTGAAGCTGGTAACCGTTACAGGAGAACCTACTACATAAATCTACTGACGTGATTCAAGCAAAAAATATGTGTGGCTGAATGAAGTCTTGAAGTCACTGAGGGAGGGAAAACAATGACCACAAAATAAAGCTTGTTAATCATTCCGGTTCTTTCCTTACAGCTCTGCTTTATCTCACCTTTCCTCATTTTCACTCCACCTTGGCTGCTTGGATCTACACACCCACCCCACTTGATTCTGGATTGCATATACTTACTTTTGTTGCTAGAGGATGGCTTTCTTCATCTAGCTAAACCTCAGGAGTAGGTTGGAGAGATTTGATGTTAATGTGCAGATAGGTATTTATCTCCATTTATTAAAGGATCTTTGTAAAGTATATTAGTTAGAGTTCTCCAGAGAAACAGAACCAATAGGATATGTCTATATGTAGAAAATGATTTATTAAAGAAATTGGATCACAAAGTTACCGAGACTGGCAAGTCCAAATACTCAGGATGGACCAGCAAGATGGAGACCCAAGAGAGCCGATGATGTAAATTAAGTCTGAATGCAGTCTGCTGGAGAATTCTCTCTTGCTCAGGAAGGCCAGTCTTTTTGTTCTATTTAAGTCTCTAACTGATTGAATGAGGCCCACTCATTGGAATAAGAGCAGTCTTCTTACTCAAAGTTCACCAGCTTAAATGTTAATCTCACCCAACAGTACCCTCCAAGTTGACACATTAAATTAATCACAACAGTTAAGATTTTTTTTGGTTTTCTCAAATCTTGTGCATATTTTTAAAGTTCATTCTTTATTATTTATATTATTGTTTGCTGTTATCGATTAGGATTTCTTTCTCACAATGTGTTTTTAAATAGAACATTCTGGCACGAGCAGCAGTGTATACAACATTTGTGGCAGAGTGCTTGGCACATGGAAAGTGCTTAATGGGTACTCTTGATATGTGCATTTATTTTTCATCTAGGTACCTTAATACTTGTGTTCCAGTTTTAAAAAGGTCTTTTATTAAATTTTTTATTTTATATTTATAAACACTATAATCCATAAATAATTTTACTCTTCACTTATCAAAAAACATGTTATTTCTATTTCTTTACTTATTGCTTTGGTTGGATTCTCAAAAACAAATTTCAGTAATATTAATGAAGAAAGACATCTTGGTCTTATTCCAAGAGTAAAGGAAACTCCTTCTCAAATTGTTAAATCTTTCTATTCCCCTAAATTGCCTTTGTTTCTTTTAGAGACAACTTTTCTTTTTATCATAACATTTATTTATTTGTTTATTTACTTACTTACTTATTTATTTACATTTCATATTTTCCCACTGTCAGGTGATCCTTAGTTGTCTGTTTTTAAGAATGTGACAATGGAAAGCTCCCTGGTAACTCCGCACACGAGTGGGGGCTTTTTGACTGTTGGACTTTATCGTAGTGTGATTTGGATGGGAATTTTTCATGATGCTCTAGGGTACTTGAATGTCAGAAATCAGGACTGTTCAACTTACCCAGCTTTCCCATCTTTTTGATTCCTTTATTTAGAAGCATTATGCAGTCTGACAGGAGTTTTGCATATAGGATATGTACGGCGTTAACTATGCAAACTTTCAAGTACTCTTTGGATGTCAGTCTCATGTCTTGTTCCTTCCCAACAGCATACCTAGTGTTTGAGTCTCTCAAATCTTCCTGAGATTCTGAAAGGTAGAATGACAGTTCCTCACTGTATTTTAATATGTAAGTATTTTTAGTTTTACATCCTTTTGCCTTGCTTCATAGATGTCATTTCTCTAGCTCCAAGCTTCGTTCTTCTAGAAATTTCTAGAAAAGCTTCATTGTGGGTTTAAACTTTATTTTAAAAATTAGTTTCATCTGGTCTCAAGAAAGAAAGCAATAAATGAGAACTATGATTTTGATTGATAATTTAAAAAATAGTATATGTGCTGCTGAAGAGAGCAGAATTTAAAAAAACTAGAATATAGTTAGTTGCCCATTTAAAATAGAATCTTTTAAGATGTGAAAAGTCTTTTATTCCTAATTTTCTACAAGTTTTTAAAATTAAGAATTTCAACATTTTTTTGGAAATCTTTTGTAATATTTTATTGTTTTATTATCTGTCCTACTAATGTGATAAATCAAATTATTAGACTTTCTTCCCCATTTTCTTAATTCTTCAGAACTCGTGTATTTATTATGCTCTAATACTTTTTAGAGAATACAAAAACAAGTAGAGAATATTTTGGACAATGGTGATGCTCTTAATATAATTGAGTACCTGTTTAAACAACAAAGTATAATGAAATAAATTAAAAATAGATATACCGGAAAAATGAGATCAGAGGAAGTAGCCATTAATTAGAAATGAGAGGAACAGGGAAAGCTTCACAGAGCTGTTGCCGTATGAGTTGGAATTTGAAGTATGAAAATGTATTTTTTATGCTAACAATGGAGAGCAATGATGGACTCACCATTATATTCTGGGGTAAAGAACCAGGGAACAAAAAACAGAAGTATGAAAAAAAAGTGGGATACATGAAAAATGGCAGATAACCTTCTCTGTTGTTCTCTAAGATGTATGGAAGAGGAGATGTATTACAAAGTTGAATTGGGGTCAGACAATGACAGCCTTGAGGGATTTTTGTCTTTATACCATGGGCATGGACATTTAGACTTGTCAAATAGTTTTTAAAATAGTACCATGATCAAAACTCTGCTTTACAAAGATAAACCTGAGAAAGTGTAAAGGATGGGTTGACAAAGTGAGAGATCAGAGGCAGGAAGCCTGTTAAAAAGCCATTGAAACTGTTTAGAAAGAGATCAAAAGAATCCAAACTAAGGCATCAGATATAGTAATTGGAAAAAAAAGAATAGATGGAGTAACTATGAATATACAATTGATAGAAATCATAAACTGATTGGAAATAGGGACTGAGAACAATGCAGAAATGAGAAAATATATGAAATTTTCTAGCCTGACTAACCTGGAGAGGGCTGCAGAGTTATTTCCTGGGAATGCAAACACAAGAGGTGAACAGAAAATAATATGGAAAGGGTAATAGGGTGTTTATGGCAAATAGTATGTCAGGAAGTACCACTCAAAGCTTTTATGCTCACTGGAAGAAAAACTTTTCCTATTATTTAGAATAGTCCAAATTTTCTTGTGTGGAGCAGTGTTCTAGAGTCATTGCATTGGTGCTGTACCTAAGAATTTCTAGAATTTGATAAAGACCTGGAAGGTTAACTTAGGGTATAATGAGAAAGCATACCATATCCACCTGAATAATGGAATACAATAAGAAACAGTGGCTCTCCAACAAAAATTATGAAGCCTGAGATAAGATTTACACACACACACACATACACACGCACGCACGTATGCTCACGCACGCACGCACGCACGCACGCATGCTCGCATGCACTACATGTGTTGTGGAAAAACTGAACCAATAAGAATCTTGATTGTTCAGTCCAGGACTGAAAGACATGGAATTGACTTTGCCTTGGGATCAACTACAGCTTTAAAATCATGCTGAGATGCAACTGTGTCTAATTATGCAACTTAAGTTTGCACTAGGGAAAGGGAACCCCAAACTCTTTCTTCCACCCATTTACAAGCTGAGACGCCTACCAAATTCCTTTGGATGCTTTAGTAATGGTCGTAGATCAGTCCAGTGTTCTGACTTCTCCTGGGCCACTGTACAGTGACCACCTTTGGCTGACCTCTGTTCAGTAGAATGGAGGAACCCCTCATAGAGGGGGAGTTAAATATCAATTAGCAGAAGTGCTCTGACTGTCTAATCAACAGCTGGTTCCTCCTAGAGGCACGATGTCTGGTAAAATGAGGAACTGTGCTACTCTTGTGACTGGAACTTTTGGAAAAGTTAAGCTTTGCCACCAGAATTCCTAAAAAACAAAAAACAAAAAAACACTTCCTGAAGGCAGTAATGTGGCCCCTAGAGAAAATAAACAAGGGTAGGAAAGCATTCTTTCCAGAAAGAAGAATTTCTAACTCCTCATACCACTTTAAGTATCTGTTTTCACCAAATGATCCATTCATCCTATCTAGATTGAATTAATATAACTAAAGCCATAATTTGTTAATTTCCCTTTATTGAATTTCTGATCAGAGTGACCACCTCCCT
Source organism: Pteropus alecto (assembly GCF_000325575.1). Taxonomy (NCBI): domain Eukaryota; kingdom Metazoa; phylum Chordata; class Mammalia; order Chiroptera; family Pteropodidae; genus Pteropus; species Pteropus alecto. Next base: position 8,981,567 of record NW_006431920.1, on the reverse strand, counting down.
CTCCCTGAAAACCCTCAAGCCACATGTTGTTCTTTGGATGTATCAACTTTCATTTCTTCTGCGTTCCATCTACCACTCTTGAAATTTTCAATCCCTAATTAGATTAATTAGCCAAGAATTTCCTTGATGTTCATTTTATGACCACACTATAACTTCATTAAAACATTCTTGCATGACATGCGTTCCCTTGGGTCCTATAGTGGTCTGGGGAAGACCCTGGCATGAAGAGATTCTGAGTGAGGATGACAATACAATTTAGCCAATCAGTTCAAAGACTTATGAGTGAGGAGCTTCAAAAAATATGTGGTTATCCTTTTGTTAGGCAAAACTTGCATTCTCCAGCACTCTCTGATCTATGGGTGGTGAACTATTAGGGTTACGAAGTTGGCGCATAGCCACATGGTGCTGAAATCAGGTTTTCGAGTGAGGCTCTCATCTCTCACTTAAGTCTACTGGATTATAAAATTATTGCTTTTTCTTACAAATATGCATTAATTATTCATTCTTGAGGCTTACTTGAGGCTCTCATCTCTCATCACTTAAGTCCGCAACACTCTTTAGATTAGGGCTCAGAGAGATGGTGTCCTAGTTGATATGGCACCATGAGAAAATATGCTTACTGTGTAATAGATGACAGAGTTACCTTGATGATACACAATTTTATTTTACCAGAGAGTGGTCTATATTCTGGAAAAATTAGTCACTAATTATCTATAAGTCTTCATTTTTGTATATTACTTCTCAGTTTATAAATCTCAGCACAGAGCTGATCTCATATAATCCTCCCATGACCCTCAGCAGTGGGCTTTATTCTTCTCACTTTGTAGATGTAAAGGCCCAAAACCATGGAAATGAAAGCAACTTCCCCAGGTCATCTTCTTCTCAGCAAGTACTTTGTCCACTAAACCAAAACCACCATATGGTCAAGGACCTACATAGAAGGTGCAAGCCTCAAGGCTGACTTCAAAAAAAAAAACCATATTCATAGACTGAGAAGCTCTGTGTCTTTCTTTAGAACCAGGCTGTTCCTTGGTCATGATGCCTCTACTATCATGCCTATACATTCTCTTCTTTACGTTCTTCTTCTACTCACCCCTGCAGTTGCATCAGGGATGTTGGTGCCTCTCAGAAGCTTCTGGGACTTCAATGATTACACCCAAGTCTACATTCCACTAGTATGAGAAACTTCTCTTCTGTGTGATTATATGATTAATGTTCATGTTCCCTTGGAAGCCCCTGTTTATCCAATGAGCAAAGGAAATGTGTTTTTTCTCACTGTTTTGTCTCAGTGTCCAGCAGTTTCTAGCCCATAGTAAGTGTTCAATATATATTTGTTGAATGGATGAATGAATAATTAAGTCTTACTTGAGTAGGTTGGCTTATTTGTAAGAAAAAGCAATAATTTTATAATCCAGTGCTGGAAATGTCTTTAAAGACTTTTTTCCCTACTAAGCACATTTTCTTATTGTGAAACAGACCATGAATCCAATTCCCCTGGTACTTACACTATTCCATGGAAATAAATGGAGCTACATAAAATTAGTTAAGTCAAGCAGAGGAGTATTTAAGAAGTTTCTGTTTAAGCACATAAACTAGTTTCATCCAGAATGAATTAATGAATCTATCAAAGATGTCAAGGTTTTTTTTTTTTTTTTTTTTCTCAAGAAGGTCGGTCAGATAAAGAATCTCATACCGGGTGGATCAAATTCATTTCCAAGTATACATTTCAGCTCAAGTTAAGGGTAACTGTATCTCAGCTGGACCAAAACATGAATGTCAACTTGTGAGGCATTTATATGACATGCATAAACTTTTCTCATGAGGTTGCTATATCATGAACTGACAATCTGATTTTTCCATTTTGTATTTGGTGCTAATGCTGTAACAGAAATGCACACATATATTGTTTTTTTGCAGGAAATCTGTCATAGAGTAGTTCAAGTGGTAAGACTGAATTTCTTATCTTGGTCCATGCTTTTGATAATGCTGACTGACCATTCAGTGAGAAGTAGTTCTATTCCCACTGTACAGACAGCGTAAATGAGGCAGCACACATTGACGAATTAGATGAGCCAGAAAAAGTGCCTTTTGTAAAATAACATTCTTTCATTGACCTGTGATAAGCTTTTCTGAGAGATTTTGTTCTCATAAAAAGGTGGATTTGCAGAGATGGAGTCCTTGTGGGATCATAGGCGGCTGCACAGAGATGGCTGCATGAAAGCCCCGACTGCTCTAGCGTAGGCAGCGTTAGAGAAAGGGGAGAACCAGGAGTAGGGAGGTCTCCAGGTCCAGTTCCAGTTCTGGTTTTCAGTGACTTCCTTTATGAACACTGACAGATTACTTTACTACACGGGGTCTCAGTTTTCACATCTGTAAAATGAAGAGAATAAATTCTAGATGATTCCAAGTGTGGGTTTGCTTCCTGGTTGCATCAGAATGACTGGAAACTAATTAAATTGCAGGTTCCTGGCTCTTTTCCAAGACTTAACGAATCAAAACCTTTGGGAGAGGAGTCATAACCTGGGAATCCAAATTTTTAATAGCTGATTCTATCGATGATTCTTATAAATTAATGAAATATAGTTGGAATATTTCCAGCCACAGATTTTAAGCTTTAGCTCTCACATTTAACAACCTAATCACAATCTATGTCCCCAGGGCAGCAGTGAGTCTGGGTAAGTATCTCTGGGTTTGATACAACACAACTGCTCATCAGAACATACTATCTGAATTTTCTAGGCAGAGTGTGATGTGAAAGAGACTGAGATATATATTATTAGTCTCTTCAGGGTCCATAAATGCCACAGGATAGCAATGGGACATAATTCTGCTAACAAGGGAGACCCATGGAAAGCTTCTGAGGATAGGACAACCATAAGCAATCTGCATCTTAAGGAGTTCTCTCTTGCAGCAAGCCGGTGGACCAGCTGGAGGAGAGACCAGAGGTATTGCTGTTGTCCAAGCAGCAGGTGATGAGCACTGGAACCAGGACAGTAACCTACTACATAAACTGAGTCAGAAGCTGTTAAAGTGAAACCACTGCCATTTAGAATGAATGGTGGTGCTTCAGAGGCACCATTGTTTTTCTATATCTTACATTCTTCTATACTACTGGTTTTTTCTTTTTTTAATTTATACATTTAAGAACATTTGTGCCCTCTCAATATATCTAGATGTGGTGTGTGTCCGTGCATGTGTTTAAGCAATTTTAGCAGTGATTTGGGAAGAAGAATCCAGAACTGCTAGGAATTCTAATGGGAATTTAGAATTTGAAAAGTGACACTTTGAAGACTTATATTTCTTCCATTTAAACAACAGATTCATAGTTAAACATACTTTTCAGCAAACTGTGTATAATTAGCTTTATTTCCTCTGACAAGCTTTAAATTTAGAACCAAGATAATGCTTTCTAGTTAAGACCTTTAGGCACAGCATTTAAAAAAATCAAAATGATAATTTGCTGTTCAAAATCTTCAGAGTTGCAAAAGAGTAAGAGCTATATATTGAGGTTAGAACTTTCAAAAGCCAAGTTAGGTTGGCATATTTAGCTTAGTTTGCCACTTTTCCTCTTTATCCTCTTAACTGGAAGCTTATTCTGATACAAAGTAATCATTTTATGAATTTATACTCATCTGTGTATTTCCATCTCAATTTATCTTCTTAAAATCCCATTTTAAAAAATGAATGGGTTGTGGAAATCTCCGTAAGATGGCTTTAGTCAACATACTTGGCCCCCAAGAAGCCACTTCAAGAACTTATGACAATTGATACTTATGACTGTACCCTTTTCAGGCAATAGAATCCCAGCTATGGTTCTTCAAATAAGTTCCAAAGGGTAGTGTTTTAGGCAGTATTGCTCAGAATGTCCATCAGAGAACCTCCTGCTTTACTCTTTGGTTCTGCAGGCATTTGTTGAGATACCATTGTGAGCTCATTGCTATAACCAATGCTTTCAGACAAAGATCTATGAGCTGCTTGGAAACACAAAGTCCACGAACAGGCTTAATTTGAAATTCCCTGGTCGAAATATGTGGTATATTAAAGTTCACCTTGTAGGTCGTGAGCATTCAGATGGTCAACATTGTGACCTCTCTGCTGGAAGAGAGCTGCTTCAGGAAGAAGCTTACAAATGATCAGCATGGATTCCACATTCTGCTAAAATCAAATAGAACCTTTCCCCTTTGTTGAATGCCTTAGTACATGAGATAGAAGCCAGTGGGATGCCTGGGTTGAGTTACTCATCCTTTTCACCAAGCTCAAAAAGAACTAGTTCTCATTACTTTAATTTAGCAAAAAAAAAAAAAAAAAAAAAAAAGATCACCACAAGGCAGCTCATTTTTTCCCAGAGAAAATAAAATCTTATATAACTTAAGAGCCTGAAAAGTAAAGTTTTTATGCATTTTAATGAAGGATTTCTAGTAAAATAAACCCTTGTTTCCATATGAAAGTGCCTCAGTATAAGAGAAATAATAAGAACTTTGGCATCAAACAGATCTCAGTTTTAGTTCCTAATCCACTACTTACCAGCTTTTTACTTTTCACATTATTTATGCTCTGACCTTTAATTTCTTCATTTATGAAATGGAGATAATGATAGTACCTCACAGGACTGTTTCGAGGATTGATAAAAAGCTACTATGTTTAGATTGTGTAAGCCTGTGAGTAGCTCCCACCAAAAACCAAAAAACAAAACAAAAAACAATTCCCCAAATTGTCTCAGAAACAGGTGTGTGTGTGTGTGGGTGCACCTAAAATTTTTGTAGCAGGATAAATATGAGCTAGAAAGTTGGAGAGCTGGCTTTAGGTTGTCTCTATATTTTTTCTGGTCATATGTTTCAGCAGGATTCTTATTCTTATTCTTTCTCTGAATCTCAGTTCCTAGGACATAATCACTCCTATCCCAGGTGGACGTTATGATGACTAGTTGAGATAATCTATGTGAAGCACCTGCAACATGGCCATTTCTCTGAGAACACTGGTTTTCTTCCTTTTCTCCCTTCATGTCTTTGAAAAGAGAGAAAGAGAGAGCAGGAGAAGATTAAATGTAGTATATTTCATGCTTGCAAAATTATTTCCTGATCATACTAATGATGATTATATTGAATATCTGTTGATGACTTTGTCTGAATAATTTGAAGTGCTTAAATGTGTTATCTCATGTCATCTTTATGCCAGTCCTTTGGGAGAGATACTACAATTACCCTTGTTTTATCTATAGCAAGTCTCAGAGATTAGGTTACTCACCTAAATCAAACGCGGGTCTCCCAGGTTCCAAAGTCAATGTGCTCGGTAGTTTCATCTTCTATTTCCCTAACCAAATCTGTTTGTTCTTTAACCATGAGAGCCCTTGATTGTTTCTGTTTGTTTGTTTTTGTTATTTCCAACCTTTGGCTTTAGATCAGGAGAAGTACAGCCTTAGAAAATACAGACAGGCCTAACCTAAGCTGTCTTTAGATTTGCTGTAGCCAAGAAGGCACCATTTTTTAGCCTGAGTGTTTGATAGTTGCTTTTATAAGTATATAATAGAGATGCACTTAGGGAAAAAAAAGACAAGATTGCACTTTCTTATTTGCTTTGCAACAAAGGCATATGGTTTGAAGAAGCCTCACCCTTAAATGATTAGAGAGTTTGTGTGACTAATAAGAATATTGTCCTTAAAGGAAAGTGGAACATCTTACGAATATAAGAGCACTCAATTAGAGTTTTAAATTAGAATGTAATTATGTGTTTTTGGTTTCTTTCTTTTTTTAATGAAAAAAAAAATAGAGCTTTTAATCTTTTAGGTGGCCTCATTTTGGTGAAAAGACAATTTTAGGAAGTGTTTAAATTTAAGAAGCTGTTCTGTATCCTGCCTAACTTTTGGACCTCATCCAATCCCTGAAGGACTAGATGCAGATCAGTTTGCTGATATCTAGCTCTTTTTAAATAACTCCATTTTATGATTCAAAACAGGGATAAGCTGTTGATATGGATTACTGCACTCAGTATAATAAAATTGTCAAATATGCTTAGAGATATTCGACATATAATCGGGCATGTGGGGAAATAACCCATTCGACCTCCAAAACAAAGGGTTCGCCTTTGATACCATGACTGTACAAAAACAACATTGCTCTTACTTAGAAAATAAATGGGAATATGGATATTTGTCTTAATATGAAACCAACTGTATCCTTTGTCTCCAAACTCTCTTTTTTATAGAGATGAACATGGATGGTCAAGACCAATAGGATTATCTGTTAATCTGCTCATTTCAAAGTTCCGCATTTATTTACTACCTAAACTGTCATGAAAACAACTCCTTTGAGTTTAGATCTTGTGGACAATGATATGTCTTATCAATTTTCAACAATTTAGTCTAAAGAGAAGATGAATCGCCATTTGTTTAATTTGGACCTGTTTTCTCCTTCCGGTAAATCTTTAGTTCTATGATGTGGATTCTTTGTTCTATTCTGTCGTTTGACCTCCGATGCATTCTGATAAGGGCATTTTAAAGCTATAAATTGGTTCTGCAATGCACTGGCTATGATTGCAAATAACATATTTATATTTTACCTAACACTCTCAGTATATGAGGGTAGGTCTTGTTTCTCCATTCTATGGGTGATTGAAGAGGGAAAGTGACTTTTCTCTCCATAGCTATTACATGGTAGAAGCAAGATTTACCTACCTACTCTTAATCATATGGATGTTTTCACTCATTAAGGAAGAGGTGGAACCTGGCACACTCTTCCAGTGTTCCTTGTAGTCAGATGATTGCCAATCTCTAGCTCTACCTTTTTAAAGCTGGTCATGACAACATAATTTGGTTACAATAAATTTCCTAGGATCTTAAAAATTTAGAATTTAAAAAAATGCTAAGGGTCACCCAGGAGCCCAACTCTTTAAATGTTACTTCTGAGAAACTGAGGACCAGGGAAGCAAACAAACAAACATACCATCACCACCAACAAAAAACAATGCCATATTCACTCAGAGGGTTAGTAGCAGAACTAGAATTAAGGCTCACTTCTTTCAGAGTTTGAATCACTCTGTCGCTATATTGCTAGTGATATATTTGCATCTTTACTTGTTTCCAGGACACGTTGCAAGAATTTTCAGATAAGGAAAGATACATTTTCAAATGCTATTTTTTTCCTTTAAAAACTACATAGGGATTAAACAATCCTTGTTGAGAAAATAATTATAGATGAAAACACAAATAACTGGAATGCTATTTAGAGACATCTGACACCATAGTAGGAGGCTGAAGGTAACAGAATAAACAAGTCCCTGAATACAGGAGATGGAAATGATATTAAATATCATACTGTTCAATGTTTTCCAAAGAACGACACACATACTTCTCAGGTCGTGGGATAATTAGGGGTACCTGCGATTTTTGGTGACATTAACTAAACTTGAATATTAATTTTAATGATATTGGCACACATATGCTTATGTATTTGTGTATATGTATGAATCTATCTATGTGTTTTATTGAGCTCTTACTGTGTACCGGGTACTGTCCTGGGAAAAATGAAAGAACAGAAAAGACATGGTTCCCTGCCCTCATGAACCTGACACTGGCTTATAAGGACTGACTGTACAACTTAAGGATTGTTTTCAGTTTGAAATCTTTTGACCTTAGACCACAGTGGCCATTCTCACTGTTGCCTTAAGTATAAAAGCCAGGTTCTCTCCACAGGCGTGAGTGGTTACAGCCCTCGGCTGGGAAAAGCGAAAAAGTCTTTTAGCATAACTCAGGTTCTATCACAATAGATGGGCCTCATTAACCATTCTCGGCTTCATAGATAATGCAGTCGTGGATAGCATCATTTGGTCTAGTGAAGAATTGCCCAGGAGATTGTGTTGACATCTGAGATTTATTTTAATCCTTTTTTTTGCAGATTTTATAATGAGCATTGCAACAAAGTCCTCCAAAGAATCATTACATATCTTATAAAATCTTAATAATACAAAAATTAGAAGCGTTTTTCATGCGTATGTTTAATTTGTTCAGAATCCCCAGATTTCACTTTGCTGATGAGCACATAAGACCCTGCGAGGGGACGTGACCTTTAAGAGGTCACAGTTCCTGAATTGCTACGCATATTTTGTTATGAATATTGTTTATGTTTATAGGCTCTCACTGTCAGATTTTGCAGTTTGGACAAAAAAGATAATAGAATGCACATATCCTGTGTAAGAGGGCGTTTTTTTCTCACTTATTCATTAAATGTTTATTGATTGTCTAACTCAAGCATAGTATTAAGTCTAAAGAAGATAAAAAAATAAGGCTTTAGAAATGAAGAAACATTTCCAGTAGAGAGCAGATGCATTGTGGGAAATCTTTGTGGAAAAGTAAATAATTCCCACAAAAGGCAGGGAACCAGGGAGGTGGCCATAGCATGAACGTAGGACCTGGGGTTAGATGCATGCCTTATTCTTTTCCTGGGTCCATCACTTAATTGCTGTGTGATCTTGGGTGCTCTAGACTAAATGTGTCCCTCAAAATTCACATGTTGTAAGTTAATCCCTTACGTGACGGTGTTTGAAGGTGGGGCTTTTGGGAGGTGATTAAGTCACGAGGGCAGAGCTCTCATGAATGAGAATACTGCTCTCATAAAAGAGACCCCAGAGAGCCTCCAAACCTAGTCTACCATATGAAGACACAGCAAGAAGATGGCCATCTGTGAAGCAGGAAGCAGAACCTCACTGGACACTGAATCTGCCGATGCTTTGATCTTGCTTGGGCTTTCCTGTTTCCAGAACTATGAGAAATAATTTTGTGTTGTTTACTAGCCACCCAGTCTGTGGCATTTTGTTATAGCAGCCTGAATGGACTGAGACACTGGGCAAGGTGTTTAATCTTTCTGAATCTAGTTCTTCATAAGAAAATAAGATTAAAACCACTTACTTTGTTAGGCTGCTGTGAAGATGAAAGGGAATATTATATGCAGAATTATCTACACAGAGGAGATAGCCAGTGGAGACTGTTTTTCCCCCTTCTATTATTTAGTTGTAAGATTTGAAACAACTCAATTATCCTCAAAAAGCAGTTGTTCATTTCAAGACACCTTCTCCGTGAAACGTTGTGGCCTTGAAATAACATCTCATGAAACGTTCTTCATTTCTACTCCTTACTCCCAACCCAGGAATCAGGTTGGTTCTCTATTCTTTTCTCAGATTTCTGTTTCCTTGGGCTTCCTTTTCACTCAAGAATCTATTTACTTCACTTTCCTTTCTCTTACCCCATTTCTTAAAGGTTCCATTCCACTCAAGACCTGTCGGAGTACTTTCAAGCTCCTTATACCAAAATAGAAGAACTCAAGTATTTTTAATTAACAAGTTTTTCTGGTAACATGATCTCTAAAAAAAGAGAGTCTCCCCCAATTCTTATTAGTTTTGTCAAGACTTCATTGCAAGAGCTGATCTTGTGCTCACTGTACGTTTACCCCTGCCTCTCTCCATCCAGTTCAAGGAGATAATCAGGCTTTTGGCTCATAGATTTCTGTTGTAAAACTTGCCTATATGGCCTGTCCATCAACCACCATGACCACCCCTGCCAGATCCTTGCACGCCTATAAACATTCAGGATTTTGTTTCCTAAAATTAAAGTCACTGAGAATATACATTAAGTTGAAGTGAGAGAGGCAAATATCAGGTATAATGGGAGCACAGTGGATGAGAAGAAAATGTTTTAGAACTTCTCTGTTCAGCATGGCAGCCCCTGGCCACATGCGGCAGGTTTTAAACACGTGAAGTGTGGCTGGTCTGAAGTGAGATGAATAGTAAGCATAAAATACACATTGAGTTTCAGAGCCTGTATGAAATGAGGAATGTAAAATATCTCCTACATAATTTTTTATTGATTAGATATTGAAAAGATAATATCTTGGGTATGTTATGTCAAAGAAAATAGATTATCAGAATGAATTTCATCTGTTTCTTTTAACTTTTTTAACGTGGCTCCTAGAAAATTTTAAATTGCACGTGTGGCTTTTGTGTGGTTCATATTGTATTCTACTGGAAGCGCTATTGTAGAAGACGAGGTGTGAAAATGAGACCTTCACTTCAAGACACATTTTAAAATTCTTTGTAGGCCTTTGTAAGGATGTTTGCATTTGCTCTAAGTGAGAGGGAACCCAGTAGAGAATTTTGAGCAGAAAATGAACATAATCTGCTATTTTTATAACAGGATTGCTCTGGCTACTCTTTTATAGGCTGTAGCAGACAAGGATGAAATCAGGAAGATCCTTTGAGGGATGTTGCGATAATCCAGGCTAGAGATGTCTCTGGTTTGGGTAGCAGCATAGAGAGTAAGAAGTGATCAGAAACCAGAGGATTTTCTGATGCATTCAAAGTGGAATTTGAGAGAAAGAAAGAAACTGAGACTTATTCCTCAGAGTCTTGAGATTTGTCCATTAGGATTTAGTTGTCATTCACTGATAACGAGAAGATGGGGGAGAGTAGATTTGGGCAGAAGCTCAAGCATCTAACTTCGTACATGTCAAGTTTGAGATACTTATTGGGAATCCAAGTGGAGGTTGAGGAGGTAGTTTGTTATAAAATTCAAGGAGAGGTCTTGGCAGAAGATAAATTTTGGAGGGTCTTCTATATAAAATTGGTTTTAGTGTCGTGAGATTGAGTGATATCGCCAGGGAAGTGAGTAGACATAGAGAAGAGAATGGAGGAGGGAGCCTGGGGCACTCAGAGAATTCATGAGCAGAATCGCTGCTACAGTTACACTGTAAAAGACCCTCCAGTACTCCCATCTATGTAGGCTTATTCAGAAGGAGAGATACAATTATAAATTTTAAAAATTCTGTTCGCTCTGGGATGAGTAATTACAATAAGTATGTTAATCAGTATTAGAAAAGTCATATTTAAAGTGTATTCCTTCACATACAGATACGTCATTATTTAAAAATGTAAAACAATTTTTTTCAGTGAGAGTTGGCATACGGTATTTTATTAGTTTCAGGTGTACAACATAGTGATTAGACATTTATATAACTTACAAACTGATCACCCCAATAAGTCTATTGCCAATCATGCCTAGTTATTACAATATTATTGACTATATTCCCTATGCTGTATTTTATATCTCCATGAGTAATTTAAAAAGACAAACTGTATTACAATGAACTCTTAGAGATGTTGTGATTTTAATAAATAATTTGAAATTTCAGTGATTTCAGTACCATAGTGTGCCATCAGTTATCTCAGAAGGTGCCCCCATTTTTAAGTAAAATTTTAAATTTTACAACACTTTATTTTTAATGCTACACAGTGCTCTAAATAAGCATTTGCAAAATTTAGATTAAAATGGTAGGGTCTTAGAACTTTTAAATAGTGGGAATCACTGTGACATAGACTTTCTGAACACACATTATAAAGATATTTTTAGGCACTCTCGACCTTGTCTTTTAGAAATATGCTCTTTCTATGTCCACTTATTGCTGCATTTTGAATCTTCACCTCTGAGGTATCTGATTCTCTTTCTCACTTCAAACTTGATCAACATGTCCATTTCTTAAAAGTAAAATTTTACAGAGGGACAGGAAGTAGAGGCTGAATGACCAAAAGCAGAATAATATTATTCTACTGCAGAATACCTAGGATGTGATGTGGAAAATTAAGTTCTTTTTCTAGACATGGAAACGGTATGCTTTTATTTTTCTCTCTTTGTCTAGCTAGAGAGTGGATAGAGTATGGGGGGTTAGAAATCCAGGCTTTGGAGTTATATTGCCTGAGTTAAAATCCAGTTCTATTCAACATTCATGTGAACTTGGGCAAAATTTTAATCTTCTCTGTGCTTCAGATTTCTCATCTGTACAATGGAGGTACTATTAATACCTACATATAGGGCTATTGAAATATTAAATTAGTTAATAATAACTAATAACTTTAATAACTTTAATAATGCCTAGCTAACACTTTGTAAGTGTTAACTCTTTTATCTATCATCTGTCTATCTCTCTATTTATACCTATCATCTATTATCTATCTATCTACCTACCTACCTATCTATCTATCATCTATCGATCAATATATCTATCATCTATTATCCTCTATCTATCTATCTATCTATCTATCTATCTATCTATCTATCTATCTATATCTATCTATCTATCAGCTATCAGCTATCATCTATCATGCTTCATACTATGAAAATGTTATCATCAAGAAGCATTTGTTCTTATTTTGTATAAAGAAAACTATTTTAGATAGAATCTTTCTAAGAGTTCGAAAATTGAGGGTGTCCTTAAACTCAAGATTTTGCAAAGTTTTCCCATCTGCTTAAACTCGATAGACTGTTAGTTATACATCTATATCAATTTAATTCAAAGCCATCCTTTGTCACAGCCCTTTTGATTACTTTATGCCCCCAACTTCTATTTTTGTGCTATCTACCACACTGTTATTCCCTTTGGGGGCTTCCAAGTCATTTTGGAACCATGGCAAACTAATTTAATACCTCAAGATGGAGTAACAGAGATCAAATTTACTCTCTTGCCTGGAACAACAACTACAAAAAATGTATATAATATATAAAAACTATGCTTCAGGGGACACTGGACATCAGACAATGAAGTTCAGTGGTCTCTAAGAGACAGGAAACAATGAATCCTGGTGATTGCTCCAGCTTACCGTCAGGAGTTTCCAGTCTACAGTGTTGGGAATGGGGATTCAAGCAGAACTTGGTACACCCCCTGAGTTGCAGTGATGGATCTGAGAATCTGGGAAAACCAAAACAGGATTTACGGGACAAAATACTGGAGCGGAGAGATCTACACAGAGAACTCCAGAGAACTGCAGATGATTTTTCTCTAGCATTCAGCTGAATACTGATATACAGATGCATGTGAGGAACTACTCAAAGCTAGGAAAAGAACCACCTAAAAGGATTAGGCTAAAAGTGCTCTGCAGTCAAATAAGGCTGGGACCCGTGTCTGGCTCTATCAGCCATACTAGAAAACCTAAAGATTCATAGGTGTTGGGTGGAGTACTTAGGGAGATCTTTCCCCAACTGTGGGAAAAATTAGTCCTAGACTGAGCATTGTTCTGATATCATATAAGAAATCTTAAATACAAAATCCAAAAGATCAGACTTCTTCCAAATAACCTAATCGAATTCTGGAACAAAGCTCCAAAGTATTTGTCATTTAAAATATATATATTGAAAATGTATAATACAAAATCGCCTAGCTCCAACAAAGTAATGTTCACGATATTTGCTATCCAATCAAAAATTAATGATTGTAAAAGAAACACTCGAAACCAACCCAGAATTGACACAGCTGTTAGAATTAGCAGATAAGGACATAAAAAGAGTCTTTCATGTATTCAATAAGTTGACACATTAAAAATAAAGGGAAATTCCAAATAAAACTTTTATAGTTGAAAACTGTAATGTTTGAGATGAAAAATATACTGGATAGTATTAATGGCAAATGAGACATTGCAAAAGAAAGATCAATGAACTTGCAGGCATAACAATAGAAACTATATAAAATGAAACAGAAAAAAAAGAACAAAAGAAAAAAGAACGTCAGTGAGCTTTGCGGCAACTTCCAGTGGCATAATATATATATGGAATTGGAGTCTCTGAAGAACTGAGGGAGCAGAAAATACATTTGAAAAAAGAATAATTGAAAAATTTCCAAATTTAGTAAAAACTGTAAACCCACAGATCTAAGAAGTTTAGTGAATCGCAAGCACAAGACACATAAAGAAAGCTACATTAAGCCACATAACAATCAAACTGCTCAACACCAATGATGATAATAAAAATCTTACAAGTAGCCAGAAGAAAAAAGATACTTTACAGAGGATCAAACAAGGATTACAGATTTCTCATCAGAAACAGTGTAAATGAGAAAATAGTAAAGCAACATTGTTAAAAACCTGAGAGAAAAAAATACATTTCAATTTAGAATTCCAAACAGTGAAAATATCTTTAAAAACAAATTAAAATGTATTTTTTTCATATAAAAGATTAAAAATGTTTATCACCAGCAGTTCTGAAGTATAAGAAATGTTAAAAGTAGTCCTTAGTGCAGAAAAAAATCTTACCAGATAGAATTAGGGACCTATGTAAAGAATGGAAAGCATCAAAGAAAGTAAATGCATAGATAAAAATATAATAGAAGTTTCTTATTATTTAAATCTCTTTAAAGATAATTAACTATTTAAACAAAAATAATAATGTAATGTCGGTTTTATAACATTTGTGAAGGTAAAATACAGGATGACAATAGCACAAGAGCCAGCAGGAGAAATGAAGTCATGTTATATGGTGAGGTCCCTGAACAAGATGTGAAGTGGTATCATTCGAGGGTAGACTATGACGAGGTTAAAATATATACTTTAAACCCTAAAGAGACCTCTAAATTAAAGAGTTATAGCTAACAGCTGATGAAGGAGATACAACACAATCATAAAGAAAAGTGTACTGTCTAATATGTTTTGCTTTAAATAAATATCATAGGACAGCACATCGGACTTGTAGAAATCCATTCCTTTAACGCTGACCTCAGAGTATGTCAATCAAAGTAGTACTGCAAATAACCTGGAAACAAGAAGCTCGTCTCAACACTTTTAGAGGAATTAGTTTGAATTAGTTAGAGGAAGTACAAGATTTGAATGAAACCTGTACCTTTCACTGTATATGGCAAATTACAGACTTAACTGTGGGGCTTTTTTTCCTATATGCAGCACCTACATGCAGGTCCACATAGTCTGCGGGAAGTTGGACGCTCTCCGTAAAGCCGAATCATCTTAATATATGGCAAATTACAGACTTAACTGTGGGGCTTTTTTCCTATATGCAGGTCCACATAGCCTGCAGGAAGTTGGACGTCCTCCGTAAAGCCGAATCATCTTAACAATTTGTCTGTGCTCATTAAAACGTATATAAATTTTATAAAATTGGTATGATCCAAAAAAAAAAAAGTGAATGCTATTCACCTACAGTTTGAAACCTATTCTTGGAAAAGAAAGCAGAGATAGAAGAATTTTACCTGAAAAAGGGAGTGAACAGACATCGACTTAGAGATCAACACTGAGATTGCTGTGGTGGGGAGAGGAAATTGACCTGCTTGACAGAGAGCCAAGATCAATGGACACAAGAGAGAAATGAGAAATGAGAAATATTAATTATAAGTGTGTATATGTAACAGTTGACATCCCTCTTCCCTAGTCCTGTTTGAAAAATGCCTAACTGCTAAGTGTTTATTCCTCTGTGAAAACAAAACGGATGAAAAACAAAAGTTTTTTTTTCTTTTCCCCAGTGAATCTAGAAGATATTGTTAGACAAAAATAGGGTGAATGATGTGAATACCGGTTACCTAGAGAAAATCCCTCCGCTTTCTGGCATTTGAGGGAAGATATCGCCAGTGTAATGGTGAGCTCAAGGCCACTTATGCTAAATTAAAACTTCTAGCAAATAAACTCCATCCAGTCCTGCAGAGTCCTCAGTAAGCCTTTTTATTGCTTAGTTGTTAAATGAGAAAAGCTAACAAAGGATCACCAGGCATTTGAGGAAATGATTCACTCACACACACACACACACACACACGCACGCGCGCACACGCACACACACACACACACATACACAAAGCTTCTCCAAAGAGAAATGAGGTAATTCAAAAATAAAGAAATCAAAACCGGTCTAGTCAATATTTATAAACACTCAAGGAAATTTTACACCTGTAAAATAAAATAATGATGCTTTTTTAAAGAAAACAAGAAAGATCTCTTAGACATTTAAAATACATTTACCAAAACTGAAAGAAATCAACAGACAAATTGGATGAAAGTATTTAAAAACAAACAAACAAGCCAAAATCCCAAAATGAAGAATGAGAGAGAAAAAGTGAGCCATATATTGAAGATCGAGTAGATAGTTCCTGAAGAGAGAATGAAAAAAAAAAGGAAAGAGAAGAAACTTTGTGCCGAAAATGCTTGGCAAATATTTGAAAACTGGGAAAATCAGCAGAATCTTGGCTGTTTATGAACAATGTGAGGCTGGGAAAGTTGCTTATTTTGTCTATATTTTGCAAATTACTTTGCATTTACTAAAACTTTCCTTTTAAGTTCAGGATTGTTATAAAATAAGACATAAGATACCATGAAGTATTATCAAATTGCTACAGTAATTAGTATTAATTTTTAAAACTGTAGACCACTCATAAAAATTTTCTTCTACACATTGTTTCTGCAAGCAAGCGGGCATCCTAAGCCCTATTTAAGGGAGTATGCTGTAGTACTTTAGAATTTTAAAAAATGTTCCATGTAAAGGGCATTTCTGAAAATACATAGGCGAGGCTACTCATGCCATGTAAAATTATGAGTTTATATATGATTGAAATTCTCTCTCTCTCTCTTTTTTTTTGTTTTGTCAATCATTCTCTTCTGCTATTTCTCTTCTGAGCTCACTTAGAAACAAATAGAATTTACTATCGTAGAAACTACTGAATTTTAGGGAGCTTTGACTGATGTATAATATAGTCCATTTGTGATGAAACATTTATAAATAAATTCATATGGATGTTTATAATGTTGATCATTACATTTTGTTTTATAACTTGAAATAGCAACAGTTTGAGATCAAGGTCAACTAATAGCATTCAACTAGTTTTTCCCAAAGCATATTTTTTTGGAGGTAGGAGAGACTTAGAGATCATTAATATAATTCAACATCTTCATTTTAGCAATCAGAATATTAAGGCCCAGATTGATGACATTCATTCTTAATAGCATAGCCTATACTCTTAAACACCTGCCAGGGTGCTCTTTCTGATAATTTTTTAAATTGTTGAGTATCCTATACATTTTAAGAGGAAAAATAATTCTTTACAAAGTATAAGTATTTCAAGAGAAATACAGTCTCAGCGGGTGAACTAATGTGTACAGAATGTGTCAAGTACAGAGTAAAAGCAATTAACACAACGGAAATGTATTTTTTACTTATTTAAATCACATAAGTGAGGATGTATGTTCTTACGTGATATCATGAAGCCATTCTATTTTCTAATCTTGTTATAGCATCCAAAGGGTATTTTATTTTCCGTCTTAATTTCTACTTTTCTTGTTTTAGTAATCCTTTTAAAGGAAAAAAAAAGTCTTGCTAAAATTGAAGTGAATACATTTAATGCAGCATAATCAGCTTCTAAATCTACTTAGCTGGAGCCCCATCATGCATTTAGTACATTGAATGAATGGCACAAATGGGAAACGTATTTTAATGAAGACCGGGTGAATTTTGTGAGACTGAAATTTCACTTTCCTGAAATGTTTTTAAGCATCTGATTTTGTAGTCAAGTATAGCTCAATTTGCATATCATTTTATTTGCATTCGACCTAGACACCTGCATTACTTTTTGGAGAATTCCACTTTTATGGTGCTTTTGAACACTTCAGTGCTACCCCACTATGACAAAATGCGTTTTGCTTGCTGAGGCTCTTTGAGGGGTGCACAGCGTGACTATTTTTAACCTTTCACTTGTTTTCATTTACATTAGAACAAGTTGTTTATTTCTATTAAAGGGCGTTTTGCTTTTCATAGGTTTACTTTCTCATCCAATTTTAAAAAACTACTTGTGTTTTCAGAGACACTGGCATTTTCTGAAAATAGAATGCAAATAATACCTATCGATATCATCATTGTTCATGTTAACATAAAGGGACCCCCACTTTTGCTCTACTAAGTTTAGATCACGTTTTTTCATCTTCATTGTTCTGGAGGAAATAAACATCCAAAACTCATGTATCCCAAGTAGAACCTATCAGCTTCCCGCTTTACTGCAAAACAGTGCATCACTTTAAATGCCTTTATTGTTCTGCTTTTTGTCCAACTTGAAAACCTAGGAGTTCTCCTTGATTCTTTTTGTCTCTATTGGTTGGTTCTACCTCCTTTATATACTGGGTCTGATGCTTCTTCATACCCATAGCCATTGCCTTAATTCAGGCTCCCACAGATCTCTTGGCTGGACCATTTCAAATCCTTATTACTCTACTTGCTTCATCCTATTTTCCTCCTTTTCAATGCAGCAAATGTTTCTAAAATTACAGTTTAAATATCACACCGCCTTGCTCAAAACACAAAAGGCAAAATATGTCAATTGCCTTTAGAGCAAAATTTAAAGACTTTTCATACTATACATTGCATCTGAAAAATCCGGCCCCTGACTTCCTCTTCAATCTCCTTCTTCCCACTGAGTCTTCCTCATATGTTACTCATGAGCCATGTGGAATTCTTATTGCACTGGGCTTTAACATACTTCTGAACTTGTACATGGAACTGTGCTTAGAATTCCCATTTCCTGAATGTGTGGCTGATGGTTTATGTCAAAAAGATTAATGGGTTTCAGAGTTTAGGTGGCAATATAGGGTATATATTTGAGTTCTCCCACCAATTAGCTGTGGGACCTTGGCCAGATTATTTAGTTTTTCCAAATCTCTGTTTTCTCATCATTAAACAGTGATAGTAATATACTGTCTGCCTCATTTGATTCTTGTGAAGTTTATGTTCGTAAAGTGTGAAGTATAGTGCCTGGCACATGGTGATCAATGAATGCTAGCTATTATCAATGCTAATAATGAGGAATAATTAGGTAATTGCAATCAAAGGAAATCAAAGCTATTAAGTAGATCATGATGCATCTCACGTAAACTGCCTAAAGCTATCTATACTTGATAGCTATGGCAAAAGAAAAAAAGCTATACCTTTTTTCTACTAGGCATTAAATAATCATTTAATTTGTAAGTCAAAACTGCGTGAAAAAAAATATATGTACACATATATATGTATACATACATATATACGTATATATGTGTACATATATATACATATATATATAATCTCATAAATCATATTCTATGGATGTCCACAGATAGGGCTGAGAAATTACAGTCACCAAGAAAATACCAACTGCTAGATATTACTTATTTGATTAATAAATCATAAACTTTTGAGGCTCACTACCTTGGACTTTCTTCTGCAGGAGAAGAAAGAGTCATCAGCAATTCCTTGGTCCTGCAAAGGTGGCTTTCACAGAGAGCATTTCCAGAGAGGTATAGATGCAGTCATAGCTTTAGTCTAGAAAACCCTTGCTGGTTCCACACTCTGCCTTTGTCACGCTGGCCAGCCTTTTCTGTTATTCTTACTTTGCCTCTGAGTTCAGACCCCAGAGCCCGCCTGGAGGGTGGTGGGAATGGCTGAGAGAGGCTCCTGATTTTACACGTTCTTTAAACCCTCCCCCCAGGGCTTGCCCAAAGGACTGCGCTGCTTCCTCCTGCTCCTCTCCCTCTCTCACAGCCTGAGAGTCGGCTCCTGTTTTTACTTTCTTTGTGGTCAGAGCTACCTCTGCTATTGAAGTGACCCTTTTACCCTGACTCCCATAACAGCCATCAGCACCTCCTCCTCACTAGGCCAGAGAGCAGGAGGTGGTCTCCACTCCATTATTGTTTGAAATAAGTAATTATTATAGTTCCTGAAAGCAGATGAAATGTAAGTCGGTCAGGAGGCTGCACTGGGCAATGCCAAGGTCTTTTTCTGCTCTAGGACCTTATAATTTTAGGTTTGTTTTATTTTAAAATCTCCCGTTGACAAAAAAAAAAAAGTTAAAACAAAAATCGAGGGCACACACGTGTTATCTCTTGTTTATCGCAGCGAGCAGGATGTCTGCCATCTTGAGAAGGCTGTAGTGCTCCAGCGTGGTCCCTGGGAATGTTCTTGGTGATGGTGCAGCCCCGTCAGTCCCCGGGCTCTGCATCCCTCTCCCCAGAGCTGGCCGCTGCCTTGGAGCCCCGCCTCAAAGAACAATCACGACTTCGAGAGGGAGTGGAATTTCAAGGACCTCTCACCATATGCCCTAGGATAGTTCTGCAAGTCTTGGTGTCCCACTAAGGTGCTTTAGTGGCTACAGAAGGGTAGGGAGTGGAAGAAGGGAACAGGGCTGAGCCTGGAAGCTTCCATCAGAGCTCTACGTTTATCACTCATTTAGTTGACGAATCTTTACCGAGCCCCTCCATGTGTCAGGACTGCGCGGAAAGCTGGTGGTGCTGGAGGGGACAGCCACGGTCCCCACCCTCTTGGACAGGGGCTGGGAAATGCAGCTAGAGGATGAGGGTGGGAAGAAACAGTCAGCAAGATAATTTCAGTAACTGATAATTCTATGAAAATATTAAGAGAGGACTTTAAAAGAGTGATTTGAAGGGCGTCCTTAGATAGGGTGTTGCACTGGGAGGGAACAGTGGCTCTGCCAGGAGCATAAGGAAGAGAAATTTCCAGGTACATGATCTGACCACTAGAGAGTTAAGCCAGAAAAGAGAGTCGGTGTGTTCAGAACTCAAGGGACCACCGTGTGTCAGAAGGGAAGAAGGCATTCAGGTCACGTGGGCCTTTGTAGGCACGGACTTTGGATGTTATTGTAACATTGCATTTCAGGTAAAATTTCATATGGATGAAGGGGCTGTAGCAAAATGGGTCCAATCAAGAGAGAGAAATCGCACAGGAGTTTGAAGAGGAAAGTTTAATATGAAGAATTCTTAACTCTGATAAAAGAGTAACTATAAGATCTCAGAGGAACTGCTGTGGGTCCAGGCTCTGTTGGGTGTCCTTCTCTCTACCTGTCACTCCCTACAGCCAGCCCCATAAGTTGCAAGAAGCCTCTTCCTCTTGCATGTTCCTCTAGCATCCTTTACTGAGGCAGATAAACATCGTGCTCACTTTAAAGAAGAAATATTTGAAGGAATCCACTGGTTCTTTTAGAACATATATTGAAGGATGCATCTGGAGCTGAGACAATAAACTGATAATTCACACAGGGTCCAGCGGCTAAAAGTAAAATAAAATAAAAACCCTATTCAGTGGTATCCAGTTAACTAGCTAACATTCCTGGCTAATATTCTGGGCTCTGAATTCTGACATCTGTGCTGCTCAGAAGATGCATTGCACCCTGCCCTCATATCTTGTTGTCATCTCTGGATGTCTGTGTAGTTCTCTGGGTTTGAGTGTTTATTTTCACTTTCTTCCTAATCTTCTCATCTTGGGATGAGGGTCCTGTCCTGCGGTTCTGGCATTTCTCTCCTGGAGCCTCCCCTGAGGTCTAGCTCACCACCTAACCTCTCACCCTCTCTGAAGGACTTCCCAGAGCTGGACTTTCTGCCTGCTAGCCTGCGTTCCTGAGAAGCCCTACCCAGCCTTCTCCTGCACGTAGCGCCTCTGTGGTAGGAACCACCCTCACACAGCACCTGTCCCGGTGCAGAGGAAGCTGCCATGTTTTGGAGGAAAGAGCCCGGGCTTGGGCACTAGCTCTGCTTGCTCTACTGCAGGGTCATTTTGAGGAAGAAGTGGGAAAATAACTTAAAATCCAAAACATAAAATACAGTGATGTGATTCATAACAACGTTTTGGTCAATGATGAACCACATATGAAATGGTGGTCCCGTAAGATTATAATGGACCTGAAAAATTCC
The DNA here is from genome assembly GCF_000325575.1 of Pteropus alecto. Taxonomy (NCBI): domain Eukaryota; kingdom Metazoa; phylum Chordata; class Mammalia; order Chiroptera; family Pteropodidae; genus Pteropus; species Pteropus alecto. The sequence goes on along the minus strand of NW_006431920.1, from coordinate 8,960,099 downwards.
TATCCCCTAGAGAGGTCACAGCTGTCATAATGTCATATCGTAACGCGTGACTCACATGTTTGCAGTGATGCTGGTGTAAACAAACCTACTTTGTTGTCAGCCATATAAAATATAGCACGTATAATTATGTACAATACTTAACGCTTGATAATAATAATAAAGGACTGGTACTGGTTTATGTATTTACTATGCTATATTTTTACTATACTATACTTTTGATTGTTATTTTAGAGTGCACTCTTTCTACTTCTAAAAAAAGTTTACTATAAAACAGTGCACCATGATATATTGGCAGCAGCCTCATGCATCCTATGTTTACCAGGTCTCTTGATTACATCACCTTCTCCTGTGCTTGATTTAATCTCATGTTGTTTTATAAATTTAGTGGAGAAAAGTAGACAGTGTTTGTAAAGTCTATAGCAGTTACAATAATGTCTTGGACCTTCGCATTCACTCACAACTCACTCACTGATTCACTCAGAGTAATTTCCAGTCCCACAAGATCCATTCATGGAAAATGTCCTATATGAGTATACCATTTTTAAATCTTTTATACTGTATTTTTACTGTACCTTTTGGATGTTTAGACATGTTTAGAACACAAATACTTATCATTGTGTTATAATTACCTACAATATTCGATACAGCAACATGCTGTACAGACTTGTAGCCGAGGAGCAAGAGGCCATACCCTATAGCTTAGGTGTGTAGGAGGCTCTACCATCTAGGTCCGTGTAAGTGCCTTCTATGATGTTCACATGACAAAACTGCCTAATGATTCATTTCTCAGAATGTGTCCCTGTCACTAAGCAGTACATGACTAAGTTCAGCACAATGCCTGGTGCATAGCAAGAACTCAAGTCATATTAGTTTTCTTCTGTCCCAAGGGGTGCTTCTTGATCCTGCTCTCAGCCTCTTCTAGCTGGTCTCATCCTTTGCTGATTATCTAGATCACGGCCAGTGTTTTCCAAAATAAGTATGATAATAAGAACAACAGTAATGGTTGCTGTTAATGGAGCTCTTATTTTTCAAGAGTTTATAAGTATTACCTCATTCTAACATTAAAGTAGCTTTTTAAGGGAAATGCATCAACACTTTTGAATAAATGAGGAAATTGAAACTCAGAGAAGTTAAGTAACTTATCCAAGATCATGCAGATACTAAAGAATAGAGCTGAGACTCTAGGCTACGTGTCATCACCTGTGTCATTTATGCTCTTAGCCAGAGGTGCCTCCTCAGATGCCGTATCAAGAACCCATTAGCAATCGTGCCTCAGTGCTCAGGCCTCACATGGGGCATCTTCTGTGAAAGGACTTAAATCTTGCTATTTCTTATTTGGGGATAATGATACTTTTAACTCTTAACACAAGATTATAAAGATTAATTAGTGAATGTTGGCACTTCGAATGAAGTACTTTGAAGAGGAGTGATTTAGACATAATCACGTTTTACCTCTTATTGATCTTTAGCATTCTTTTTATTTAGTATTGACCAGATATCGTTGACCAGCTCGATGGTCATTAATCAAGCTGGCTCAGGTTTTACCACTTCCAGATATATTTCTTTAAATTGGTGGAATAAGTTATTTTGGTCGTAATGCATCCACACATCCCACTGTCATTTTAACTGTGAATTTGAGAGGTTAAATTAATTCAACCTTCAATGACACCTTTTTTATACTTTTATTATAGCCATAAATACATGGTATCATGATTTATTGCAAATGTGTCATCCTAGATTTCTTTATCTGAACTCTTTGGAGCAAGCATTATAATTTCTTAGCTATCCCCGAATGAAATGGCTCCACTAAGTGCCAAGCATGATATCTAACAACTATGTAGGCTAAACATTAGCTGAATGTAAAAGATTGTGTGAAAGAGTTTAGTGTGCTTTGGGTAGATTCTGTTGAGATTTGGTTTTAGGGAGGACTGAGACCATTAGAAACAATCTTGTAGCTTTGAGGGGGTTCAATAATCCAATTTTTCCTCTTTCTATGTGTTGTATACTATTCTAGTTCAATATCTGTCATGGCTGTCTTTGCAATCATCCCAGTGATCCATCTCTGTTTTATGCTAGCCCCTATGTAGCCACAGCACAAGAGAAGTGTTCTACGACAGTGTTTCTTTCCTTTCAGGAGAGAAGAAGTGATGGTAAGAATCTAGTCGCATTACGTGCACACTAGTGCTAGTCATAGAACTGTACGAAGCAATTATGTGTGAAGTTCTCACCCCAGTGCTGCAGGTAAGGAAACTGAAGCTCACAAAGACTTCACTTAGTACCGCACCTAGGTCACATAGCTGGTGAATAGAAGATCCTGGATTTGAAACCAGGGTTTGACTTGCTCCAACTCCAGTAGGTTTCAGCTACAACATAATTCCTTCCAAGGTTGGTAATCAATTATTATCCCCTCACCCTTTCTCATGAGACAAAATGTTCCAGTAAACATTTAATTGACACAGTATCAAGATCCTTTAAGTCAGAGTACCACTTAATTGCATTTTATTTTAAAGCTTTGTCGTCAACCAAAATAGAACAGGTGGAGGGCTGCCGTGTTGGTGCTGACAGCAGACACTGAGGTAGCAGTAAGAGGAAGTAGAATCTAAATAAGATGAGCATGATAGTAGGTACATCTATGTGTTTGGGGAGGTGGTAAGAAAGAATGGGCTTGACCCAAGAAAAATTCATAGAGGACGTGAGACTTAGCTCAGCTCTTAAAGAAGGAAACATGGCTTCTCCCTCTTCTGTTGAAGTGGAGCCCTGAGAACCAACTTTACAGTAACTAGTATAACACTGAAGGGGCCACATCCCTGCAGTGACAGCAGAGAAGACGTGAGACCACCCTGTGGTCTTCTGAGAGAAACCTGCTCATCTTTCGTCTTCCTTATCTTATCCCTTTAACTGCCTTTCATCTCTACTCACTCTGCTATCCCTTCTTGCCTACAATTGCCTACAACTGAAGCAAAATCACAGAATATGCAAACATTAGCACTCAGCAATCTGAGGAGCCCAACCCATGATTCATCAGGTGAAGGGACTGAGGGACATTGATGAGGGACTGAGTTGCTGAAGATCACACATTTTGTGTTAAAGCCATTAATTCACCTTTCAATTTTTTCATTCATCATGTATTTTTAAGTAGCTATTACATACCGAGAACTGTGTTATATATAATAGATGAAGTGTTGATCAAAACAGATTCAGTCTTGCCTCTAGGAGTTTACACTTCAATAGAAAGAAAAAGCCAAGACTCCAGCTCCTCTGCCAACTCCCCCTCCACCTCCTGCCTTCCACATTCACTACCAATCAGAACTTGAGGCCATTCCCATGTCTCCTCTTGGTAGGTGCCTCTGGGCTCACTTCTCCCCGGAGAAAATCAAAAGCTCAAAGAGACTATTTACTTTCTTGGTTAAAATTTCTAAAGAGACGGAGAGGAGAGGAGAAGAGAGAGAGATACATTCTTTATTCACAATAGGATGAACTCTGGGAGAGGATTTCTGTAGCGGCATGAATTCCTCTGGTTCCCATTTGTCCTGCAATACCTTATTGGCCAGGTGTACAGCGGGATCAGCCAATCATTCTCTGGCATAATCCTGAGCCTCCTGGGCCAGCCTGCCTCTCTGATACCCTGCTTCTCCTCTTCCCATTGCTGGCATCTGTATCGTTAGATCTGTAAATGTGGCCGATTATGTTATTGTTAGTCATTATTCCAGTGGACTTGGGAAAATTTCTGTCCCTTTCTATAATGATTTCATATCCCCAATCCAACTTTGTTAAAGCTTATAGGAGATGAATTTAAAAAAATTATATCTATAATACAGGTGTACCTCAGAGATATTACAAGTTTGGTTTGAAACCACGGCAATAAAGGAATTATTGCTATAGTGAAAGTTAAACAAAATTTTTCATTTCACAGTGCACATAAAAATTGTTTACACTGTACGGTGACCTATTAATTGTGTAATAATAGCATTATGTCTAGAAATGTGCATACTTTAATTAAAAATACTTTATTGCTAAAAAATGTTGACCATCATCTGAATTTTAAGTGACTTACTCTTTTTGCTAATGGAAGGTCTTGCCTCTGTGTCGATGGTTGCTAACAGATCAGGGTGGTGGTTGCTGAAATTTGGGGTGGAAGTGGCCGGTCCAATGAAGTCTACTGCATTGATGGATTCCTCCTTTTATGACCGATTTCTCTGTATCACATGATGCTGTTTGACAGCACTCTATCTTGGTGAAACTTCTTTCAAAATTGGAATTAACCCATTCAAACTCTGTTGCTGCTTTAACATCTAAGTTTACATATATCTTCAATCCTTTGTTGTCATTTCGATAATCTTTATAGCAACTTCACCAGGAGCAGATTCCAAGAAATCATTTTCTTTGCTCATCCATAAGAAGCAACTTCTGATGTGTTAAAGTTTTATCTTGAGATGGCAGCAATTCAGTCCCATCTTCAGGCTTCACTACTCATTCTAGTTCTCTTGCTATTTCTATCACATTTGCTTACTTCCTCCACTGAAGTCTTGAACTCCCAAAGTCATCCATGAGGGCTAAAATCAACTTCTTCCAAACTCCTATTAGTATGGGTATTTTGACTTCTTCCCATGAATCATGAATGTTCTTAATGGTATCAAACTAGTGAATGATTTTCAGAAAGTTTTCAAGTTACTTTGCCCAGATGCATCAGAGGAATCACTATCTATGGCAGCTATAGCTTTATGAAACGTATTTCTTAAATTATAAGACTTGAAAGTCAAAATCACTTCTGATCCATGGGCTTCAGAAAAGATGTTGTGTTAGCAGGCATGAACACATTAATCTCATTGTGTAACTCCATTAGAGCTCTGGATAACCAGATGCATACAGGTATGTCAAAGTAGCCTATGAAAAATTTCCCCTCCTTAGGCTTCAAAAAGCATACTCCTTATGATTGACCCTCAAAGTTGCAAATTCTTAAGAGGTTCTAAGACTAAAGCCTCCCAAGAGGCACAAGTCAAAATTAGGTAGGGGAAGAAAGAGTGGATGCAGCTGTAGAAATCTTGGCTCCCCAGTTCCAAAATCTCACTCCCAAAGTTGGAAATATCTTGGCATTTCTTTTTGTTTTTATGGGGAAAAAAATGCAAATGTGAACAGGGCTATGTTTTGTACCTTCTTCAATTTACATAAGCTTAAATTAACCTCAGTGATACCACTGCCATCTTGGGCTCTAAAAAGACAATTAAAACTGATGGTAGCACTAAAATTATTTGGAATAAAGGTTTACTTTAAGCCACTGCCAAGCAAATTAAATAATAACATTATTTTCTTTTATTCTATTTTTCATGACTTAAACTGTTGCAAGTGTACCCCATCCAGATTCATAATTGCCTAGCAGATTGTTAAAGGGTGGTTTTTGATGGCTGCAGATGGTACCACCTACAGCCAGTTCCTCGGTCCTTGTTTACTCTGTCAGTGGTCTTGGTCATGATCTTCTAACAGCTCATTTAGGAGAGAAGAGTAAACCCTGAGGCCTTTCTGTTCACAATTCACTCACATTCAGCAGCCAATATTATATTGCCATGGATACAATGATGCAAGGGGGGCAACAGCTAATTATGCCAACCCCATGTCCAAATTTCTATTCAGGATATGCTGTGAAGAGTGGAGATATTCTGTATTCATAGCAAAAATAGCATTAAGATGATTCAAACAAATACCTGTTTATCAAATATACAAGGCTGCAATAATTATTGATATATAGGCTTATCATGACAGAAAAATCTGTTAAGATAGTGCCAAAGCTGAATTTAATTGAAATGTCTTTAAGTGGCTGTTATGATTCTAGGCTATTGTTATCCCACATGTGCTATGAATGAGTTACCAGATCTCCCATCACGCATTCTTTACTCCTTTATATAACATGTAAATTAAAAAGAAAAAAAAATTCCTGGAGTCTTCATGGGGTACTCTGCTTGAAAGACCTTTAAATACAATCAAGAGTTGGTCAAATACTCTTCACGATCTTAATGATCATAATTGTTCTCTTCCTTCTCCTCCTCTTCCACTTCCTTATTCTCCTTCTCCTTGAGACAATAGGAACATATTTTAGAAGAATCTTGGAGGAACGGTAGTAAAAAACACTACTCTTTACAACCTACTTCCTCCCCGCCCCCCCCAAAGTTAGACATCTTAGAGAAGAAAAGAAATGTTTGTTTAGATATTAACTACTACTAAATTGTTGGTCTCTGTCAAATTGCAGGTTTTACTCTTTGCATGTCTACACTAGCAATATAGTGGGAATTTTATGCAATTGCTCAGATGATTCAACTCTCTGATTTTTCCAGATAATTGGAGAAAATACACAGGCAATATGGCATAATGACTGGATAATTATGGCTGTTTGGTGCATCATTTCATCATGAGAGTACATTCCTTGATTATATTTCAGCTATAAACTCTATTAGATGGTTCTAAAAATTACTGAGAGAAAGTGAGAGGGTTAGATTAAGAAAGAAAGAAGGTGAAAGAAAGAGAGAGAGACAGAGAGAGAGAGAACACACCCAGGAACATGTTATAAAAAACAATTTTTAAGAAACGTGTTGGCATTTTTTTGTTTCTCTTTGAGATATCACCAAAGGAATTATAATAGTTTGACTTAGTGTTTTTTTGATGTTCTTATAAAAAATATACCCCCTATGAAAGTTTTGCTCCTGACAAAGTGAACATCAGCTAACTATTCGCCACCTGGAATTTAGTCTCTCTTGGAAGCTAAAATGAGAGAAAAAAAAACAGAGAAATTTCATAAGAGGAAGACAGGGCTAACTAAGGTTAAAACGTTTTGGATGCAGATATTAAATATTCTATTTAATATTTAATAAATTTGAAGTTAAGTATTCAAGAATTCCTTAGAATATAGAATTGAATAAATATCAAAAAATTAATATTTAATAAATTTAATACTAGAATAAACATCTAAGAGAAAGTATGTTTATTAAAATTACATTCAAGGATATATTAAAATTATGATATGATACAGAGAAGTCTCTATTTTACAGAGAAATTTAAATTCTTTTCTAAACTCCACAATTCAAATCCTAAAGTGATTCTGGTATTTGTAGCTGACAAATCAGCAAAGTTTACCAGAGAAATAAAATTAGGCCAAAATTTTGTCCATGAAACAAAGTGTCTATGACATTTTAACATATGATCATACAGGTGGCCAAGTTTGAATCTTTTTTCATATTTTTCTTCTTGTCTTGCAGAATGTTTCCAGAATCTTTGTCCAGGTCTTTTTTAATGGTATTTAATTGAAGAAAAGGAAAATAGAAACTATTATATGTGTAAAAAATATAAGTAAATAAATCCAAGACAATTTTTAAGATGAAAAGAGAAAGAAAAGGAATAATGGACTACACTCGCTTCGATTTTTTTAAACATGATATGCTTTTTATATATATACTATTTTGGCTTAAGATAAAGTTATAGAAATGACAAGGACAGAGTAGGTCATGATAAGGAGGAGGTGGTCAATTACTTGTCTAGACACTTTGATAGCAATAAGCATTTTCAGATAGCCAAGGAAACCGTATATGCTTCAGAAAGGTAACTAGATAAGTGATGTGTTCTTACATTACCAATAATTGTCCCTAGAATTAACAGTAGAGAATTTTTGCCTTCCTTAACTGGTTCGTGCATCCAACTAGGTACCACCTCTCTTTCATAAATGAAATTCAGGGAAAAGAGAAAAATTCTGGCTTTAATGGAGTAGAGGCATTGTCAGAGACCATATGACTATGTTTCATATTCATTATCATGTTAGATACTACATGTATTTTTATAATGACCTATATTAATAGATTACATTACTTGAGGTGAACTAAACCACGTTCACTAATTTTTATCTTTTATTTCTTAACATCCTCCTTTTATTCTTGACTATTCTGATTTCTTATGAGAGTTGTTTTTTTATTTGTCATTGATTTCTTTCTACATACACTTTTCTTATTATATGGATATGCTATATACATTTTTTTAAAAAGCATTTCTTCAGTTTCTCCTTATTGCACAGGTGAGCTTTGCCGGTATTGTGAATGGAATTCTGCTTGCAAAAGCATGCTGGAGCTAGCTGAATTTAAATTTCATCAGGTTACAATGCAAAAATATCATGACAAAAGAGTGTGTTTCATCTTGTCTTTTGATGAGCACAGCACAAAGTAGAGTGTTCCCTTTTAACACTGACTGCCAAATTTCTAAACTGGCGCTCTAATTACACCCTTGCAATGTGAAGGCTTGTCTATTTGCACATCAGTAGAGAGGAAATTCTGCAGTACACTGGAGGGCTTGCTGTCAGATGAACTAGGAGAGTGGGTAAATGGCTCTTTTTCTTTTAATGTTTTTTTTTCCCCCAACATTTTATTATGAATACTTTCAAACAGAGCAAAATTTGAAAAATTTTTCAGTAAACACCTGAATATCTTCCACCTGGATTCTACCATTAACATTTTACTATATTTTCTTTATCACATAACTATTCCTCTCTCCGTTTTTCTTTCTGTACATCGATACATCTTATTTTTGATACATTTCCAAGTGAATTGCAGTACTGTTCCTCTAAATACTTCAGCCTGCTATAATGGTTTTGATGAAGAAAATGGATGCATTTCTCCCAACCAACTTTGAAAGAGCAATTTTAGAGAGGCGAATAAAGTAGAGGAAATTATTTTCCAGGAACAAAGATATGAAGAAAAATAAGTTTTGAGACATCACACAGGGTCATTTTATAGAATGCTGTTCTAGTCATGCTGGAATTTCAATCAATATGCCCTTCTTTTTGTCTCTCAGTAGCAAGAGAGAATTGTTCATCATCAGATCTATATGACACTCTTTAGAATCAGCAACACGTTAATATTAACTTGGTACCAAGTGATGCTTAAAATATGAGAATTGCTAGTGAATTTTGTTTTTATATTACTAAGCAGATATAGAACAATTTCATTCTTATATGCTATTAAAACCAAACAGTACAGATGAGATGACCCGAGCTTAGAAATGTCATCCTTTCACTGGATCATTGGTTTGCTAAAATGAGGAGCATTAGACATGTAACAAAGTAATTGAGACATTCACTCGTCTCTGTATGCTATTATGTTACTCTTTGGATGTGTAATGACTTAACTTTACTTGGCAGAAGATGGGTGAGTAAGTTACCAAGCAATGTTGGGGTGAGAAAAAGGAGTGAAAGAAAGAGTTCAGAACAAGAGATGCTAGAATAATCCATTTAACAGGATTGGAAACAAAGATCAATTATGGAAAGCCATCCTCAATCTGCCATATACATGGAATGAGAGTTGATTTAACTTCAGAATGCTTTATGTTTTAGTAATTCAAGAACTGCTAAAAGGCAGGACAATGCATAATGTAAAATGATTGTAATGCACAACGAGTGGCCAATAGAAGACACACTGCTATTGCCTGGGGATGAAGGATGATTGCAGGGTGGAAGACAACCATGGAAGTATAAGAGAGGTTGACTGGGCCTAACCCAAGGGTGACTTAAAGGAAGAAGGCTTATTATGTTAGTTGAACGTAGAGAGAAAACTGACTCAGAGTACAGGTAGAGATAGAAAGAGTGAGAGATATACACCCTTTTCCATTAAACACCTTGGGATGCAGTCTACACTGTGCTCCACTGTGATCCCTGGTACCTTCCTTTGCCTAGAAATTGCTAAACATACATATTTGGGGGGAATAAATCAGATCTCGTATCTTCCAGTCAGTGTTCCTTAGTTCCTCCATCCATACAGATCTTGCGTCCAGTGACACGCCACACCCCACCAGGGGAAGCTCACACAGAGGGCCATCTGGAGAGAGAAAAAAAAGGGCAGTGTTTATTGATTCTGGATTATTTTGGTTAAACAGAGAAACATACAAGCTGAGCGATCTGGAGGAATGTCAGTCTTCTCATTTTATATAAAGACTAAGTGATTCACGTAAGTTCAGACAGCAAGTTAATTGAAAGTGTTGGACTTCGTCTTGACTTCTAGTCCAACACTGTTCAGGGGAAACAAGAGAAGGGAGAGAAGAGAGAGAGGAAGGAGGGAGAAGAGAGAAGAAAAAAGAAAAAGAGCTAAAACATTTTTTATAGTCATTCCAGTTTTTATAGTCATTCTCCCAAAATATGTTTTCTTTTTTACCGTTTTACATAGAAATTAAGTATAAATTAAAATAAGTCTAAATGAATTAATATAATTTATTTTAAAATCTCTACATATGCACTAAACATTCCTTTTTATAGACAAACTATATTACACATGATACACTTTAATTTTTCCAGGCTAACCAAACGCTTCAATTTGTAATTACTGTAGATGTCCTTGTGATTCGCCAACATTTTCATTAAAAAGAAAACAACCCAAGATTTCAAAATGTCCATCACTATGTCTATCATTATGTCTCCATTCTCCCCATCTTATTGTTTCAGATATTCCTCCAACCTCCAGACTGAAAGCTATGGCAGAGGATGCAAATGCTTAGCTCATGAGGTTTTAAAATACAAATGGCAACTACAGAGTGTGGTACTAGACAAATGCATTCATTGCCTATTTCTTTACTCATTCTCCTTTAATAAGAAAAACTTTGGGAATTAGCTGATATAGGTAATTTAACTCAAAATTTCTGTGGAAGAGAAAAGAGACTCACTTGAAAATTTCTGGAAGATTTCTCAAGGATCCCTAGCACAATAGTTTTGTTTTTCCACCCAAGGAGCACTGCCCCTCCCCCACCTTAGGCACCTCCTTTACTCCTTTTGCACCCTCCCCTGACACATTTTAGCTGCTTGCTCACCAAGTGTTTTCTACTTTTTAATAAGGGACGATTTTACATGTATTATATGAAAATGCATTTCATCTCCTTTGTTCTTTTTTTCCAAAATAGAAGTCGATGGCAATCTACTTTATAGTCACCTTTGCTGGAACTCATCTATTGTCTGCTTGATAATGGAAGAAATTTTGAATTTTAGCACAGGCATCGTTTAGAATAGGTACAATCCATAAACAGTAAATATAGCCCACAAAGATTTTGAGAACACAAATATTTTCTACATTATTCTTACTAAAAGCAAAAAAAAAAAAAAAAAAAAAAAAAGACCCTTTTTCATACTCGGAGAAAGGGATTAATGAGGTAGATTAGATTTAGAAGTTTTCTACTGGGTCTTTGCCAAAAGACGGTCATATAAATACACTCTTTATTTTCACATCATATATGGGATTTTCGTATGTATGTCAATAAGGGTTACAGCATTTTGTAAAAGGTAAAGAGACCAAACTGTTAATTAGAGGATGTATTTTTAGAAATAATAAATGACTGACACAGAATTTTTTCTTTGCTCTGTATCTTCCAGTTTATATAATCATTCATCAAGCTTTCCATCTGTCTGTTCTTCTGTCCATCCATCCATTCATCCATTCATCTGAATAATACATAATACATTTGAGGCATGTGCTAGGATTAGAGGAATGAAGCATTCATTCCCTGCCCTATGTGAGTTCATAGTGTAATAAAATGTCTGTTTGTCAACTTAGGGTTCACTGCCAAGAGTTTATGTAAAGCTGTCCCCAAAGTCAGAGGATAAACATGGCACCTCTTTTTGGGGATTCAATTTCACTTTAAGGCTAAGCTCTTGGGAAAATAAACTTATAGGTCATCTAAATATTTTTATGGATAAAACAAATATATTTTCTGGTATGGAGGCAGAATTTGTTTAGATTTAAAAACGTATAAGAGTCAAGAAAGAACCTGACTGACATTCTATGATTCTAGAGAAGGAATGGCAGTTTGGTTCAAAATCACAGAAACAAACAGCAGGTACAGGTGAACTGGAGAAGGCTGTGGGGAATGGTGCTGCCTGGGCAGGTGGAGCCAGCCTGGGAAGGGCCTCGAATGCTGTGCTGATTAATTTGGACTTTATGCCAGAGGCTCCAGGAAGTCATCACAAGTGACCCAACACAATGAAACTGCCAGAATGGTTTCACTCCTCTGGGTAAGCTGATATCATGTATTGTCTAAAGCTTGCCCCTTTGCTGGAACTCATCTATTGTCTGCTTGATAATGGAAGAAATTTTGAATTTTAGCACAGGCATCGTTTAGAATAGGTACAATCCATAAACAGTAAATATAGCCCACAAAGATTTTGAGAACACAAATATTTTCTACATTATTCTTACAAAAAGCAAAAAAAAAAAAAAAAAAAAAAAGACCCTTTTTCATACTCGGAGAAAGGGATTAATGAGGTAGATTAGATTTAGAAGTTTTCTACTGGGTCTTTGCCAAAAGACGGTCATATAAATACACTCTTTATTTTCACATCATATATGGGATTTTCGTATGTATGTCAATAAGGGTTACAGCATTTTGTAAAAGGTAAAGAGACCAAACTGTTAATTAGAGGATGTATTTTTAGAAATAATAAATGACTGACACAGAATTTTTTCTTTGCTCTGTATCTTCCAGTTTATATAATCATTCATCAAGCTTTCCATCTGTCTGTTCTTCTGTCCATCCATCCATTCATCCATTCATCTGAATAATACATAATACATTTGAGGCATGTGCTAGGATTAGAGGAATGAAGCATTCATTCCCTGCCCTATGTGAGTTCATAGTGTAATAAAATGTCTGTTTGTCAACTTAGGGTTCACTGCCAAGAGTTTATGTAAAGCTGTCCCCAAAGTCAGAGGATAAACATGGCACCTCTTTTTGGGGATTCAATTTCACTTTAAGGCTAAGCTCTTGGGAAAATAAACTTATAGGTCATCTAAATATTTTTATGGATAAAACAAATATATTTTCTGGTATGGAGGCAGAATTTGTTTAGATTTAAAAACGTATAAGAGTCAAGAAAGAACCTGACTGACATTCTATGATTCTAGAGAAGGAATGGCAGTTTGGTTCAAAATCACAGAAACAAACAGCAGGTACAGGTGAACTGGAGAAGGCTGTGGGGAATGGTGCTGCCTGGGCAGGTGGAGCCAGCCTGGGAAGGGCCTCGAATGCTGTGCTGATTAATTTGGACTTTATGCCAGAGGCTCCAGGAAGTCATCACAAGTGACCCAACACAATGAAACTGCCAGAATGGTTTCACTCCTCTGGGTAAGCTGATATCATGTATTGTCTAAAGCTTGCCGAGGCAGCAGACTAAAGCTTGCCGAGGCAGCAGAATAAACTGAATATTGTGCTATAGCCTGTGAGTCAGAAAACCGCCTTCTGTTTCCACTAACCACTAACCATGTAAATGAACTTGTGCAAGTACCTTGGCCTTTTGGCCTCAATCCCCTAATCTACCAAAGAGAGAGAAAACCGCCTTCCCATGTGTCCCATGGGTGATCATGCCCATGTGTCATTCTGTGTAAATGGTGAAGCATTGAACAATACGCAGAATGTTTATTAATATGAGTCACCTTAACTGTGGAGTAAAAGCACTCAATAAATACTTTCATAAGTTTTTATAAGCGAATTTCCAAATCCTGCTTTTTTTGAAGCTCACATAGCAGCCCTTATTCAGAGGATTAAGAGTTTATGTCCCGTCAAGATTTTTGTTTCTCTGTTTTTACAAAATCTAGGTACAGTGTCCAGTGCAATAATTCAGGAAGAGTTCAATAAATGTTTTGCTATGATTCCGTTCCCACGGCCAGGCGCCCTGCATCAGCCCTGTCTGTTTCTTGCCCAAACAGAGCAACTTCCTTCTCTCCCTTTTTCTTGTTGTTTCACAACTCCATGTCCAAAATAAGACTTTGATCCTGATCACTCTCTTCAGATTGGATGCTATCTAGATGTCTAGATGTTCCTACAAAGACATTCATCTTGAGGGATCCTGACCGCTGTTTTTATTTACTATTCTTTTACTCCATTTCCTGATCTTTTAAAAGGTCCGTTTCACCCTTCTTTCATTTTTATCATTATATGTCTATTCATTTATTCATACGCCAAGCACTAAATGTGACCTTTGATTCTACAGTACTAGACTCTGGGAAAATAACAAGGAAATTAAAACGTTTGTCCTGAACTTGCAGGAGCTCCTGAAAAGGTGGGATAAACAAACGTGCAGGGGATTACTTGCAAAGTAACACGGGAGGACTAAAATAAAGGTATAAGCACAGTTGTGAGGAATCCGAGCAGGCACTGAGTAACTCTGCCCAGAAACCTCTGAGCAGGCTTCACAATAAGGGAGGCATTAAAAAATCTCGAAGAATAAAAACTTGTTTATTTATTCATCTAGTCATTTGTATTCCAACTTGTATGATTTCAGATGGATCTCAAAATTACTAGCAATCCATATAAAAGTAAGCGAGGAAACCAAGATATCGAGAAAATTAGGAAGCTGAATCAGAGCATGCTTATGATGAACATACACCGGATCTCAGAGACTTCAGCTCTTCCTGGTTGTGAGACATTTTCTTGGAGCACACAGAAAGAGGACCCTTGTGAAATAGGACAAATAACATCTTTGAACACTATCACTAATGTCGATGGAACAGCAAGATGCCGGGGTTTATTCACACAACATTTTTTAATGGGGGTTGATGGCATAATGTGCATCCATGCCAAGTAGAGTAAAAGCGACACGGAGCTGTCAAGTACACAACTGAGAACAATGAATAGAATTTTGCCAGGTGGGGCTGGCATTTGGAACTGAAGAAACAAGACGAACAAGAAGAAAGTTGAGAAAGTGCCTGGAGTGGCTACGGAACCATGTGGAGCTTGGCGTGGCTGCGGCATCGGGTGTGTCTGGAACTCTGCTGCCCTCAGGATGGAATTCACACTCCTTAACGTGGCAGACAAGACCCTTAATGCTGGTTGCCTGCCTACTTGTCCTGACTTAAGCATTGTCACGCCTCATCTCCACCCTTGAACCACAGATTCAATCTTTCTGAAGTTTTTTTTTTTTTTCCTTCTAGGGAGCCCATGCTCCTTCATGCCTCCATAGCTTTGTTTGGGCAATTCCCTCAGTCTGGGATGCCGTAATCCGCCACACAGCTATCTCTGTCTACCAGGTCTATTTCTTCTTCTCTTTCAAGTCTCGGCATCTTCTGCCAGCTCAGTGAAAATCCTCTCGGGCTGAGCCTGACACTCCTCCTGTGGATTCCATGCCCCTCATTAGCTTTGCAATTCTATATGGATATCTTTGCTTCTTCTTTGGTCTGAAACAAAATGCTGAGACTCTTTCTCATTTGTTTTTATCTCTCCACCAGCTGGCAGAGGTTCTTACCTAAATAGGCATTCAGTAAATATTTGTTGAGTTAAGAAAGGAAGAAAGATGCATGGGTGATAGGCAAGAGATGATACCGGAGTACTTGCCTGGGGAAAGATTACAAAAGACCTCATATCCATGCTAATGATTGTGGACTTAAAAATTTAAAAAGAAAAAAATTTATAAGAAAGAGAAAACCATCGAAAGTGTTTACATGAAGGAGTTAATGGGGCAAGTTGACATTTAAGAAGGATAACTGGCAGTATTGCGCAGGGAGACTTGGGGACAAACAGTCTTGTTGGTGCTTACTGCAGTTGCCCTGCTATGAATTAGGACAGCCCTGGATGGAGACAGGGCAATGGACGTGAGGAAACACTGGAGGTTAAATTGTCAAGATCACGTTGTTGAGATTCCACCTTCAATCTATCCTGTCTAAATAACAACCCTAAACTTCCGGACAGAGACCAGTTTTTTTTTTTCTGAAACTACTTTAAAGACTGCTTGACATATACTTCAGTGCTTCACCAAGTTCTTTCCTGTCCATTATTTATTGTTTTTAAATTGGGATAGAACACACATAAAGGGCACCAATATTAAACATACAATTCAATAAATTTCATATATTTATATAGCTGTAATTATCATCCTGATTAAAAGAGTACATTTCTAGCATATCAGAGGGCTCCTCATGTCCCATCCTTGTCAGTAGTCACTATTCTGATTTTTATCGACATTGATTTGTTTAGCCTGTTTTTTAATTTTACGTAGATAAAATCGTATAGTACTTACTCTTCTGTGTCTGTCCACTATGTTGTTGCATATGATTATAGTTCATTTATTGTCAATGGTGCATAGTATTTCGTTTGATGAATACATCAAAAAATTTTTCATTTATCCTGGTGGTTATTTAGATTGTTTCCAGTTGGAGGCTATTATGAATGAAGTGTCATTATTAATACCTTAAATTATTTCATCAGACCCACACTGACTATAAAAGACTATTATTCTGCAAAATGCCTTGGACTGGGAGTCCATCCCAGTCTCTAACAGTTAGTAGCTTTATAACATTGGCAATTTATTTCGCAACTCTGTCTCCGTTATATTTTCTGTCAAATTGGGGTAATTGAGCTCACTTGATCTTGAAAACCAAGTCAGGCCTGACCTAGTAAAAGGGATGGATGTCGCCATAAGATATCAGGACTTGAATCTGATTCCCTCACTACTGCAGCTGCCGAGACAGGCACGTATTAACCGCTTCCCACCCCCAATTGATGAATAAGTAAATGAAAGTTAGTAATAGTTGGTAATTTCACCCCTAGTCTTCCCTGTCTAAACAAAAATTCTCTCCAGTAGACTTTTTATCATATACCAAGCCACTATAGGACTCATAGCTGAGTGATTAAAATAGGCATAGCTAAAATCAGCAATATGGACATTGTGCAGTTTTTACTGTTTTCTTGGTCACTGTGTCTTTAATGTGACAGCCTACAAATGTTGTTTAACCAGCCTCTGTGCCCTATGGAGCATGGCTCACCACTGACTCCTGCATGACAGTAGATGTTACATATCCTTGTGTCACCTTTAAGGACCACTTTCATCTCCATCCCACCAAATACGCTTAGCTCCTATTTAATGGAAGTGCTAATAATATTTACCTAATCTATATATTGGTTTAAAATTAGCCAGTTTATGACTGTATTATTCAGAAGGACACTGTTACTGTGATCTTTGCTTAGAAACTTCTGGGCAGAGACCCTGTTTTTGGTCAGCTACTGAATGCCAAAAACAATTATCGATCTAGTGAACAATTAAATCAGCCAGTTGTTTTGGCTTCGTGCTCTCAAAACAACTGGCTTGACTCCTGTGGAAATATTGAGTTTTCGTTTAATTGTTTGTTTTAGAGGGGAACTCACTCTGAATGCAACTAATTTTTATGCATTGCGTTAGTTAAAGGGGCAATATTTATGATGACAAACACTGAAAATTTGTTAAATCTGGTTACCCTTTTATTTGTCCCTTAATTTTGGGCTCTAATCCAATACCTAAGAAATACAATTTCATGAATTGTGAAGCTCTTATGAATGATTAAGGGGGCCATTAGGCTCTCTCTACTGAGAACAATACTCCTCTCCAAATGCCGTTGGGCACGCCACCTTATATATTCTATAGGGCAATGGTCCCCAACCTTTTTGGCACCAAGGACTGGTGCTCCTATGTGAATCTAATGCCTGATGATCTGAGGCGGAGCTGAGGCAGTGATGCTAGCTCAGGGTGCAGCTACAAATACAGATGAAGCTTCACTTGCTCGCTGCTGCTCACCTCCTGCTGTGTGGCCTGGTTTTTAACAGGCCATGGACAGGTACCAGTCCTCTGCCTGGGGGTTGGGGACCCCTGCTATAGGGCATAAAAATTCAACCCATCGAAAACAAGCTTTAAAAAAAAAAATTTGTCCCATCTCTGTTAGTGCCTTTTTGGTGACTGACAATAGTCACTTAAACAAACTAGAGAGTTCTTTCTCTATATTCCACCCTAATCATACCAAATGGGGACATATTCAATCTGTTGCTTAGTTCTCTGCCCCCCACCTCTTTCTCTCTCTGATCTGCTCCTTTGACTCTGCCTTTCCTGTCATTACCATGATTTGGGCCCTTAGTATTATTCTCCCGAATTATAGCTTTTTGGTTTCTCTACTTTCAATATAAACCCCTTATTACTCTTTCCATACTTTTTCAAAGTGGTTTACTAAAATTCACATTAAACAGTGCCACTTCCTCTTTAAAATCTCTCACTGTCTTCTTGAAGCCTTCAGGGAACAGTTGAAGATTCTGTCATTGGCAGGTAAGGTCTCCTTGTACAAGGTGGCTCTGGCTTTGGGTTCCAGGCTTAGCCTCACTCACTCCGACAGGTGTTTTTCCTCTGATCATAACAAACTTTCTCAAAGTTGTCATATGGTTGCTCTTTGTGTGATCATGTTTTATTTTTCCTTTTAATACTTCATAACTCATAGATGAACACAGTCTCATTATGCAAGATGCAAACAGCCTAAACCGTGCAAAGCATAATATACAAAGTTCTTCTCCTGCTCCTTTCTCCAGTGCCATGTTTCCACCTTTCACATCGACACATACTCTCCTCTTTCTCCAGGAGGCCCTTCTTCCATATCTTCTAGAAAACGTCGCCTCATTCTTCAGTACTCAGGTAGAACACTGACTGTTCAGAGAAGTCTTATCTGACCTGTCTCTAAAATAAGTCCGCCTCTCTGAGCTTCCACTTCAACCTGCACAATCCTGATTAATCGCATTTGCACTCGTCCTATAATTATTGATCTCCTTAAGGAAATGAAAAGTCGTCTTTCCCGACTTTGTGCCTAAAGTCATGCTCAGTAAATATTTGTTGAAAGAATGAATGAGTAAATTGTTTAACTTGTCATAGTGTTCTTTTGAAGTATGAGGCAGGAAATAAACACAGAGAAAAGGACTCTTGAGTAATGGAAAACAATCTTCTCTCTGCTGATAATCTCAGAACATTTTCTTTCTAACACGGAGTCACAGAGACATAAAAACCTCTCCCCTGGCAGAAACACAGAACAGAAGACATTTACAGGGATTTAAAGGATGCCAGTCGGTAGTGGCTCTTTTGTGTGGATTAATGAACGAGCAATGTAGAAAAGAATTAGAAGCAACAAATTACTTAATTATTTGTATGAGAATATCACATTAAATGCCAGCTGCAATCCGTCTGGCTTGGACTGGCCTGGGGTACTGAGAATCTGACTCATCAAGAGATAAAAAGAAGACCTAGGGACAGGCCAAGTTGGCACCAAGAGCACCCTGTTTATGGGTTTTAACAGCACCTTCAGTCGCTATGGTAAAGCGTGCAGTCAGAACACGATCACTTCTGAATATTCTTTGTAAGCTGCCGAACTCATTTTGTTTAAATGAACTTAATTATATGTATAGAATTTATTCTATAGTGTGAAGTTATTCTTTACAGATAACAACATTTTAGTTGTTCTTATAAGGTGTCACATTAATAAAATCCTAAATTATTATCAGAGTGGGACCTGAAGCAAATAGGTACAAATCATTTGTCCTGCTCTGCTGGTAACCTGATTGGGTAAAGCAACTGAGTAGTGCTAATATAAGCTCATGTTGTGCTTACATAGCACATGAGCGAAAATGAAAAATTACATTAATAAAATGCTGTGTACATTTTACATGACAAGGAATAAATGGTCTTTTATTTTCAAGATGTATTATTTTCCTAAGTGAATGAAATCAGATGGTGACAATGATATATATAGTACATATATAGTATATTATATATATATATATATATACATTAAAAAGAAAACAAGGCAGAATCAAGAAGTCCTGGGAAGAGGTGATCAGAAGACTGAGGTGAATGGTCTTGTGGATCGTGTAAAAACGGGGATGGGATGGAGGAGTAAGGAGGGGGCATCATGCAAGATTGGACAACGGCATCAGTGACATTTCACAAACCAGTGAGAATCATAATGGTTATGAAGAAAAGAAAAATATCAAGAAATCCATGAAAGTGAGAAAATGTAAAGGAATTCGGGTATTGCCTCCATATATTTTATTTTCTCAAAGTTGCTAATTTAGAAGCCTATGCACTGAAAAAATGAATGAACATGAATCGATTGCGATGGATACACGTGAGCATGGTGATATTATTGAAATGAAATATAAATAATGAAGTTCACGTGCTTAGGACACATAAGAGATATTTTAAATATAAAGTCTTGTGAAAACAGAGGTATATAAAACTGCTTGCGGTTTTCTGAGTGAAAGAAATAGTCTACATTTACCTTCTCAGTTTCTTTCCCTTTTATCCAGTGCTTAACCTTCACAGAGCCAGAGAAATCATTTTCCTCAGGTGCCTCAGGGCCCTCTGCTCTGTCAAACTCCAAGGCAGTCTTTTAATTCCTCTTATCAATTGACCTATCCAGGATATTTGACACAGCTGACATTTTTTAGCTTGAAAATGTATCTTCTCTTGACTTATCTGAGGTCATTCTTGGTGTGTGTGTGTGCGTATTTTTTTTTTTCCAAACTACTCATTTCTAGTTTCTCTTACAGGCTTTTTTTTTCCCTCAAACTAGCCTTTATACCTTTATATATCCTAGACTTGTTTTCAGTTCTATTTCAATACCACCCCACAGGCTCTCTGAGAACTTCGCCACTCCCAAGGCATGAACCATTAATTACACAGCAGTGATGCCCAAAGCTTTGTATTTTGCCCTTACCTTTCCCTGTCCTCTATTCTGGCATGTTCTTTGGCCTACCTCTCAGATTCTCTACATGGTCACACGTCTTCTTAAAATGAAAACGTTTTTTTCAGCCCCAATTCTTTTGTCTCGCATTCATTTTCCATCAGAAATAGCTCTATAGTCCACACCATTGCTCAGGTAAGCCAGCTTGAATTTGTCCTTGATTCTTTCTTCTCTTTCACCCACCATACCAAGTGATCACCTAGTTCTGTCAATACCACATTCTAAGGTTTGTTTTTAAACAGCTCTCCCTCCCTTTATCTTCCTGTCAGTATTTTAGCTCAGACCTACGTTCTTTCTCGTCTGCACCGGTTTCTATGGTTCATTCAAAATTATCTCCTCCTTGGTGATTTTCCTGTCTTCTGTCTCTCCCTCTATCCATTCACCTTTGACATTTTGTCCAGAGTAATTTTGCAGAAATGAAATTAGGATCACATTGCTCCCCAAATTTAAATCCTTAAATGGTTCCCAATCACTCTGTAGGTTAAAACCCACGTCACTCAGCTGGACAAAAACAAAAACAACAACCATTCACCTTTCATTTCCCCCTAGTCCGCCTTACTACACACAATACTATGCCCCATCCCCACCACCCCAGCATGTTCCTCGTCTTGTATTTCTCCTTCTGTATTGTTGCTTATCTACCCATTCTCTGCCTGGTGAACTCTTCCCCTAAGATACAACTCAAGCATTTCCTCCTTTAAGAAAACTTCTCTGTGGGTAACCTTATCTTGGCTGCCTCGTGATCTTGTGCACATGAGCCTATCTTAGCACTTATGAGACAGATGGTATTGTGACCATCTGTTTACCACCCGTTTTTTCCATTAGGCAGAGATCTTAACATTTTTTCAGATGTGACACATTTCACAGATGACATTTAATAGTGCAACACATTTCCACCGGTATTCCCAACGAGGTGGCTATAACTCCATCGTTTTTTTTTTTTTTCTCCCCGTCAGGAAAGCATATTCTAATATCAGTGAGAGTGACAGACAATAATGGCCCTGGTTCTATTCATGCGCACATGCATATGAACTTATTTGTATCTCAAAAGTCATTTGCAACTCACATTCTGGATTCAGACGGCCCAGATTTAAATCCCAGCTTTTTCACTTACTACCCAAAGCCTAAAATAAATTATCTAACCCTTATAAGCCCCAGTTCTTTCTCTGTAGAACAAGAATTATAATAGTAAAGATGACTGGAGTAGATAAAAAATTAAATGAACTAATTCATGCAACTCACTCAGTACAGTAGCAGGTACATGAAGTGTTCCCAGTAAATCTTAGTTGTTATTATTGTTACTACCATTTGATGTGAATTGATTGACTTCTCCTGCAGTGGATCCTGGTAACTCACTCTTACTTTCCTGCTACAGAATCTGATTTCACATGAGCACTTTCATAAAGAGACAGAATAGTTATCCCTGAGACTTCTCTGAATTTCAGCTACTCATGAAGTTGGGAAAACTAGTGCCCATGACATTGAGCAAAACAGAAAAATAACACTAGTTGGGAGCCTCAAATACATGGCATTGATACAGCAGGCACTCAAATGTTCCTTCCCTTCTCCTAGTCAAATCTGCCAGCAAGGGGTAAAGCAGAGGGCAGAGCTCTTCAAATTTTCTGAGGCAGAACTATGATGAGATCAGCTTTGTTCAGTTATACAAAGAGAAAACCACTTCACCAGGAGAGGGTCTATCAACTTGAACGCTGACGAGAAAGAAATAAGCCTGATGATTGGAAAGGAAATTCTTTAAGTGTGAATTGCTCCGAGTACAATATAAACCTTGTCAGTTATGGCATTCCAGCTGTTGTTTTATTGCCTTTAATTTCCCATTAGTGGTTCAATGTCTGGGAAAGGTATCCGGCCTCTAGGTGGGGAACTAAGGTCGGAACTGTTGTTCCTGTCTCTGCCAGCATTTTGAATAGTGTTTAAATGAAGCCATTCAAAAGATTATCTTATGCCTAATTCTTACAGGGAGTGTTTGTGATTAAAATAAGCTCTTTTAGTGCCCTTTCTCTTCTATGTCTCTTCCTCTCATCTCCTCCTACCTTCACCAGGAAACCAAATGCTGGAATAATACAAAAGAATTATTATAAGATAGTATTATGGATGTAGCCATTCATTACCTGGGGGGAAGGGGATGGAAGTGTGTTGGCAGTGGAGGGTGGGTTTGATCTTCTGATCTTATCTGCTCTATGAATTAAATATCTTATAAGTGTCTACTGCCAAAAGGGTCCACATTCTAATTGGGTACACCTCGATCCACCACTTACACAATTTCACCCCTTGCTAGGGGAATTCAGTTGTGTTTACCTGCATATTGGGATAAAGTATTTCCTTCTTGATCATTATGAAGACTGCTGGTGTTTGGACTTTACACTTGCTGTAAAACTGGAGGAGGATGAGAACTATGGTAGATAGATAAGATAGATGATAGATAAGATAGATGATAGATAGATAGATAGATAGATAGATAATTTTGGACCTCTTAGATAGATATCTTTAATTTATATCATAACACTAATTCTCACAGTACCAAAGTGAAGCACACAATATCATCATTTCTATTTGAGATCAGAGTTCAAAGATTTGAAGAAATGGAGAGCATATAATCTTTCTTTAAGGAGAAAGGCTAGAACTCTGAATCTCATTTAATTAAATCAAAAATTTTAAAAATAATCTGTGCTTTGTTATTCATTCAACTTTTCCAAAAAGAGGAAGGTAGACTTCTATTATTATTATTATTACTTTAATTTTCTGAACTTAAGAGTTTGTTATTATTATTATTATTATTATTATTATTTTAATTTTCTGAACTTAAGAGTTTACTGAGGAACTTCAGGCAGTAACAGGAAGTGCTATGCTCTGTCATTGTTTCTTATAGGGCTGGGTCTTCAAATAGGAATTTATCATTACTTGGTGATAAAGTAGTGATAAATTCCTATTTATCTTGGAGGCCAGAGGCAGTCATCTATGAAGCCTTGTAGAATTGAGCTAACGTTCCTTATTATTTGTACCTCCCACCGAAGAGATTGAGATTTCTATAGAAAAGACTGAAAGGACTCTCATTCTTGCTCGATTTTCAAGTCTTTCTGTGGAGTTTCTGGGGGTCAGGTAATGAAATACAGGTGCATTCCTCTGACAGCCAGAATGGGAAGGTTACAAACATTTGGTTAGCATATTCAGCACTTATAAATGCTAACCTTGTAATGGCAATGTTCTTATTATTCCAAACCCTGGAGTCAGGATTTCCTGGTCCTGAGCTCTAATATGAGCCATATTTTTTCTGTTTAACCATAGACACAATATGGTCACCTGAAAGGGCCTGAAGGTTAAATCAACTGCAGTACAGTGATATAACGTATACACAAAAACACACAACACCAGTTAATACCTGAAAGGCCAACTAAATTCCATGAAAATTTTTATTCGAAGCTGTCGTTAAAGAGCAAATCATTTTTCAGCTTCTGGTCATGGACTATATTTGAGAGAAGTGATCAGCAACTATTAGTTGGGGCATCTTGTTTTCTATTAAGCAAGACATAAATATGGCTGATCCTGTATATACTGCTCACCCTGACTTAACTCTACACATTTCAACTATTTCCAGTTAACGGATGGGTTATTATGGTGTTTTGTTTTTAATCTTGCAATTTATACTAATGACATTCCCATTATAAACTCATTCCCCAGCTGGCTTTTAAAAAAAACAATATACAAACAGTTACATTTTTTTTGGCAATATTTTCCCCATACTATTATATAGCAGATATCAAAAGTCAAAATACCACAGTTTTTTAGAGATTACTGTCACGTGTGGCTCCCATAGCAGGGTTGAGGCAGATGGTGGTACAGAAGGGGTGGGAGACCTGGCCTCCCGTGTTCCCAAAAAGCAGAGAAAAACAGGCATTACTCTGCCAAAACCTTGCAATATTTGGCCCCAAATAAATTTGGACTTTGTCCTTCTGTTTCTTCATTTTCCCCCCCACCTTCTGTGTAGAGGCTGTGTCTGTCTCAGTCATCATGCTGTTATGCAAACCCTGCCAATACAGGCATGTCTGTCCCTGGCCCAAAGCTTAGAATCAGGCATGATGGAAATCCCCACAACATTCTCTCTCTAAGTGAGAGCAGAAGTCATAGAGAACGCCTCAACATTAGTGCTTCAAGATTTTTCCCAAGAAGGAAATTCTAAAATTCTCATCGTCGATAATTTTTGCTGATTGGTGATCTACTTGAGATTTTTCTTTTATGTCTGACTGGTAGTCATGTCTACAAGATGGGTAATTATTGTGTTCTATTAAAGTTAATTGAGTCATCCAAGTGGTTGGCTTCTCTGATGCCAACCATCCTAAGACATGGAATTTTGAGGCCACAACAAACTTCTACCATCAGCTGTGAACAATTATTTGCTTGAAATAAAGTCTTCCGTCTTAATTATAGTCATCGATACTTTCATGCCTATCATGAAGGCATAGCATTTCTTGGAGGCAAACCGCATGGTGACCCTTATAAAAGGGATGTGAATAGAAAATTTAATTTATAAAGTTTTATTGTCATTGTCATTACATCAGCTAATAGCCTCTGTTTTTCCTTTTGTTAATTTTATGATTCTGTTCCTTTTAAAGGACTCAAAGGATAGAAGTTAAGGAAAAGTAGGAGTTTGCCATGTTTCCACTTAATTCTGTCATTTTAAAGAAGAAGTTTGGGTAAGATGTGCAGGTTCCTTAATCCTTTGACTAGAATTTTGGCATGATGGAGAATTAAAAAATAACCATGTTTAATCCTCCTTAGGCAAAATTTTGAAGTAGTTGAAAAGTAATGATGTGGTATTTTCCTCATAGAGTTCCTTTATTATCTACTTTTTTCCTTCTTGCCTTTCACTGATGTCATGTTTATTATATACGTCAATCCTAATGAAACTTGCTATTAAAATGCTGTCCACATCAAACCAGAGTTATACATTTTTCACTCGGTTTATTTTAAATCAAAGTAATATATCATATGTTTTGTTCCTTATCTATCAATACTAAGAGACAAGCTTTAAAAAATGTTTTAGAATCAGCAAATGAAGAGCTGTAATAAACCTTAAAATGTCTGGTACATTCTTATAATCTGTTCATTCTTTATTTTCTCATTTAAAAAAAATATTTTTAAATGTCTCTGTGCTCTAGGTACTGTAGTAGGTATTAGGAAACCATAAATACAGTTCTTCTCAAAAGCGACTTAACCTACCAATCTAGCACATGAGGAAGTACATGAAGTAATGTAATTAAAATAAAGAATTGTAGATATAATGGTATTGCCTTTACAGGGTGCAATTCAGATGAAAAAGAGAGAGAGAAATCTAGTCTATATGACAAAATGAGTCAGGCAGGGCTTCATGAAAAAGTTATATCTGAGCAGAGCGTTAAAGGAAAAGTATGTGTTTGCCAGAAAAGCAGAGGAGACTGAGGCATTCAAGGCCACAGGGTTGGGAGAACGGGAAAGGAAAGGATATCTTACGGATAGAAAAGCCACAGGGGCTTGAGGTAGGATTGCACATTCAAGGATTTATAAGGAGTTCGCATAGCTGGAGTGTGAGGTGCACAGAAGAAGAGGCTTTGTGGCAACCGATAAAGCTAGAAAAGAAGTTTATGTCCACATGTGATACATGGTGTTGTTTGCTCTGAATTTATTTCTGTCCTTTGCTCATTCTTAGATATAACTATTTGATGATGACTGTTATGGTGGATATTCGTGTGTTATCAGTAGTTCAGACACAATGATGTTCCCATTTTCTTGGTCTACCAAAGCAAAACTTGATCTATATCTCATGAGCAATTAATTTAAAAAGCCCTTAAATAATTTTAGATAAAGAAGGGACATACCACAACTGTTATGTCAGCAGCAAGGTGAAGAATAGATTGGATAGAACAAGACAGGAAGCACAGAGCATCGATGATAAAGACTTAAAATAACCCACCCAACAGAGGCTGAATAAAGTTAGTAACAACAAGAAAGCTATGGGAGACCTCGAGTAGACAGAATCAATTGGAAGGTTGACATTTCATGAGAAAAGAAATACAGCAGGAAGTCTATGGGAAAAGTAGAGCTAGGCAGAGGGCATGGTGAATTAGAGGTATGAATGAGATATCTAGGGGAATTGCTTTGCAGAAATTTGATTATCGGATCTGGTGCTCAGGAGATGGGCTGAGGCCAGGTGTACAAATGTGGGAGTCATGAGCACCAAAGTGTCAAGTCACTCCATAAAGGTGATTACCCAGCAAGCATTTGGAGAGCGAAAAGAGAAGAGTGCCTATGTTGGAACGCTGCTGGATGCAACCATCTGAGGAGGGAGAAGAGTTATTGCCAGAAGAGACTAAGAAGGAATAGTCGGAGTTGTAGAAGGAGAACTAAGAGTAGGAGAGAGGAGAGGAGTTATGGAAAATAATAGAAGAGTGGATGTAAGCTATAAAATTGTTAAATCAGAATTGTAATGCTTATTGGAAAGAGAAGGGAGAGAGAGAGGGAGAGAGAGAAAGAGAGAGAGAGAGAGAAAGAGAGAGAGAGAGAGAAAGAGATGAAGAAACAGCAAAAAGTCTTTCGTTGTTGACTTTTTCAGTAAAGAATACAGGCTGGATGGACATGTTGAGGTGACAGTGACAGGGAAGGACTGCATGAGCAAGAATAGAGAGACTGGAAGGAACATATTCACATTTAGATTTGGGACTTGACGTGTGTGAAAGAGGGTGTCAAAAGATGAAGTCAGCATATAGGCCACTAAGGAGCTTGGACTCTATCTCAAAGGCAACATCAAAGCATTTTAAGCAAGGCAGAGATCATTTCAGGGTTGTATTTTAGAAAGACATTCTGACAGCTGTGTGGAGGAAGGTTGGATAAAAGCCAGCCTAGAAAAGGAGATCAGTCAAGAGGCTGGTCAAATCCTGGCCAGAAGATGATAGGAATCTTCGTGAGGGTATGTGAAGTGGGCACTGACCCATGACTGCTCTCAGAGATTCAATTATCTGTCTTTGATAGAGTGTTTCTTTTCGTCATATCCTGGTGTTTCTAACAATAGCCATCAGTTTGAGCAACCGACTGCTTGGCTGGTCTGAATTAGCTCAGAAGGTGATGCACACTTTTGCAACTTTGTGTGATTGTCCTTGGCCTTCAACAGGACAGTGTTTCTATTCTCCGCTTCACCATGGCCACAGCTCTAGCCTGGAAGAGAGATTGTGGTTTCAGAGGCACAGCTTTGCTCAGCTCCAGGACGTGCACTCACATCTGAGCTCTGTGAATGGCACCCGCAGGAGGCCTGCAGCACACAGCCTCTAGACCATTAAGAAAGGTTCTGTCTTTTTCTCATCTCTCATATAGAAGAAATACTAGCAGTATCTTGCTCTCCCCTTTTTTCTCTCATCCTGGGTTCAAACAGTTGACCTAAATTTTAAAATAGTGGCTCTCAACTAGGGATGGTTTCCCATACTTAGGGAATATTTGATAATGTCTGGAGATGTTTTGATTGTCACAATTAGGAAGAGAGGGAGAGTTGCTGTTGACATCTATGGGTAGAGGCCAGGGATCCTTCTCAATATCCTACAGTGCACAGGACACCTCCTCCCTCACTCTCGAAATAAAAGAATTATCTGGTTCCGAATGTTAGTAGTGCCAAAGTTGAGAGATCTTGATAAAAAGCCTTGGCATATTCTTTTCTTAAAGAAAACCTTTTTATTTCATCACTTATTACAAAAGTAGTTTTCAGATTATCTATTTCTAGCCATCTATATATCTACCGCTGTAAAGTTACATAAAGCATTGAGTAAATTCTTTGGTTATATCAAATGAAAATTCTAAAAGAATTTGTAATCAATTATTAAGTATGACTCTAACTATTTTTTTTATTATTATTTAATGGTTCAAAACATGCCTATGATGCTAAAATCACCTCTGTATCTTAGGGCATGAATCGATTAAAAAAAAAATTAAACATGCAGGTAGGTTATCTTATCAGATTTTGGCCAAAAATAATTAGTATTTTCAAGAGTGCTCATGAATCATTGAAAATAAATGTTCCCCCTTGTGACGAGATCTAAATCCCAATGCTCTCACCTTCGTCTGTATTCATTAAGATTTAGGCAAAAAGTGTGGGACACGGACTATCTTGAGAAACAGCTATTATCCAACAGCTTCTCTTCTTTTATTTGCAGAGGAAAGAAATTGTATTTATGTTACAATTCTCTCTTCCAAGATATTTCGAGGAAAGAACAAATTCTGGCAGAATGTAATAGATCTATGCCTTTATAAGGTAGGAGACAAATCACACATCCCACAATTACTAAAAATGTACTAGGTTTATATTAGAAAGATAATCTGTCTTCTTCCAAAGCTTCACTTAATCTTTGCTGCATTTTATCTTCCATTTTTCCCAGCTATACTTACGATGTTCAAAACAAAATTCAAATAAAACACTGCATTTATCAACAACTAAAGCATAGGTCAACCAAGCAGATATTTAAGCATTAAACAATTCAAGCAAATGGTTGAAAAAGGATTTTCTGAGGGGGAGAGTTAGGTATTGTACACTGACATAAGCCAACTCCCTAGAATTAGCAAGGAGACCCTCTAGTCCCATAGGTATCCAAGTGGCATCCTGGATTGGAGACTGAGCCAGCTGTGTTCTTCCTCTCGTCAGTGGTTACCAGAACTCCTTTCTCTAAGTTGCGTCTGAAAGTTCTTTTAAGCCATCTTGGAATTTCTAGTAGAGTACACTGGCACCCTATTTTTCCCTTTGACTTTCAGTAAGATTCCTAGTGAGAAGTAAAGTTCTAAAAGGTACTAAGACTCAATTCTTTCTAGGGTTAAAAAATTTAAAAATAAAGAGAAAATTCAATATAATAACAGAGAAACTTGTTACCGTTGTTTGTTGTGAAACACACTTTTAATCTCTGTTTGGTTGTATGACTTTAAAACAAGGGGAGTCTGGCTGTTTGATAACGGTCTGCATCGTTAAGTACTCTCTTCTCTGAGTTTTTATAATAATCCATGCATAGATCTGTCATCGCATTATCACACTACATTTGAATTATTTCTTTATGTGACTCTCTCCCCTATTAGATGGTAGGAACTTGAGCTAAGGATGAAATGTTAATTTAGCATCTTATTCTCAGTGTCTAGTCCAACTGTAAAAATGAACAAATGAATAGATATTTGGGTGGATGGATGGATAGACACAGGTAGATCTCTGAGAGAGTGCATCGAGAAGAGGTTAAAGGCAGTGTTAACTTTGGCCCAGAGACATATGTAGCATATATTATTAATGGGTTTTCAGTGGGAAAAAAAAAAAAGCTCCAGGGTAAAATATGTTTAGGGAACTTTAGGTTTGTTTCTTATAAACTGAAAGACTTCCCAGAGACTGTAAATTGTCCATAGGCAGTGTGAAATTTTGAGAAAGAATAGAATGTATGACATTTCAGATATTTATTCGAGCACAGAATAGCTCATATCTCTTCCAGAAATGTCATTCGGTGAAAGAGCTTTTGTAAAGTGTTGGTTTACATCTAAGGCTCTTTAATATGCCACTTTTAAAAGAAAGTTCAGAGCCATTGGTGAGGAGAAAAAAGTGAGAAAATAGAAACTTGAAAGGAGGTGAGGTTTTGGAGACTCAACTCTCAACGTATGGATTTGTGAAAACATAAATTTTCTTAAAAAAAAAAAAACAACCTGTGAAATGGGTTGAGCTCAAGTTCATAGCAGGATAAAAAAAGAAAGATCACATAGAGATTCTTAGAGTAGAGCTCCTAAGCTAAACATGTGGCAAGATACCCACTTGTACTTGCTTTTTTTCATTATTTAACTGTCATAGTTATATGTGAAAGTGGATTTAAACACATTTTGTGTTGCCTAATCACTGCTCTTACTAAGGCACCTGCCCAACCACTACCTCTGTCCTATCGTCTCATAAGGTTCTTTGTCTCTCTCTTTCCACTCCAGCCTG
>NW_006431920.1:8909974-8929544 GCF_000325575.1 Pteropus alecto | reverse complement strand
CATAGCTTCCCCTGTGTCTGGAAAACTATTCCCCAAGCATCGCTTCTTCCTGGGCTCTCCCAAATGGCACTTCCTCAAGGATTCCTTCTTCATTAAAATTATCCTGCCACTGTTGCTCTCTTAAACTTTTTAATTTTTTTTTCAGTGCTTACTATTTCCTGACACACAACATATTTATGTATGATTTATTTCTCTTCACCAGCACATAACCTTGATAAGGCACTGAGTCAGATGCTAAGGATATAATGGTCAGTAAGGTAGAGATGGTCTTCGCCTTGCAGGGGCGGGGGGGCGGTGGGGATGGCACTCCCAGACTCAGATGAATTTAGGTCCCTATCCTCTGTTCGCTAACAGAGTTTCCTTAGCCTTTTTGACTAAGGAAAACCAAGTCAGAAAACCAAGGATAGTTCAGTAATATTACATTTTCTACAAGTTTTCCAAAAGTGTGAGAAAATCCCGGTGATAGAACTTCTTCACGATGTTACTGCAAACTAAATGCAACGATGTGTATATACCAGCTCTTTGTAAGAGGTAAAATGCTATAGAGTTACATATTATTATTAGTGTCTGTCTCACCAGCACTTACTTTTCTTTTACGCTTGTATTTCTGAGCCAAATTAATAAAAAGGGCCCATCCTTCAAAAGAATAAATTTTCCCCAGACATAACTTTGGTACATTCAGAAACACATTAGCAGTTTCTGGCTCACCAACTTCTAGAATTCCAATGCTGCAAGGGACCTTCAAGATCACCTAATGCAACCCCCTCATTTTCATATTTATGCTTTAACGGCGCTAATTATTACAATCTACTGCAGTAAACAGTGGTCAAAAGGCATTAAGAGACCCAGAGGAGGGCTCTATTTACTTGGCCTCTAATTGGTGGTTACAACTGAATCTTGGCATAAGAGAAGGAACTTTATTTTTTCTCTTACTATAAACAGATACTCTTGGTCTACATAGTGTTTCTTTTCATATCGAAAAGTGAGACAGAGGGAGAAATTTAGGTTAGAAATTATTAAACTGAATGTGTCTTTCTTTGCCGAAGTATATTTTGTTGTCCGGAGGAAAATAAACTGGATTGAAAATTGTTCATTGCAGTGTTCTGAACCATTCTGATGTCAATATTCTGATGTCAGAGTTCAATGGACTTCATGATCTAATTGAACATTCATACAGAAAATAATTCAATGATCACACCGGGGAAAGATGAATGTGACATTTTATTGATATGCATCTCAAGAACTATGGCCTTTTTGATGAACCGCTTCAAAAATCAACTTGTGGAAATGAGTTTTGGCATTTGTTAGTGACACTGAAGCCTTTAAGAAATCTTTATGCTGTCCTTACAAGTTCACTATTAATTTTTAAAAATCCATTGCCATATATCACAAATGTGCTTAGAGTCATTTTGCTTTAAAATTTTTTGGGGTGTGGGGAGGAGACATTATCCTGGTTTCAAATCTTTTTATTCTCTACAAAAGGTTTTCATTAGTTAGATTCAAGGTGACTAAACTACTCCTTTAGCCAAAATCATTACACAAAATTTACAGGTTTGACCCAATTTTTTATTATAATTGGTTTAAAATTTTTTGTAATGTATTGGCAAGAGCAGGATTAATAAACATATAAGGAATAGCAAAATAATACTTTTTACTTGGACGTAAACCATATTATATGTTATAGTTAACATAAATTTATACGTACTATACACTTAAAATGACTTGCAAAATTGCACTGTACTTAAATGCCTTTTTAATTCTACCATACACAACATCTGGTTTAACTAACTCTTTTACATGTGTTCACTCATCACTTTAGGGCTGTCGACATAGATTAGACTGTTTACCAAATGGATTTTCAAGCACAGCTCCACTGTTAAAATTGAACAAGAAAAACAGTACTCATGCATCGTACCAGCACATGGCTAATAACTCCAAGCAATAATCTGCCCTAGATACAGATCTGTGTTTAGTAATGAAAATGTGATTGTAAAAGTGTAACTCACAAACTTTCTATCCTGCCAAGCCAACTTACCATCAGCAAACATGTTAATGCCTGACAGCATATTTCAGCACCTTAATGTCAGAAAATAAGAAAATGCCAATTTTATTCAGACCTCAACAGATTCCACCTTCATAGGCATCTCCCAACTTGTGAGTTGAATGTAATTTTAAAATCCTTGTTGCTCAATAACTAATCATCATCTTTTAGGGACCATGTCCCTTCAAGAAGCAAGGGGAAATTTGTAGTAAAGGTGGTTTTTAAAATAGAACGGTTCTAATGTTTTACAGTTTTCAATACGTTGTGACTTTTTAAATAGGACATTTTAGGACAGGATTACTTTTTTCTTTCTCATGCCCTGTGTTATGTACCTTATCACACATATCAAGACAGATGTTTCTTATCATCGAGATTGCTTTATATTTTTTATGATTATTTTTAGTTATTCATTCCACAAACATTTATTATGTTCCTTTTCTAGGGCAGGCAACACTATGTTAGGTGGTAAGGATACAAAACTGAATAAAAGAGTCCCTTCATACCAGGAGCACGTAGGGGAGCAGGGGAGATTTTTATGTAAATAGGTACTGGGAATACATTGTTAAAATAATGTAATCAAGCTATGAACAAAGACAGCGGAAGTTAAATTGATGGGGCGGTGCAAAAGAAATCTGTAAAGAGATGGAGACATTACCTTTATGTCTAGAGAAGACACAGACGTTTTCCAGGAAACAAGAGAAGAAAGCCTATTCCAGACATAGTGGATAGCATGTTTAAGTCACAGAGTGACTCGTGAAGGGACATTCACGTCTAAGGCCTGGAGAGGACAGTTAAGAATGATGTGGAAGAATAGGTGGGCAATATTTTGAAGAGCTTTATATAACCCATGCCAAGGGATTGAGATTTTATTCCCCAAAACGAAACATTACATGTTATTAAAATACTAATTCAGACTTATAAGATCATTTCTTGTTGTTTCACCTGTCAGTTAAAATCGGAGTTTTGGTTGGCATCACTTACATTGCCTGTGTGTTCCCAAGAAATGCTTCAACACTAGAAGCACATGGCTGTGGAGACTGAGCACAAGACTGGCATAAAGGCATGAGGTTACTCTGAATGGCAGCACCCCAAAACCCTCCACAAAGCCCTGGCAGTTAGGTCCCCAAACAAATCAACATCCAGAACAAGTTTGGAATATCACTTTGGAACATCAGGACGAAGCTTTGAAGCATATCACTATGACCGTGACTGGTCTTACACATGGGTAGTATAGGTAGACCTCTGCATGTTGAAATTTAAGGCACCTTAGAAGAAATAAGTGTCCCAAGATGTCTAACACCTACCTTTGGATCTATTCCATTGGAGAAGGCATCGTTCTAGAGAATTCCAGGGTCCCTGGCAGAGAGAGTCTGACCAGTCCCCGTTACCCTTTATTATATGCTGGTCATGTGTCTGACAGTTGTCACTAGCCAGCTTCAAATTGAATGTCCCTAGCACCCTCTGGTTGACCTCAGCGGTGGCCTCTCCTCACCTGAACTCTTCCACTTGTTGACATGCCTCTGTGA
Source organism: Pteropus alecto (assembly GCF_000325575.1). Lineage (NCBI taxonomy): Eukaryota > Metazoa > Chordata > Mammalia > Chiroptera > Pteropodidae > Pteropus > Pteropus alecto. Next base: position 8,925,977 of record NW_006431920.1, on the reverse strand, counting down.
CTGCCTAACATAAAGCCCTTCTTTTCTCCCGGTGAGTTATTGTTTCACATTTGAAAATTGTCTCCTGTTCCAGTTACATGTATAGTGCATCGGACACTTAACTCACTAACTGATTGAGCATTTGGTCCCAATTACTCCATCATTAACATCCTTGCAGCATCTATGTGTGCGAGGAGAGTTGGGTGGGAAGGAGGCTGAGTGACAGTACTCCAAAGCCTCATCATCACTTGGGATATTAACATATACCAGATACGTGCTAGAATAGTAATTATTTTAAATGGATAATTTAGTGAACGCTTACTATGTGACAAGTATGTGTATGTGTTTTACATGTATTTTTTTAAGTTTTAGCTCTAAATTTGACACCACACCACCCATAGAACAAATAAGAGGCCAGTTTCTCACACTTGCAGAGAGGAAGTCATGCCAGAGCCATTTTCCCAGAGCTGCTTTGTTGGTTTCCTCAATAGACATCATCTCTGTCTTTTCTGGCTCAAAGCGGAAACATTGTTCCACACACACACACACACACACACACACACACACACACACACACACATTTTCAGTTTCCTTCTGCATATTGCTTCATCTGGGCTGGGGTTGTTGCAACTCCCTTGCAAGAACCCCATGTTGTTAGCATTCTAACACTCACTTACGAGTCAGGGAATAAAGCGCAACATATTTCCAGGTAAACTGAGAATTTAAAAAGTGTATTCACAATACAACCAAAATGCACGTAAGACATTATGAACCAGGAAGTGAAGCTTTTGAGCAATGTCATAAATAAGCATTTTTCTTTAGCATTTCTCACTTAAAATAGCAAAACTGGAAGATAAACACAAATTTCTTAAGCCTTCTAGAAAGCCTAGGATCTAAAGAAAGTGAAAAGGAGCATAGATCTAACCTGTGCTTTGACTCGTTTTTCAAGATAACAAGCCAGCAATCGTTTCCTTGCCAAAAACAGAACAAAACACGCTGTAAGGGATTCTTCGTTATCATTTCTACAATTTGCCAACACTCGATTATCAATTCTCCCCTGGAGAAGGCATTTCTGTCTGGTAGAAAAGGACACAAAAATGTCAACTGGGTGTAATTCTGCTAAATATCCATAATTTCGTATTAGAGCGCTCCATTTAAATAACAGTCCACCTCAAACTAACAGTCTCTTTCCTCTTTCACAGGTAGGTGCCAAATCTTAGGCACACCAGCCTGTGTTCATAAACTCAGAGTATTTATTTCCTGAGGACATTATATCTGTAACTTGCAATCTTGCCAAACTAGTGTTTTTGTTTATCCTCAGAACCCAAATTATTTTTTAGCTCACTGTCAGCTAGCACATCACTAAAGATGTTGAAAGAGTTTAAAAGATCATATAATATTGCAGGTAAAAGCGGTATATTTTTCTTGTATATCTATTTAATCGTGTTTAAACAAATTAACCAAAGATTAAGGCTTTTGAACTTTACTAATTTTCTTTATTGAGAAGCAATTAAAATGTTATTATTACCTTAATGATACTCTAATATGAGAAGAATTTTCAAGAATCTCAAATATCATACAAAAAATTATTACCGTATAAATGTGTCATTATTCTGATAATGCCTATTTGAATTCTCCGAATGATTTCAATTTAGGCCCCACCCTAGGAATGTTCGGGTCCAGGCTAGGTGATGCCCATAAATTCAGTATTCTCTTTTTGTTATTTTTTTCACCTTCCATTATTGTAACTTTTAATGCCTGGTGCCTACATTTTATAAAGTACATTTTAGCATACATACTAATCAAGATGGATTGTTACTAAAACGTCAGTCATAACCAACAACTCCCAAATTGCAGGGGCTTCAAATGACAAAAGTTTATTCCTCAGTCATACTATACTTCCATCCTGAGTCACTAGAATGCTTTGCTCTGCGTTGTTCTCATTCAGGGGTCTATCTTGCCCAGGCCTGGACAAAATGAAATAATACAGATGGCAATGAGAAAGGGAGGAGACATAGCAATTCACACACTGGCTCTGAAAGGTTTCTGCCTCAAAGTGACACATCACTTTTGCTCATACACTAATGGCCATAGCAAATAATGTGAAAACGCCTAATCTCAAAGAGGTAGGCAGTGCAATCTTATTATGTGTCTGGAGGAAGGAGACCTGGGCATAACAGATAAGAGCATTAAGAACCCATCTGGTCCTTAAAAATTTAGTTCGCTTCCCTGATGCAAAATATGATCAGCTCATTTTCAACCAAGACAACCCAAAATAAGCAGTAAGTCATAGCATCGGGCTCAAAGCGGTGGACTCCTGGGTGGTAGGAAGGACCAGAAGTCTTAATGACGGGAGATGATATGCAATAGTCTGCATGTGCAAGCCAGTTTTGCACCCCACACACCCAGTAACAAGGGAACGAAGCCAGGACAACCTCAATAAACACTTAACATTCAGACAGATAAAGAATGGGAGACAGAGCAGATACAGGGGTGGCTTTGGCAATTCTAACATCCCACTGTTCAAATCTTTTGAGGACTCACTTTGCTTAGGCACTAGTTTCACCTCCTGGGAGTAGCTCCCTTGTCTTTTGTTCTCTGTGGCCTCTAGTTCAAACCTCTGGGAGTCTTCCTCTTCCATTGTTCTCCTTCACATCTGAAGTGAGGCCCAATGAATGCGCCCTCCCTGATGACTGTGCAGCCCTCCAAAGCACTTGTTTTGCCTGCAGACAAATGCACGTGCACAGGCCACTTCAAGTCTGTCCCTTTGAAGCCAGGTGGGTGATCCTTTCGGCAGCGAAAATTCCTTTGAAAATTAGTTGGCTTTTTATCTATTTCTGCGTGAGCTTTATTTTCTAATAGCCAAAGGAATTACGTTCTTTTTGAGATATAATTCCTTGGCTTTCTCATCCTCATGCCTTTCTACCTTTACCTAATTATAGCAATGTTGAGTCCATCAAGCTTTAGCAGAGGAGTCACAAACTTAGTCAGTTTTTTCTGAACCATTTTGTTCAATTGAATGGAGTCAATGGAGACCACATTTATAGTAAGACCTTTAATCTAAGACTCCTTAATTCTTTCAGTGATTTTAATAATTGCCATAATGTCCATACCCCCAAATTTACCTTTGTGTAAAGGAGACATTTCATTGATGTTTGTTGTTCTAAGATTTTTTTAAGTTTTGTCTTTTGCTGGAATTAAAAACAGTTGCTACCTTAAATCCTCAACATTCTTTAATTTACAGACTCCTTTGATTCCCTTTCATGTGATAGCAAATTTGCCTGTCGTTTTCCGAGCTCATCCCTCTTGTAATATACCTTGCCCAGTGTGACCAAAAGCAACCATCACACACTAATTTAACAGCTTTCCAATCTCTTACCTTAGAGCTACAAATGTGTTAGATGTAGAGTCTGCTTCCCAAGTTATTGCAGTTTTAAAGACAATCTCATTAAAGTTTTCACTGCTGCATTACATTATCATCGTCTTTCTCACCTCCAGAAATAGCTTCTTTTGTCATTCACTGCTTAAACAGTGGCCATTGCCATGTAATTCTAAGTTTTGTTCTCATAGTCCTCCAAGTTTCCATTTTCTGTATTAGTCCAGAATAGCTGGGTCATGCTGTGTTCGGAAGCAATCCCCCAAATCTCAGTGGCTTAAAAGAATAAAAGTTTATTCTTCACTCATTCTGTGTCCATTTGGGGATTCAGGAGACTGTGCTCAAATATATTTCTTAGCAGAGACCTAGGCTATGAGCTTCACTATCTATCATATCATCAGTCCTCAGGGAAGAGAAGAAAGGATGTCGAATCAAGAATTGGCTTTTAAAGTCTTCTTCCCAGAGATTAAGAAGTACAAATTGGTAGTTTGAAAATAGTCACGAGATGTAAAGTACAACATGGGGAGTATAGTCAATAATATTGTAATAACTATTCATAGTACCATATGGGTACTAGACTTATCAAGGGAATCACTTCATAGATTATATAAATGTCTAAACACTATGCTGTACACTTGAAATTAATATAAATAATATTGAATCTCAACTGTAGTTAAAAAGTAAAGACTAAATGAGGATTAAATATGGAAAGTGTTTAGAATAGTGTGTCGCACATACCATGTATCGAATAAATATGAGCTATCATGGGTATTAAAAAAAAAGTCTTCTTCCCGCAAATGATCCATATTCTTTTGAAACATAGCCCATTGGACAAATAAAGTCACTTGTGGTGCTGAATTTCAAATGGTTCAGAGAAGTGCAAAGTCCTTCCTAAGCAGTCTGTGCATATTGAGCTCAAATCTACCCTTATTCAGCTCTGAGCATCCGTGCATGCTGTTCCCTCTTCCCAGAATGTCCTTCCCTTTCTCATCTCTGCCTTGTGAAGTTTTAATTCAAAACACAGTTCACATGTCCCTTACGCCGTGAACTTTCTTAATATGTCACTGAAATATAAGCCGTATTCTCCAGGATTTTCTTAATATGTCACTGAAATATAAGCCATATTCTCCAGGATTTTTACAGAAGTTTGCCCTTGCACTTGCAACATTGCATTCTAATTATGTTGTCACCCGATTTCTCCACTAGACTCTTTGAAGATATGATTGACAATTTTCCTAATTTTTCAATTCCTAGCACCTGTTCAGTGCTGGGCACATATTAGATGATAAAAAAATTATTAAGGAGTGAATTTGGCTTTAATAAATTGATTATAAAAGCTGCAGATTCTTCTTTAGATTGTGTTTTTAATTATACATTTTGACATAATTTTGAATGAACGATTTGGAATTATAATTATTATTGTTACTTGAACAGTGTCACTGTGACAGGTAACATAACAGCGGTCTCTGCAACTATAAAAGGTAACAGCATGGCTGTCCCAGAGGTGCTACTGTATTTGCTGGAGTCTCACACTCCCAAGGGCACTGACGCCATCTCCTTCCGTCCTACCTTCAGAAACGGGGCTTTCCCAGCACGTTTGCCTGTCCCCAGCCATGCTTAGGTCAGCTCTGCAGAACATGGCCTGAGATATTTCATGTCTTCCATTAAAAAACAAAAAAACAAAAAAAACCTAAAGGATGCAAATGCTTACTTAGCCCAGGGGAAGAGCTGGTGCTTTCATCTTCCAGAATATAAAGGAAGCAGTGGTGAGAACCGCTAGTCTGGATTTAATTCTAACCTACAAGGAAGGACATGTTGGGGGTGGGGGAGGGGCTCGAATAATAGGAAACATAGAAGAAGTGATGTTACCTTAAGGTTGCTAATTATCAAAAAGAATATAATGAGTATATTAGACTCAGGCTCAGGCTTTATATAGGCAGATTTCAAAAGATTCCAAGAAAATACATAAAATATATATTTCAACTGACTAGAGATTCTAAAGTAATAGGAGATGGAACTTCTTAAGATAAGCAAACCAGGAACAAAGGAACAGAAAAGGACACGGCATTACTACAACTGCAAATCTAGTTGAGGGAGAAATCTGAAGGAGTCTGGAGTGGTAAGTGATATAAAAAGAAATTAATGCGGCTGCACAAGAAACTTTTGACCCACTCAGAGTTTAAAGCATTGCACATGAAAGGTGAAAGAAAAAAATGCGTGGCCTAAGAGGAATCGAAAAAATGAGTGATGAAACTCAGCAAGTATAATAGCATGGAAGTTAATGTTTTAGAGTAAATTAAGGTTTGTAGAAATGCTTGCAACCATTCAAATGTCTCTGGATGGAGTTGGATCATGGAAGATAGGGAAGACAAATAGGGAAGATCACGAACAAATGACAGAGAACGAAATAACAGAACTAATAAACAAATGCTTTCTTCAATAATTCCTCTAAGTAAAAAGGAATCCAAACATTGTAACTATTTAAATGAAATCTGTGTTCGAACTAGATAAAAAAGATTTGACAGAATAGCCTGAAACTGGTTCCTTCTCTGAGCCGAGGCAAATTGTTTCTCCAGAGTACTGTGCGAGTAAAGAAATGTAGTCAGTCTGAAGAAAAGAGGAGAAGAAAAGGTTGAGGGCTTTGCTACCCAAAGTAAGACCAGCAGCCTGAATGTCACCTGGGACCTTGATGGAAATACAAATTAACAGGCTTCACCTCCAACCTGCAGACTCTGCATTTTAACAAGATAGCCTGTGATCCACATACACCTTTAAGTTTGAAAAAAACTCTGTTCTGGAAAAATGCAGATGGGAAAATAATTTGATTTTCAACACATGTCAATTCTATATCCTAAAACATACTGAGTTTTGACACTAATCTCAGCAGAACAGGAGAAGGAATTATTTAAGAGACAGTTTACGCACATACTGAAGGGCTGTAGTAATCTCTAGGGCTGACAGAAATCCACTCAGAGCAAAGCACACAAACTAAACCCATTGCAAAGTGAAAATATTGTGGGATAACAGGAAACACCAGAAATGCCATGTACTTTTTTTTTTTTGGTAAATGGCAGCTCAACATAAGGGTTAAGAACGAAGGTTCTGGAGCCCAGCTGCAGGGTTCAAATCCTCGTTTTGTCCCTTCTTTAACCAATTGTTTAACTTGTTTGTGTCTCAGTTCCTCATCTGTAAAATGGGGGAAATGATGATGCCCATCTCGTAAGTAACTGTGAGAATGAATTGAATGAATCAAAGTAAAACAATGTGGAACCTGGATTAGATCTTGGAACAGAAAGAGGACGTTGGTGAAAAACTGGTGAATTTCAAATAAAGCCTGTCGTTTAGTGAATGGCAATGCAGCGATGTTAGTGTTTTGGTTTTGTAAGTTGTTAACATTGGGAGAACTGGGTATATGAAATATGAAACTCTTTGTACTACCTTTACAATTTTTCTAATAAAATTATATTTTTCTAATCTAAAATAATTTCTTAATAAGGCTTATTTTAAAAAGTATGGTACAATAATAGTGCCTCGAACATAACAACACTTGATAAGTATGAACTATTATAACTTTTAAAATTTTGTTCATTTAGAGTTATTCTATAAGAATCTAAGGAGTCTAATATAGGCATACTAATCCTGATCCAGCAATATACCTTGAGCAAAGATTCAGAAAATGTAAGTATCATGATTTGAGATAGCACAGAACTGGGAGGGAGCTAATATATTTAAAGTCTATATTCACTAGGTTTAAAAAGATGCCCTTTAACTTTGGTGCAGCTTATGAATTTGAAGGAGACACAATAATGGGCATCAGAAAAGACATGATCAGGAAAACTCTGGCGGTCTAGTAGAAGGAATAAATGGACATTCTAATTAGCGTGAGCTCAGGGGTGTGTAATCCACAGCAGTTTCATCTTTAAGCCCCTCAAAGATTCATATACCAAGGACCAAGAACAACTAAGTAGTTCAGCCTTGGTTTTGCGTTCACTCTGGAGTCAGTCTGGCACATAAACAGAGAGGGGAGAATGGGGCTGGAACGAGAAGGAAGGGGTATAGAAGCTAAGCAGAAAAACGGAACACAAGTCTAATGCAACCATAAAGATCTTAATAAACTAGGGGAGGATTCTAATGATATACAATCTAGGCAAATTAAGACTTCTAGGTTGTTTTATAAAGGGAAGGATAAGCTAAGAGGTTCTAACTATCTGCATGGAAGTGTGAAGCGACCTGTCATTTAGCTGCCCAAATGCTGCCGTATAAGGAGGATGGAGTGTAAATACAGAGGAGAAAGTCCTCCTGGCCCCAGCACTAATTAGGAGGCCTTTGTGTTCCAGTTTTGTTCTTTATTTAGTGAAATATTTCCAATCTGAACTAAATAAGGTCACATGTCTGGAAAATCTATAACTGTGTTCAGTGGTCTCCGAAGTGGCACTTATGTATCTCAGGGAGCAGCAAAATAATACTTTGGGATGAAGGTAAAATATTAGAACTGCTATTAATATTTACATATTATATAAAGAAATTCATTAAACTTAAGAGATAGTTATTCTACACATTACCACTGGCATGTTCCCCGGGACCAGAAGTTACATAGTCCTATGTGACATACCATGAGCCATACATAAAATTAGAGCATGAGTCCCATTGTGGTGCCTACCGTCTCATGTCCTTTCAATAGGTTGTCACATACTTCAGATAAAATGTGCTCAGTTAAGTGGGTTTGAGAAGTAACGTGAGAAAACTCTCTCAAAAAGCCACGAGGTAAAAACAGCACTATCAATGGTATAGCAAGGACACCAGAACAAAATGCAAGAGCATACACCTCTGTTCCCAGCACAAATTCCTCATTAGCCACATAAAGAGATGAAAGCAGTAATGATCTAAATAAATCTGCAAAAAGCTGGCCAACAAGTTCAAAATTGTCAAGAATATCTGAACTATGGATTTATAGCTATAACACTGACTGATAAACCGTGCTCTAAATTAGCAGTTTTTAACAAACGGAGGCTTTGCCCCTGAAGGAATCTTTAGAATGTCTGGAGACATTTTTGGTTGTCAAAACTGGGAGATGCCACTGGCCAGGGATGCTGCTGCTAAACCTCTTATAAAGTACAGGATAGCCCCCACCCATAAAGATGGGCCCAAAATGTCAATAGTGCTGAGGCTGTAAAACCCCAGACTAAATGTGCATTGTTCAAGATATTAGCAAATTATGGAGCTATACTTATAAAATTTATAAAACAATGTATATATGTTATATATGATAAACATTAATGTATATATGTTATATCTAAAGAAACATTATATATGGCAATATGTCTCAAAATACTTTTATGCTAGAAGACTGTGAATGAAAAAAGATGTTGGACACCGTCAGAATAGCACATAATAGATACCTGATAGAGGTTATTGCTTACCTTTATTTAAACAATGGTTAAAGTTTTTGAAGCCATGCCACAGAAATTATTGAAGAATCTGTGACTGTACAATTTGAAATAGAAGATAAAAGAATTATGTTAGCTGTCAAAAAATCTACGAATATTTTGTAGAAGAAAGATTTGTCTTAGCAATGTATCTCCAGAGGGCAGAGCTAAGATCACTGGAATTAAACACCTAAAGGAGTTTTTGATACAACAGAAAGCAAGTTTTTCTATCAATTTTAGTAGTTGGGGAAAAAAATGAGCTGATCTACTATAGGAAATTCTCACTCGGGTGGGACCTTGGCCAAGATGAGCGATGTGAGATTCAGCTCAAAAATTCTGAAATTTTGTTCTTAAAGTACATGAATAGCATTTCAAGCAATTTATGCTACTCTAATAGGCCACATTATGTGTTTAAACTATGTGCAAATTATGGTCCTCAGAATTGTATTATGTTTTCCCAAATGGTGTTTAAAAACATTTTAAAATTATTAGCCAACATTTTAAAAGCAAGAGACGTCACATAAACAATCCGGGTTTCTCTTGCAATATGAGAAGGTATGACAACACCAGGTCCGTGTTTCTACAAAGTAAAAATAAGCGAGGATTGTCCTCTCCATTCACTTCTGTGACCTGCCTTGGCCCTAGAGGTCTAGTCTCAGAGCTGAATCATGGTTAACAGAGTTGGCTCTAGAGACACACGACTTAGCTGCAAAAACCTCTGCCATCATTTACTAATGGAGTATTCTTGGGTAAATTACTTAATGTTCTCTTTGTTTTAATTTTCTTATGTCTGATGTGATGATAATAATGACACCCACCTCACAAAAGTGTATGAAGATTAATTGAATTAACAAGATGCCAAGTCCTTGGAACAATTCTTGGCACGTAGCAAGCGCTTAGCGAGTGTCTGTTATTATTATTTAAGTTTGTGGCTCCTGGTAGAAAGGCTGTCTGCCTGTCTTTCTCATGCAATTCTCAGCAATGTGTTTGGTAAACAGTGTTTCCTTGATCTGGCATGGCCATCTAAATGCAAGGAACACAAATCACGTTTTCTTCCAGGCTTTGAAACAATAGCCCTGACCGATTTTATAGGTCAGATTCTGTGAATGGTTAAAATCAAATAAGAGTATGGTTGGGGGAGATGGAAAAGGACTATTTGCTCTGCTTTCTATGACTTTGATAATTTTATGTCAGAAGTTCATAGTGGAAGCACGAACATCAAAATTACTATGTTGGAGGAGCCATAGGCACCAGTGCTATGGTTTAGTACAAATGACCCTGCAGACAAGCTGGAGAGAAATTTAGAATGGATGGAAATCGAAATTTAGAATGATGGAAAGGATGATACTCAAAAATGTCTATTAGAGCACTGAAGAATAACTTCAGTTCCCAGTGACCACTAAACCACTATTTCACCATCTAGAATGTTCCAATTGGTTTATCTAAAATGAAGCTTGGGTTAAAATTACGTTATCATCTTGTCTAACTGGACTTAAAGTCTTATTTTATTTTATTTTATTTTTGCAGTTAGCTAAAAAATTGAAAAATGGGTAGAGTCCATTAGGAAGTATATTAGAGTTAGCAAATTTTTACCTAGTGAATAAAAACAGCTTTGACATTAGTTGTATGACTGTCTTATTTTTGGATCAGGCTAATCAGAGATGGCCCACGTACCTTTCAGCACCGGTTGCTATTCAGAGCAAAACCACAAAGCCCAGAAATTGCAGGTTTATTCACTCTCCAGTGCTTAACAATCTCCCGAGGAAGGCAGATGCGTTTTTCCAAGATAGTGGTTTCATCAAAGAACAGCCGATAATGACAGATAAAGAGCTGCCTGGTGGCTTATGCTTACGTCTTTTTCAAGGATTTACTGAATACTAATAGGACATAGCTTTTGTCTGAGAAGAAGCCTTTGCAGCCAGTGATTGCCTTGTGTCATTAAACCTGCCACCAATTGTTTTGCCCTTCAGGACCTACTTTACTAAATCAGGGGGGGAAAAAAAGAATTATACAAATATATTTTTAAAAGACAAAAATAAACCAAATTTTGAAATATGAATGTTTATGCAATAGTGGAAAAGGTTTGTGCGTATGACGCATGATTACTGTTTCATCGCTATGGAGTTATGCATGGTACACGTGGGAGGCAGAATGAAGTGACTTGGAATCATATCCCACTAAAGGGAACCTGACGCCCCAGCTGGCTTTATCCGAGTACATTTTAATAGGCCATCTATTAAACTACACAATTAAGCTTTCCATGTTCTATGGAAATATATATTAATATACGTTAACATATACATTAATATATGTTGCCTTACATTTTTCTCTCATTATTTATAATATATTGGTCTTGCCTCCCCAACTATAATCTATATCAGCGGTCCCCAACCTTTTTGGCACCAGCAACCGGTGCTCCTCTGAGAATCCAATGCCTGATGATCTGAGTAGAGCTGAGGTGGTGATGCTAGCACTGGGGAGCGGCTGGGAATACAGATGAAGCTTTGCTCGCTTGCCCGGCGCTCACTTCCTGCTGTGCCGCCCAGTTCCTAACAGGCCGTGGACCTGTACTGGTCTGCAGCCCAGGCTTTCGGGACCCCTGATACATATTCCACAAGGTCATGGTTTCTTTAATACTTCTTCTGTTCCTCTCTGTCGCTCCTAACAGAGAACTGAACACATGTGATATGTACAAAAATACGGGTAGATTGAGTAGCAAAGACAGTGCTCAGAAGAAACAGTACAAGGCTCCAACAAAAGCTGAGTATCCAAGGGATTAAACGGCCACTCTCTTAGAAAGGGGCTTAACTAAAGGGAAAATAAAACTGAGAAGGTGGCTTGTCCCAACGCCGTTGAGACAGAAAACAGAAAAGGGTAATTTCGAATGTCGAAGATAAATGTTTAGCTATACCAAAATAGATGTAGTCTTTGAACCAACTTTAATTTCCTTATGACACTATGGGTTAAGATAATGTAGAACCAGATTAAGTATTCATTCCTTCGAAACATTTATAGGCAGTTTTCCCCTTCACCGTGCACTGTTTTTAAGCACAATCGTCGTTGGCCCATAAAGATTATCTTGAAACTAGGTAACGACCGTGGGGTATGAAGCCTTATTTACCATCATTAGTCATAGGAAATATGTTAACTATTCTGGAATGGATGGTCAGTCTCCCCCTCATTCACTTGCGGTGTTAATGAACGATATTGAGGAATTTATCTGGAAGTCAACAGGCTAAGAATTTCAACCTGATGTCTTAACACGTTATCAGTTAAGTGTCTGGACTGAGGTTATGAAGAATCAATAAGTGGACATGGTGCCCTCAGCATTTTTTTCTAAAGTTGTATAAGGGAGAATGAATGTTATGCCCACAGTTCCATGACTTATAGAAAAGCCACGAATTCTTTTACATAAATATCATTTTCTTTGATATATATGAGTGGTCTTCCTACGAGTGGAATGCTGTCTCCCCTGCAGTAGATGAGTGAGGGACTTTGATTGTATTAGGACATACTTAGGCCCTCCTGTGTTCGGGCAGCTATTATAAAATCAACGTACCATTGAAGTCCTTCCTAGGGGATTTAAATTAAAGGAAGCAACCACCTCGTGAGTCACCGCTTCAACAAATTTTTATAGGTCAGGTCACTAGATATGTATCTTTTACTTTTATATTTATTTCAGAAGAGAAGGGATAGTGACTTAACATTTGTTGACCAATTCTTGTGAGTCAAGCTTCACATAGGGCTTTAACATCATTATATCACTGACTCTTCATCAACACTCTGAGTTAGGTGTGGTTAGCCTCATTTATTCAAGAGGAAAATGAATCAAAGAGGTTAAGTAACTTGTTCAAAGTACACACAGCTAGTGAATGTGAGAGTTAGGATATGAATCCAAATATATCTTAAAACAGAGTCTATGATGTTTATCCTTTTTCTTTATCCCTTGTTAAAAATACAGATTTTCGATTTTTCTATAGTTATATCACACTAATTACAGAAGCTTTTAAAATTTATAGAACATTTATTGTGCATTGACTACATTCCATAGTTTCCTGTGCTAAGTGCTTGAAATTTAGTCATTCTTAATCCTCATAACAACCTTGCAAAGTAGGTACAATTATTATAATTCTTATATTATAAATGTGGAAATGGAGGCACGGGAGTGCTATCTAAGTTGCTCAAGGTCATGTGACTAATAAGTGGCAGACCAGAATTTGGACCCAGGCGATGTGACTCAGAAGTCTGTTCTTATAATCACAATCCTTTTAACTGATACACTCTGTTTGGCTTACCATCTCAAACATAGGCAATCTTAGCTTTGACCTTGAAGTGTGCCTCTTAGTATATTGATATATAATTACCTAATAGGGAAACTTCTCTGGGTGTCTTGACTCAAAATGGTTTATGCACTAGCTGAATCAGACTGACTAAATAACATTTTACTCTGCTATAAGTTTTACATGTGTGGGAGTCTATTTTTCCTATGGAATAAACATTGTATCTCTGAAGACATATTTGATCTATTCTATTAAAAATGCATGTGCTTCTTTAATAAAAATATATGTGATGTTTGCCTACTAAATGAAGTTTTTTGTTCAAAATAATTTAATTACAGATGGTATATGGGTCAAAGTGTGTTACAATATATCCAAGAATTCATATTATTTTAGATGGAAGATCTAAAGTAACATCTTAGTATTGCTTTGAGTTTTAAAATAAAATAAATGGGCATCTTGCTTGCCTTTGAAGATCCTTTTGCTAATCTCAGATTGCCATCTGAAATTTTAATTAGTGATTTAAAATGTGCTTACACAAAGAACCTTGTCCAAGTTGTCTGTTTCTGCCAAATTAAACTATTAAACTAAGTAACCTAATTAAAATCCTTTTAGCTTTTAATCAATATTTTATTTACATTCATATTTCCCAGGAAGCTTGATTAGTTTTCTGGATGTGATAGTTATTTCTCCTCCATTTATCAAAGGTTGTTTTTAAAGAGGAAAGTCCTCCAAGGCCCTGGATGCTGAAGGAAATAAATGAGGATGCCTTTGGTGCGGGCCCCTCCTTCTGCTCACGGCACTGGGTGCAGGGGAGGACCGTCAATACACTTGAACTTCAGGGAGAAGGCCAGGCTGCTCTTGTAGGAGATGGGGAGTGGCGTGATTGTCCTATACACAAAGCCGTCCTCTACCCTTCTTTCCAGAGGCCCTATTCCTCATTCTTAAGAATGAAATCGTTTTATAAGACTTGCAAAAGTAACATCCTTTTTGTTCCTCTGTTACCCTTCTCAATTGCCAATTTCTTCTGGAAACAGATTGCCCATTTCCCAGACTCAATGACTTCCGGCAATTTTTACAAATTTAAATATCAATATCTCTAGAAAGCACACTTTGACTGTTAAAAAATTTGAGACACACCTATTAATGTTTTACTGAAGAGAATAATGATTTGGCTCTCTTTAATGAACTCCCAGTACCCACCCAGATGTTCCTACACATTCTAACCACGCTCCTCATTCTCCCAATAGAATAACAGCATGATCTGGGTTACACAAGTATTTAACGCTGATATTTTCATGACCACGTAAACACTATTCCCAACTAAGACATGTAGTATATACTATAGCAACTTATCCTTTAGTGCAAAGCTCCTTGTTTTCCTTTAATTTGACTATCTTATTTCTTTGTTTACTTAGTTTTCTGAGTGTTGATCTAGTTTAGCCTCACATTTACTTTGCAATGTAAAGTTTAGTCTGTCTGGGAGACATCATGCCCAGAGACTTCCGACTGTTTTAATCTAGTGTGGTTGTTCTTTACGGGTAACTGCTGTTCTCAGATCAGCCTTCACCATCCTGGAGAGTCCTTCATATCTCCGTGGAGTCAGATCCCTGTTTTTCTGAATTTTAACTAATCATATGTTTTGGTAAAGCACATTCTCCTATAGTTTCCCAAAAGTGAGTACATGAGAGGTAAATTGTCTGACATCTAACATGTCTGAAAAATGTCTTCATTCAACCCTTGCACTTAGGTTGATGTGGCAGACTGCGTCGTCCAAAAATAGTTAAAACAAGATCTCCCATCTCACACACTCTTAAAATGTGACTTTGACACTCCTCTCATAGAAAGATGAGGTCTCTATTCTCTGCCCTTGAACCTGGAGAGACTTATGACTATGGTGGTAGTGACACTATGTGACCTCCTAAGCTAGGACACAGAAGGTTATACAGGTTTTGTTTTGTTTTGTTTGTTTTTCTTGGGACATTTGGCTCTTGGAACCCAGCCAGCATGCTGTAAAGATGCATAAACCACGACATGGAGAGGAATTTGTAGCCAGCATCAAATCGCCAGCCTTGTGGGTAAACTCACTTGAAGCTAGGTCCTCCTGACCAATAACCCCCTCAAGCTACCTGGAACAGAACCTACTGAACCTTATCCAAATTCCAGATTTGTGAGCAAAATACATGATTTGAGGGTTTGGGATTATTTGTTGTACAGCAATAGATAACTGAGACAGTTGAGAAAAAAATTCCCTAGGAATTTTGAAGGTATCATTTCTCTGTCTCTTGGCTTTCCATATTGCTGTGAAAAGCATGAAGCATTCTAATTTCTGATTGACTTAATATGACATTTTAAAAATTTTATGCAAGTTTTTAGAATTTACTCTTTGGTCCTTGGCAGAAATTTCAGTGTTGAGTCCTGATATGAATCTTCGTTCACCCACTGTGCCCATTTGATGGGGCCCTCAATCATGGTAAATGATCTTCAGTAGTTCTTTGATGATTTCTTCTCTTACCTCTGACCTTTCTTTCTGGGTGTCTATAAGAATATTGAATTTCCTGGACTGATTCTCAAAATCTCCTATCCTCTTTTTATTATCCTTCCTTTCTTTTTTCTATTCTTCATGTTTTATTCTACTTTCTGGGATTATTTCCAGTATTTGTCACTCATTCTATTGAGACTTTCAATTTCTTGTAGCATATTTTGAATTCCTCATCATTTGCCCTTTGGTCTCAGAGTTTTAACAGTTTCGTCTCTTCCTCCTCCTCCTCCTCCTTCTTCTATGAATAAATATGCTATCCTATCTCTAAGATGGGATTAATAATAAGCATAGTTTAAAAGACTTCCTTTTGTTCTTATGTGTTCTTTTTAATTCTCCTAGGATATCAGTTCTAGAAACACAAACACGCGTATAAACATGCTATTTTTAATTTGTCCTCTATAAA
>NW_006431920.1:8874679-8909277 GCF_000325575.1 Pteropus alecto | reverse complement strand
GTTCTCGACCAGTGGTGTTGGTGTTCAGGTGGGTGTTTATTGCCTTACATCGCATCATGAAATGTTTTAGAGTCAAAATGTATTGTAGAGATTATTTTATCCAAAAACAACATTTTAAGACATAAAGTCCACAGACATTACATGACTTGCTCAAAATCACGTATTCAGTGAGAAATCTAGAAATCGAATTTGGGATTCCTGACTCGTACACCAAGTCTATAGTACCACATAGACCTTCGTGCTGTGAAAACATAGGCTTTGAGACAAATAGTTGCTCTAAGGTTTATCTATAAATGAAGTTTAAAATTATATGATATGCTCTTAGATTTCTTTTGTTTTTTTAGGGTATAAGAAAAAATCTAGTAACAATTGCCTATAATATATTATATAATATTTTCGGCTGAGTTCTTTGTTAACTTGTGTATCCTTGATTATCAAAAATTCATTATCTTTTCACTTTCCCTATGTCCGAGGCAATTTTACAACATGTGCTTTGTAAATTCTTTTTGTTTCCTCTGAAACAATTTTCAGTGTCCTCATTACTCACAGATTAGAAAAAAAAATTGCCACACTTCAGAGCTATCCTCAAAGACCATCCCTAGGGCCTTCCTGCTGTAAATTACAATGTTCTTTTTATTTGGCACACAACTCTAAATGCAGCCCTTCCAAGAACAAATTGCAAAGGGGTCTTCTCTGGCTAGCGACTCTCGGGAACATTATTCGAATTGTTCCTGAGCAATATCCTTCTTTGGTAGTCCTCAAAGATTGCAGAAAATCATTGCATAGCAGCCGCTTCCATGATACATCCTTTATCTACTCATTACAAGGTGGCCACTAAGACATTCTATTTGTATTGTTTTGACTTTCAAAAACACCTTTAAAACCCCCTTCTGCTGTTATGAAAAGGGAATGCAGAAAGCTAATCAAAGTGTTTTATACTCTTTGTATAGTGCTATGTTAAAAATTAAGCTATTGTATTCATAACCAATCTAATCTGTTTGCTTTTATTTTCAGTTACATCAGGCATAACAGAAGATGGTGTGTGTGCTGTTTACCTCATTTCCTCAACCAAGAAAGACATTGCTAATCAATCATAGAACCCTACTGTGAAGGCTCAGAATCTTTCTTAGACTCTGGGTAGCCACTGCCCAACAATCTTATTATCTATGTGAATTTGAAAACCATTCAGTTAATCTATACTTTAGCTATTCTATGTATTTTGAAAGAGCACAGACATAAAATTCCAAATATACACTAGGAGGTGATTAATATTTTATAATATTGTCATTGTTATTTTTCCTTTCTTTTGCCTATTGAAAGCATGTTTTTTAGTTTACAAAAACTTCCCGGGAATTACCCTTTCATTAGTGTAAAAAAAAATTCGGAATCTTAATATTCTCACTAATAAAATAAAAGAGTAATCTGGATTAGTTTCCCAGTTTTAAAAATACATGGGTCTATTCTTTGTGGCAAAGAACGTTAGCTAAGCAACCACATCTCAGTAGTCACAGAAAACATTTAAGTTGGAAGAGACACTGCCAATTAAAAATTTCCCCAAATGAAATGTCTCTAAAAACATTGTATGTATATAAAGTAATAAGAAAAATCATATTTTCAAGTTATGTAATTATATTTATAAATAACATTTGATTAGGATTAGTGCAAAATCTATATTTCTAATATTAGTAAAATGCCACTTTTTGATGAAATCAGTAACACGTTTGTGAATGTGATTTAGTCAAACAGCATCTAGCTTAAACAAACAAATAAAAAACATAAAAAATAACAAAAAAAAAAGAAAAATGCTAGCTGAATAAGGCCAGTGAAAGGAAAATCTTTGAGTATTGGAGTCAGGAAGTAATGACATTCTTCTTAGAATTATGCTTTTAATTTTCCCCCACTCCGGATAGGTCCTTTTCTGCTCTGCTCTAACTTCATCAGCAAGGAAGAAACATGCTCCACTGAAATCTACAAATTTCAATTTTAGAGAATTTGTCATGTTGAGAAGAGGTAGAGAGTAGGTTGACCTTCTCCAGTGGTTTCTTAGACAGAAAAAAATAAATTAAAATAACTCAGGGTAGGCCACCTCAGAGTCAGTACTGTACAGTACCCCAGGAAGTCCAACACTAATAGGGACTCAAAAGGAGAGAAAGTGAGATGATTAAACCAGCAAGCCCTCAGGCAAAAATTAGCTTTAGAAAGATCCCAACCAGTTCTGTGATGGGCTGGGTATCACCCCAGGTTTAAGAACAATCAAGTGAGCATGAAAGATAAATTGAACTGTGTAAAATTAATGAGGATAAGCTTTCTCCTGGAGATACAGTTTAGGCACACCTCAGTTATAAAATGCTCGTGTTTCTGGTTTTTTACAATACATTTTGGTGCCAATTTTATAGTAAGTATTGGTGCTATCTCACTCGGAGAGAAACATATATGTAAGATATAAGGCAATTGCATTTAGTTATAAATAGAGTTTAATGAGGTACACCTAGCTAAAATTTTTACTCTTGAGATTAGCAAATTTTTAATTACTAATGGTGGATACAATAGGTATGAGAGTCTTTAGGGATATTACTAGTGTTTTAATTCTCCTGATGGGACTGTATATCCTTTTATGCTATGTGACTTGCTTTGGCCAACGTAATGTGATGCGGGAAGTAAGCAGGAGTGAGGTTTTTACTTTCAGGCAGACACCTTGCTGAGATAGTTTGTGGTGAACCCTGTTCCTTTCTCTGTACCAGAGCGACATATAGATGTGGAGGTTCTATCTTCCTGGGTCCCTGAGTGAGAGTGACTTGGGGCAGAGCTGCTATCAGTCTAAGAGACTGATATATCAAGAATGAGAATGCATTTTTTTGTTGATTAAAATCACTCAGATTTGGGGATTGTTTGTTATTGCAGCATCATGTTGCCCACTCTGATGGATATGCAGGCTTTCTCCAACATTTAGGGCAATAGCAGAATGTTATGACAATTTAGATGGAGAGAATATTCAATAAAAAATCACTTAACTTTAACACAATCCCTTCTCAATATTCTACAGTCAGGTAAGTACAAATCTCTCTAGCGGCTGAAATTCTTTCCTAGCACTTTGTGGACCCTCCCAAGTCCTAGAAATACATTGATTGATCTGGGGTCCAGTGGGGGAAGAGAATCAGATTCAGCAATTCAATGTGAGACTATGTAAATGGAAGAGAGGGTCAGGTTTATAGGAATACATATTAGAAAGAACCTAACAGTCCATAAAGTGAGTTGTAAGGATTTCTAATAAGTTCTGAGATCTAAAAGTTCAATAAGCTTGTATGTCTCTATATTGAAGACCTATTATGAAGGAAAATTGTAAGACCTACAAAGAATCAAATTGCATGAACAATGAAACCACCTTTAATCAGACTCCCCTAATTATAAGGTGACATTATATAAATTCTTTATAGTTACTTCTGTGAAGTTTCTCAGATATCTTGTCAACCTAACCCTAATAGCTTCAAGTATGAATACACCCCATTAAATGACACCTTTGTGTTAAAGCTCTGTATTGGCTATTTGTAATACTACAGTTAATCTAAAAGTCACCAAAATTCCTTTGTTCTTTGGCCTTATATCTTATCTTAACAGTAATTAACTTGATGTGGCATGTGCTTAGTATACATTCAATCCATTTCATTCATGTCATAGTAATCACATTAGAAGTATCAGCTAGAGTTTCTTTAGCTCTGCATATTTTTCATATTGTGATTCATTCTTAAATAGTCATGTTTTCCAAGATTTTTTTGACATCTACTCTTCTTTAATTGACTTTTGATATTGTGGTTCTTAAATTTGGCTTTAGCCTTTGGAGATACTATTTTCAAACTATGACATGTATGCTCCCTGGCTCTAGAAACATTATAGAGGCCTTCTTATTTCTTTTCCTCCTAGAAGATAGTCATAAAATCACAGAAAAGTTGGTTAAGTGGATAGAATATAAAAGCTGTAGAATTACATCTTCTCCTAAATCATGTAAATGAGCCTTGACTATTCTGTATAATGTTAATGCCTCTGTTGCAGGTATGCACCTTTTAATACAAATATGAAAACACAGGCAAAGACATCTGGGGAAATATTTCTTAATTGTCCATACTTTTGATTTTCAACATCAGCTTAGAAATTCAACATACTCCTTATTATGAAGAACTCATGGCTTTCTTCTCCAAGCCCCTACAGAAACTTCTTCACACTCTATTTATCAACTATCCTATTGTATCATATGTGGTTTGTGTTCACACTAGATTATGTGCTTATTAAAGCCAGTGACAGTATCTGTTTTTGTTTGTTTTGTTTTGTTTTGTTTTTCAAGTGCTTGGTACTGAGCTTGGTTCAGGGAGGTGTTCAATAACTGATTCCTGAATGAAAGAATGAATGCATGAATGTATATTACATCTCCCCAAATATATTTTAAGTTTTTTAAAGATACAAAATGGTATCTTACACTTCATTGAAACCTCTTTTAAAATATTATTAAGATTATCAAAATGGTTTATACAGAAAATGAAAGAATGAAGAAAAGAGTAACATCCAGAATTTTTGTTAATGTTGAGTTGTGCTTAGATTTAGGAATCTTACTGTTTTTCTTTGTCAGTGAGTAAATAAAAAAAGAATACTTTGTAGAAACCAAGGTTTTATTTATTGGAGTATTTGGAAGAATATCAGTTTGCTTCTGGCTCACATTTCCAAAACATGGCCCCAGATTTCTCCAAGACAGCTCTAATGGAGAATTAAAATCAATGTTCTTTTCCCTAGAATCTGGCTGGGCTTATACTTGCTTCAACCACTAGGGAGTACAGAGGAAGTGGTACCATGTGACTTCCAAGCCTGGGCCAGGAAAGGCCATGTAGCTTCTGCCTCATTGACTTCAAAACTTGTTCATAAAGTACTGAACTGCCACGGAAGAAGTCTGACTAACCTGAGACTGCCACATTGCAGAAGCCATGAACAGAAGCTCAACAGACAGTAACAGCTGACCCTTGGCAGGCATTTGGCATCCTCAGTCAGTGAGTAAGACATCCTAGGCACCCCGATGGGACAGCCCAAGCTAAAATTTGACTGTATTATGTAAGGGATCTCACATGAGAACATCCCAACTCCCCAATTCCTGACCCACAAACTTATGAACAAAATAAAATAGTTAAGTCATTAAATCTTGGGGTATTTGTTATGTAAGAGTAGATAACTAACATAGATTTCATTGGGCTTTTCCCATTGTTAATGATTTTTATTGGACTACAGACTCAGCCTTCGGATATACAGGCCATTCAAGGTTCAAAAAACCCTTGCTGGTTCAGGGGATAAATTATCAGTAAAAATGAATTTCATCAATATGGGAGCAGCCTACAATGTGGAAAAAACATGTAGGTACAAACCTGAAGATCAGGATCCGTCACTTAATTACATTGTGACTTTCTCATTTCAACTCTGGTCTCAGTCTTCTCCTCTGCAAAAATATTGTTTTAAAATAGAAGTTACATGAATATTTGAACTAGATTTTGATATAGTCTATTATATACCATGGTGTGCTGGTAAATGTTTATCAACTGTTTTGCTAATTTCTTTGGTGTAAATACCCCCAAATATGGACAATTTCATGTCGTTATCACATCACTGAACGCATTGCTAGGAAGATTCGCTGATGATAGACTTTCACAGGCCAGTGCAGGGCAGCCCCAGCTCATCGTGGTACACCTTCAGTGTTCTGATGCCAGCAAATAAGAAGCCTATTGAGATCTTCCTGAATTATACTGATTCCCAGCATTCTGACCCTTCTCTAAATTTTTTTGGAATTGATTATCTGTGTGATTCATTTGACATTTAACTGCATCTTTATCTTAGACATGATTCATATTTATGTCTTCTTGTTTTTTAATTTAAAAATTATTTTGTAACTGATAGTTATACGTCTTGTTTTTCAAGTGAGAGCATAAGTTATAAGAGGAAAAATTTTGTATTATGACTCTCAGTGTCTCCTTTACATCTTGCCCTTATTCAGTTGATGCTCGTTAAATATTTTTTCAATGTATAAGTAATGTTTAAATATTTTCCTCACTTTCCTGTGCTGAATAAACATAGCTTTATATTTTTATTTATTTCTATAGCTGGCAAACAATAAGTCTACGTGGTCATTTTACTTATAAGGTGCTACTCCAAATGACATCTGTCAGTTTTATTTACAGTTATTTTAAACAATAGATATCAAATACAATAATAATTAACAGGGAAGAGGTTGAGAAAAAATGGGACAATTTTGTATTAAGATATATTCTTTAGGAAATCAGTTTATAAAGTAGCCTACTTTCTTCCAGTATGAGTGATCACATTGTAAAACACTGACAAAGCGGCAGATTTAAAGAATAATTTACCATTTCACTGTTTACAGTCCCAATCTGATTACAAAATATGCTTCAAACAGCTGGTTCATTTTGTTTCTAAAAGGGAATATTAATATTTTTGAGTGTTCAAATTATGCAAGTGACATTCATTGTAGAGCATAGTATTAATTACTAACAGAATCAATGGGAAGAACAAAAAACAATTGTTGATTCGAAACACAAGGTTGAAGAAATTTATATGTGTGCATGTGTTTATTTCCTGTTACTCTAATATCCTGCATCAAGAGATAAACCAGTATTCATCAAAATGATCTAGTTTTATGGGAAATCAGTGCAATTCGGCATCTTTGCCCAAATTGGAGTAATTTAGATAGAAATAAATTATAATAGTGTTCATCTCAGGCTTCTGAGCATGTGCCAAAAAGCATTCATCAGCTTTCTCTAGAGGAGATCAGCACACTAAGACTACAACTTTATCTGGATTGGAGCAAATAGTCACAGCGTCACTACAGATAGCATTGACTGAGTACTCATATTTTCAAGAGCAAGAAAACTAAAAAACATGAATCGTTTACTTATCTATGGGTGCTCGAAAAATTAGTAAATGATTTTTCCCTCTAATAGCTTCATTTACACTGAGAGAAAAAAAGAGAAAAGAGAGAAAAATGAAACACCAGAAAGGTCATATTTAGGAAGTAGTTTAAAAATCAGTTGCAGGGCGAGTAAATTGTAATGCTACAGGCTATTTCTCAGTGCAATATCCAATCTAAAAATAAAATGTAAGAACAGTAACAAAAGGTATGTACATTTAAAAAAAGAGAGAGAGACTTCTGGGAAGAAGGAGAGGTTAACGGATCTTATAAGTGATGGGAGCCCATATTATGATCCACACAGAAACTTTGGGAGGCAGAAAGCTATCAGAAAGATGTTATTAGCCTTATCAAATATCCCTGACCCCAAAGGATGGCATAAAAGTTGGAGAGACAGCAGATGCGAAGAGATTATTTATATAGAAACAATGGGAATCTTGATGGTAACCAGAAGAGAATACGCATGGCATAATTATATGGGAATTTTCTGTTAAGGCACACCTGAAACTTTTGATAACGAATATCTCTGAGAAGTGACATAGCATCTAGAGTGGGATAAGACTCACTGTTTACTGGCAAAATGTTTGTAGTGCAGTTTTGTCAAACCAAGTACATGCATTAGTTCTAAAAAAAATAAAAAAGAATAAAGAGTGGAGACTTCCCCCTATCATATGTTTACATATTATATGATATTCATCTTTATATGTCACATTCTATAAATATTAACTGTATATCAATACTTTAATATTTACAATAGCTAATCCTTTTCGAGGGTTTACATTAATTCACCACACTATAAATCTGACTTCTGTACTAATTGTTGATTTTTTTAAATGTCTGTAATAGTAAGGAAGCTTTATTAAATGGAGGGCATGTCAAGTGCTTAATAATAGACAAATGGTCATGTGTTTAATATGACTAGAAAGATATTACAAAGAAATGTATTCATTTTAACTGGTCTTAAATTTGCCTATCTCCATCTTTATCTCCATCTCCAACTCTATTGCTATCTCTGCTTACCTAAGATAATACTCTTAAAAAAGTCTTCTTTTGATGTCCTGATCCTACTTTAAGTCTCTCTTTATAATTCAACAGGCACAGAAAGAGTTATATTTCCATAGACGCTACTGAATGTGAAATCCTTTTTCAGTCAAAATGGGCGAATCATTATTCTTCTCTTGAACAGAAGCAAGTGAACTGCATGTGCTTTTTGAAATTGGAGCAAGAATTGATAAAAATTTAAATATAACTTTCATTAAGACATGAGCCACTTCTCAACTAGCTTTGTGTGTATGTGTGTGTTAGACAATGCCTACCAAGCAACATCCAAATATTTTATCTACTCAAGATGGCTTAATGAAAGAATTTCTCAAAGTCAATTTTCAAAAAAATCTCATATGCCAAAAAGACATAAGTTATATTTAAAGAGAAAAAAATAACAAATATTTAAAATAAATTTTAAAAGTTATCTTTAAGATGAAACACATTCACAATTATCGAAATTTTAGTTAGTTGATATTACCATCTTACTAAACATTGTTTTTAACACCTAAATTTGATGAAAAATGGAAAAGATTATTCTTCAAAAAATAACTTTTCCCATTAAAACAAATCTGAGAAAAAGAGAGAGAGAGAGAGAGAGACTTCAAAAAATGGCAGCCAAGTATTTGTTCTTTGTTCAAGGAACCAAATCATATTTGGCCTTATTCTAGATCATCAAGTCATTGGT
Source organism: Pteropus alecto (assembly GCF_000325575.1). Taxonomy (NCBI): domain Eukaryota; kingdom Metazoa; phylum Chordata; class Mammalia; order Chiroptera; family Pteropodidae; genus Pteropus; species Pteropus alecto. Next base: position 8,900,596 of record NW_006431920.1, on the reverse strand, counting down.
GGGAGTGACATGCTATACCATATACCAGCTGTCCCCATGTGAACATAAATCAATCAAAAATTGATACCCACTGTATATTTGACCCAATTTCATTGGTCAGTGTAAGTGGCCTAGTAAAAGGCCATCATAGTTACTTGAAAGAAATCAGTTGATTGATCAAATTCATCAACTGGTAACCTAAGAAATTAGCTGACTAAATCTTGTTTCTTTATCTAAAATATAAAGATATAAGTTTGGATTTTACCCTCTTTCTCAGTGAAAAAAAAAAATATGATCAGGAACATATTAAAAAGCAGGGCAATGCCAAAGACTGTTTTTTGATCTGGGTGGATGGCAACTTGAGGGCATTCACCTTCTGAAAATTAATTGAACTTTACAATTACGGTCTGTGCAGTTTTCAAATGTGTTATATTGAGGTTTTTTTTTTTCTTTAAAAGTCCATATCCTCTGAGGTATATTGATATGATTTTTATCCAGAGGTGATGAAATTGATCACAAATGACATTTTGATGACTCTTTTATCTTTGATTTTTGACTCATGTACAAAGAGTGGACATTTTCTAACCAGAATATTTGTTTTTGAATATAATTGTGCTCTCATCTGTATAGTTTTACATTCCATAGCCTCTTGAAATTATTTTCTTTAGCTTTGTCAAATTAGTACATGAAGTGAACATTATGATTACTTTGTGGCTATTTAATTTCCAGTTTATGAGACTTAGCCTCATTCTTTAAAAAAAAAAAAATGATTATTTTCCAAGAAAGCACAAAAGACAGGTAAACGGAATGAAATTTCAACCATAAATTTACTTTTTCCACAGATTTAAAATATCTCTTTAGATAGAAAGTTTGGCTCATGAATTCTAAAATGTTTGAAACAAATTTATGATGAATAAAAGCTTTTCGATGAGTCCAGTTTTTTTTTTTAAATAAATTCTGATAGTAGCAAGAAATTCTTGTTTCCTAAAGTTCTATAGATCCTGAGACATCTTCTCCAGAAATAGGTGCATTCTTATTCATTCAGTATAGAGGTTTTTTATCTTAAAAAATGACTAAGTTCTGTGTTTTCATATTGCTTCAAAGGACACAAATACGCTAATGTCTTGTTGAACAAAACGGTGGAAAGAAGCAACAATGTGCTTTATGATATTAAGTTTATCCATCATTATCATCATCGTTATCACAATGGGTATGCTTATCGATTTTTCTGCCAAGCAGGATTCTAAAAGTTTTGTCTATATCCACTGATTTATTAGTATTTACAACCCTATTAAGTGGTCACTGCTATTGTATTTACTTTACAGGTTAAAAAACACTTAAGACACTAAGAGAATAATAACCACAAAATTAAGGATAAAGTAACTTCTTGGAAGAGGGAAAAGTAAGGATGGGACAGGGAACATAAGGAACTTTGCAGATCATGTGTTTTTTTTTTTCTTTCTTGCACTAGATCGAAAGTAGTTGCACAAATGGATATTGTATCGCTCTTGTGCATTTTGATCATATATAAATATTATTTTGTATCTATCCAATATTTTTAAAAAACAAAATCTAAGACACAGAGTGGTCCAGAAGTACTGGTATCAGTATTCACCAGACAAAACAGCCTCTGACACTCATTTTGGTGTGTCTATAATTTAACAGTGTACAAGTTTAGTTACTTTAATGTAGGAAGGGAAATGTGTTATAAACATGATGTGTTTACAATATGTCCAATATCAAAACACTACAGTGATTTTAGTTTAGTAGAGGCTGGGAACAGAAAGAACACATCTAGTTCTTATGAAGCTGAGGTTAGTAATCTAGGTGATCTAGAACAAACTAACATAAAATTTAGTTGAATTGAAAAATAAAAAAAAATTTTTCTCAGAGTGATAGGCCCAGGGATTCTAGATGGAACAGAGGTTAGACTTGGGTGGGGATAGGGAAAATGGAGGGAAATATCTAAGACGAAATATTTTAACTGACTTTGAGTCTAGACAGCTCAGACATTTAAAATATTTAACAGACCAGCACATCAGAAGGCATTAAGTTGTTAACCGAATAAGATATGAGCATCTCTCTTGGCTAACTGAAATAATATTAGTTAGAACAGATATGAATAACACTACAAATAATAAAAAAATACATTAATCGATGAGAGATGAATTAAATTCCAGTTTGGTGACCTATTTGGTACACGATTCAAAAGAATTACAAGTATTTCTCAAAATTTTACATTTTTTAAAAAATATTTTAACTATGCAGAAGCATCAAAACATATTTGTTATTTAACTTCAGCAAATGTCTTATTTGGGAACAATTACATTAAATGCAAACCATTAGCCTCTATGCTGGGGTAAATAGAGAGAACCTGAGAGTAAGTAAACAGCTCTGGTCAGATTTAGCATGATCCCAGGGGGAAAAAAGAGAAAAAGCTTTTGCTGAAGCAGGTTCTAAGGCTATGACAAATAAGTTATCCTATAATTACAGCTGTGATTAATATTTCCACTGTAGCATAAGTTTGGGGTCAATAAACCCATTCTAAATTTCCTGGTTATCTCGTTCTTACCCTCAATCTGTTCAAGATATTTCAGAACGTTTTTTTTTTAAATTGAAAATTTTTACGGTTTTGGTGAGGGGGAGATTTTTTCTTTAATCATTTGAACAGATGCCATGAAAAGTGTTTAAAGTACTGGAGAAAAAATTCCATGGAATATTTCAGAAATTAACAGACATTTTTCAAATGATTTGATTGGATAAATTAATTTTATTGATTGGAATGGTTTCCATTAAGTCAGAAGAGTAAAAAAAAAGTCTCTCAAAAAAAGCCATGCATAAATTCAATCGATTCTTACCCAATCTAACAGTAAACAGCAACAACAGCAACAAAAACAATAATATGCTATTTACTATATAGATTCTGCCTATAAAATCTGATAATTCTCTCTTGCATTTTAATTAATTTTCAATATTTTAATTAGATTTGAGAATAGCAATGTGTAGTAATATAGTCTACAGTCCTGGAATCGAAATTGCTTAATTAAACAATATTGACCCAAAATTCAACCTGTTCATCCACATTTTTAAAGAAAGGAATTGACATATTTAAATAAATTAGTAATCAGAGTAAATATCTCAGTGCAATACATATACAAGGGTGACAACACTAAACTAGGAGTTAGGAAGTATACATTTCAGGATTGTTTTGGCTGCTTTCATAGAGACTAAATAAAAGTGGCTTGAACAAGATTAACTTATTTCTCTCTCATGTAAAGTCGGAGTTGGTAGGTGGTCCAAGGAGCTTCAGCATCTCTGCTTTATAAAGCTATCCAGGGCCTTAGGTTCCTTCTGCTAATGTATGACCCTCATGAGGATGGTCAAAGTTGGCTCACTCCCACTACATTTTCTATACCCATCACACATCCACATGAGACAGAGGAAAGAGGGAAAGAATAAGCATCTTTCTTGCAAGAACATGACTCAGAATTTTCACACATCACTTCCCTTCATCCATTGGCCAGAACTCAGTCACATGGCATTATAGATTGGAAAGAAGGATGTGAAATGTAGAATCATATCCTCAGCTAATAGTAGGTGGCTCCTTGTCCAAAAGGATGAATGAGAGAACGGACATCAAGGAAAAATTATCAGTCTTATTATCAAACAAGACAGCTAAACTTTGAAAGAGATCTTAATTTCTTCATCTAGGAAATTAATTCTATTATTCAATGTTACTATCATTTTTCTGTGACCTAACATCAGCCTTAACTTATCCTTTGGAGAAGTCATTCTTATCACCCAGCATACTCTCTAGAATGCAGTCATTACCTGGCATATTTGGAGGAACCCGATCTGTTTCCAAATCTCTCTCCACCATTCAGCTTTTATGTGTCCTGGAATTTCCATTTATTCTTAGAGAAAGAAAACTCTATTTTGAATCATATTAACCCAAATTTGAAACCTACTAGCTGGGAGATCTGAAGCAAATGCTTTAATATCTTTGAACCTCCATTTTCTTCTTTATAAAATGGAGAGCGACTATCTTTTTTCATGAGATTTATGACTAATATATGTAAAGTCCCTTTGGGTACAGGTATTTTAACATCTTCAGCTAGTCCTTATTTAAATGCTAAAGTATATATAATTGAATTAAGGCAGCACCCATAAAATAGACTTGGGTAGTGCCCGCTTCATTAAAAATACATTTTAGACACCAAGTTTTATGAAAACAGCAATTTTACATAGTTTTCTGTCTTTACTGACACCTTCGAAGGTATCAGATTTATTTCATTTGACTCTTTTAGGAATATAAACAGCTTTCAAATATTCAAACTCCCTTTTAACATACGATATGTTAACCCTATTTTTTAGTAAGTCACCATAACAGAAACAAGCTTTTATTACTCTTTAATAATTTTTTAATTAATAGAAATTATTTTTGGAGCAGTTTTAGTTTATAAAAAAAATTGATAAAAAATACAGAGATCCCATACATCCCCACACCCATTTCCCCTATTATTAACGTCTAGTACTGTATATGTATCACAACTGATAAGCCAATATTAATACATTATTATTAACTAAAGTCCATAGTTTAATTAGGAATCACTCTTTGTATATTCCATTTTTTTAAAATGTATAATGACATGTATCCACCATTATAGTATCAAACAGAATAGCTTCACTGCCTTAAAAATTCCTCATACTCCATTTATTCATCACTCCCTCTCCCTTAACCCTTGAAAACCACCATTGGTTTTATTGTCTCCATAGTTTCACCATTGTCACATATAGTTGAAATCACACAGTATGTAGCCTTTTCAGAATGAGTTCTTTTACTTAGAAATACTTTTTAAGTTTCCTTCTTATTTTTGTAGCTCATTTCTTTTTATTGCTGGATTGCATTTCATTGTACACATGTACCACAGGCTGTTTATCTATTTGCCTAATGAGGGACATCTTGGTTGCTTTCGAGTTTTGGCAATTATAAATAAAGCTGCTAAAAACATTCTTGTGTAATTTTTTGTGTGGACATAAATTTTTAATGCCTTTGGGTAAGTACCAAGAAGTGTAATTGCAGGATCAAATAGTAAGTGTATGTTTAGTTATGTGAAAAACGACCAAACTGTTTTCCAAAATGGCTGTACCATTTTGCATTCACATCAACAATGAATGAGAGTTCCAGTTGCTCCACATCCTTACCAGCATTTGATGTTGTCAGTGTTCTGGATTTTGGCTATTCTGTTAGTTTCATAGTGTCATCTTATTGTTGTTTTAATTTGCAATCCTCTAATGACATAGAGTGTTGAGCATCTTTTTGTGTACTTGTCATCTGTATATCTTCTGTGGTGAGATTTCTGTTAATAGTTTTTTGCTAATTTAAAAAAAAATAGGTTGTTCGTTTTCTTACTGTTGAGTTTTAAAGTTCTTTGTATATTTTAGATACCAGTCCTTTATCAGATAGTTGCTCTGCGAAGATTTTCTCCCAGTCTATGGCTTATAGCTTGTTTTTTTTTTGTTGTTGTTTTTAATCTTTTCACTGTTTTTTGTTTTTTCAGAGCAAAAATATTTAATTTTAAGGAAGTTCGACTTTTAATTTTTTTTCTCTTGTATTGTTTTGGATGTTGCATTTTAAAAGACATCACCAAACCCAAGATCACCTAAATTCTCTCCTTCCTTGTTATCTTCTAGGAATTTCATAGTTTTTCATTTATTAGAGTGCTTTTTTTTATCAGCCTTCTTTCCTGTGTGCATGTACATGATTGATTGATGACATTTTTAGTGGTGGATGTCTTTAGCAGAAATATTTCTAACTGATGCAGTTAAAGTATGAATGCATAAAGTTTGGACAAAGTTACTTTTCCAAATATGTTTTTTTTTTTTTTTTTTGCAAAATTGTTTTGACTAGTCTAGGTCCTTTGCATTTCCATATAAATTAGAATTATTGGGGGTCATTTTTGCGATTGGATATCACAAAACTGAGGGATAAATTTAGTGTAGGAGATTAGTTTGCTATACATTTTTTCCTCCTTTTCCTCCTCCTTTTCTCTGTTTTCTATTCCTTCTTCTCCTTTTCCTACTTCTCCTCCTCCTCCTCCTTCTTCATGAAGACATACACATTGTAATTATTATCAGCGATGCATTAGCCACAAACCTAAGAACACATATTCACTCATGCCCACAAACAAAAATGGGCTGAGACAAATGGAAATATTCACCCGCAATATAGCACACGAGTGTTGAGCATCTTTTTGTGTACTTGTCATCTGTATATCGAAATTTCCCCATGTGCAAATCAATTAAAAAGAAAACTTCATTCAGAACCTTAAAGGAATCTACATCTAAGCAAAAACCAGTTACTTTTTACTACAAAAAAATCGGACCGATGACCTATTAGTGATATATATTTTTAACTGTACTATTTTGTCTTCTTGGTTAGTTTAAAAGTTTCTACATATTATAAAATATTTTAAAACCTTTTTAAAAAAATGAACCTCCATCATTCGAGCATATCTTTTCTGCTAATTTGCGTGTGAGTAGGCTCATAGTAACTGATGAATAAATAAGTGATAAAATGAGGTCTCCATAGAGAAATTTCCACATGTGTATTTCTGAATGGTGCATAGTGAAATGGTCTTTTCAAATATTTTTCAAAGTGTGATTCGTGAATCATCAGGATCAGAATCACCAGGAAAGTTTATAGCAAATGTGGATCCTTCGGCCCCACCCAAATCCTACTGAATCAGAATCTCAAGGGTTGGGTTTGGAATCCACATGTTAGCGAGCTTTTAGGTGGTCCCTGTGCACATTAAGGCAGTCATGCTGTTGATTTTTCACAATATTTTCCAAATTTAGCAAAACCTCATTCCCTACATTTGCTTCAGACATGACCTTTGAGGACGTGATTTCCTTGCTTGGGCGTGGACTCCATTTTACTATGTAGCCATAACATGGAATAATCATGTAGAGAAGGGTGTGTTCCCCTCCTGGCACAATCACAGGACTGTGTCTGTTCGAGTCCTTACAGACTGCCTCATTTTCTGTGGGAGGAGAAGAATCTGGAAGCTAGGACTCTGATGCAGGCCTAACAAGTCAATGCAAGCCTCAGTACCATGTGCTCTTTTTTAAATACTTTTAAATTTTAAGCATTTTCCATTTTTTCTTGAGTAGAAATAATAAAGTGCCTTTGAATAAACAATTTCCTCTGTTTCAGAAAGTTGTGTGTTTATCTCAGTGTGGCCAATCAATGAATTCGAAGAGATTTATCATTTTCTTTTTCCCCTTTTTACTTTTATGGTACAATCAAAGGCTAAATTCTAAAGGATTTGCAAATGCTAACTTGTAATACAAACTGGGTTGGCCCCAGGGCTTGAGATCAGAACCATAACTCACCATGTTTACAAATTGTATCATTTGGTCTAGTGTGCTAACTGTAAACTCACTGATAATTACAGCAGAGAATGAATTATAGTCAGCCTCTCTCCTTTTTTTTTTCTCCTGGGGTTTGAACTGTCACGACATATAGATTCTTCATCAGCCCTCAGATCACACAGAGGGCTTCCTTGTAAGCTAGTCTTGAAATCAATGGACAGCTAGGCTTTCAGATGAAATATGGAATTACTATAGACTTTTTAAGAGAGAGAGAGCAAATGATTTCACTAAATGAATCCCCACTGTTATTCTAAGCAGATGTACACACATCTGTGATCTTTAATAGAAGGGGTAAAAATATAACACTCTATTATGTAATTTGAACACAAAAAGTTACTCTTTTCTTTAGGTTGTTTTCCCTTAGTTGTTCTTTTAAAGCAGTTCTCTCCCTTTGTGTTTATAAAGGAACCACCAAGGACAGAAGGATGATACTTTGTTTCTCTTTCAATCTTTCTCCTCTCTTTTTCTACCCCTACTTCTTTTTTTCATCTGTTCCTCTTTTTCCAGTAATTTAGCTTCCAAAACTATGGTTATGTTTTTAATTTGGTCTAAACAAGATGTTCTAACTTTAGGACCATGCAAACAAGAAGAAGGTAGGTAGCTTGTAGAATTTTTGGACTGATTGCTTCCCATCTTCAAGCTGCACAGTCTAGGGAAGACATAAATCCTGAGCTGCCAGACAAGCCACCAGATTTAGGCTCAAAGGTGTAGCGATTTTGGCCATTTGAACATAATAAAGAAACATCTCTTATCCACTAATTGCCTAAAATAGGCATTATATTTATTTTTAGAACATTGCACTGTCTCTGGACTATCTTAATATAGATGCAGCTACAGATAGAAGTATCTGCATTTTTGGAAGGTTAATAACAGTGTCAGAAAATAAGAGACAAAGAAGAGTAGGGATAAGCAGATGATATATTTTATTCTAACGAATATGTTAGCAGACATGTTAGGAAGTACTAATGCTTAGGTGTGTGTGTCCACCTGTGATGTGTGTGCTTTTCTGCCAATATACTGTTAAGAACTATCAGCCACCATTTTTCTGGATAGTTGCCATTGATCTCTATCTGATATTGTGGGTGAGATTGCAAATCCCATAGATGAAGAGGCCAACAGGATTGGAGACAAGAAAAAAAATGAGAGTTTGAAGAAAAATATTACAAATTTTAACAAAAATAATGACACTTTGTTAAACAAGTTCATGGAAAATGATGTGTTTTGGAAATCTTTACTCAATATCGAGAGAGTAGAAAAACAAGTTATGAGGTAACAAGTTTGATCTTCCTCCTGTTTCAAAATGCTGTGAACTAACTCATCAATTGGCAAGAATAGGCAGAACCATCCAGGAAAAGTCAATAGTGAGGACAGCCATTCTCAGAACCTAGCAAGTCAAATTTCTCAGGGTTCCTTCTATCTCTATTCAGCTGCTAGATCTAAATAAAGGCTTTGCAGGGATCCAGGGACATGACCTGATGGATAAAGAGCAGCTCATGCCTGGTGCTTCTTTGGGTCTTAAATTCAGTCAGTCCCCAACCACCCAACATTTGCCACGACCAAAGACTCCGTTCCGTCCCTTCTATACATGCATTTTATAATATATATGCTTTTTCAGGGGTCAACCTAGTAGTCATTATAATTTGTTATAACATATAAAAATCATGATTTTTTTCCTTATTCCAAAACATTTTCCAAAAGTGTGTTAATTGTACTTCCTTATATCATCAGTGTAATAACAGAAACTTCATCATATTTTATTGTGTCATTTATTTATGTGGCCAGTAATGCTGACATGCATTTTTAAAATAATATATCTCAAGGTTACCCACTGCTGAATTTTCTCTCTCAGGTGGAAACTATTTCCTATTTGATTATCAGCTTGATTTTTTTAAATACCATAAATCTCCTAGAATTCAATATTGCTCTATTACTTTGACTTCCTTTTTTTTTTTTACCTATAGAAATAAAAAAAAAATGAGATAACAATGCTACATCAGAACATTCTATGAATATTGATATTTCTCAAAAGTATGCTTTTATTCTTCAGGCCTACTATAATGAAAATATAGAAAGAGCTTCTGGTTTCTTTAGGAAAAAAATCAATGGAAATATCAAGACAAGACATAATGGCAAGTAAGTCCAATAATCTGACCACAGCTAATGGCTAAAAAATCATGAGATGGCAAAAATCAAGTTTTATGTCTGTTCAGGTTACTAAACAAAGGGCTGACTGATCCTTAACCAAAATGAAAAGAATCTAGATTCTATTGTACACCCCATCGGGCTTCTGAAAGGTCATCTAATTAGCATTGCACATTAACTCTACTCTTCACCTTGACCCCAAACCACCAAAAAATAAGTTGCAGCCTACTTTAATTGAAATTCATAGTGATTCTGAATACAAATAAACGGAAAGCCAGAAAACACTGCAAGAAGGGAGGACTCTTCCCTTATACCAGGACATCAGAAGAGATGAGGACTTTGAGAAAAGAGAGATAGACAATGAAGTGAGAACAAGATGGAAGCTAAGATGTGAGCCATATACCCTTATACAGACAAAGGCAAATTAGGTCTAGAATTCTTCAATTCTTCAATCATCAGGGACCCAGAGCTACACTGCTCCAAGGACCAAGAGAGTCCTGAGTCTTGATTTTATTAAACTACTTTAGTAATATTGGCCGAGTTGGCTGCATAAATAAGTGGAGAAGATGCTTATATTAGAGAATATAGATATCGAATAAAATATGTTTTCTATTTTGCTTATCATGATGGTCCAAATTCCATTCCTATTAATCTCTCTCACTCTCTGAAATGCTGAGTTGCTGTATGTGGTACAGGGCTGAATATGGTACGAGTTGCTGCATATGGTACGAGTACAGAAGGAACAAGATACATAAAAGGATGATTAAAAAGTCAATGAAATATTTAAAGCACCTACTACAACAGATTTGTGTTAGGGGTGAAGGGAGGGAAACAAGTTTGAATTTATTTATTTATTTTTATTAAATAAACATTTACTAAATACTCAGTACACAGCATGGCATGCATTAATGGATAGAAAGATCAAATGATAAAATGACTCCAGCTCCTGACAAACTTTAGCTTTTATAATTCTTTCCTAATTTATATATTAAAGAGACAGCTAGAGTAAGAAATTTTCCATATTCACTTATTATTGTCTTGAAGCTTAGCATAAATGCCTCATCTCCTTGTCTCATTCAGTAATACCTCTCACACACATACCTTTTGGGTCTGGACTCCTTTAGGTCCTTTATCAAAGTTCCTTCCACGATATGCATCTACCTTTATTATGGAGGGAGGGGTAGGGGTTGAATGGAGATGGGAGTCAGGAGCACTATAACTTCTCCCCTTCAGCATCTCCTCTCTATGGAGCTCTGTCTTCTTTCTAGTTTTTCTGTCTCTGTTATTTTGTTTTTCTTTTTCTTTTTTTTTTTTTTTAAGATTTCATGTGTTAGAGCAGTTTCAGATTTAAAATAAAATTGCGAGGGAGGTACAGAGGTTTCTTATATACTCCCTACCTCCATACACGCGTAGCCTCCTCCATTATCGACCTCATCACTCCACAGAATGGTTTGTTCCTTCCTCCCCAAGGATGAACCTACATTGACACATCATAATCACCCAAACTCCATAATTTACCTTAGGGTTCATTCTTGGTGCTATTCTTTCACAAGTTTGGACAAATGTATAATGACACATAGCCATCATTATAATATCATAAAGAACATTTTCACTGCCCTAAAAATCTTCTGTGTTCTGCCTATTCATCTCGCTCTACCCTGCAAAGTCCTTGCAGCCACTGCTCTGTTTATTGTCTCCATAGTTTTGCTTTTTCCAGAAGGTCATATAATTAGAATCATATGGTATGTAGCCTTTTCAGATTGGCTTCTCTTACTTAGAAATATACATTTAAATTTCTTTTATGTCCCTTTATGACTTGATAGCTGATTTTTTTTAGTGTTGAATAATATTCCATTGTCTGGATGTAACAATTTATTTATCTATTCACTTACTGAAGGACATCTTGGTTGCTTCCAAGCTTTTTTTTTTTTAATTATTATTTTTCAATTACAGTTGACATACAATATTATATTAGTTTCAGGTTTACGACATAGTGATTAGACATGTATATACCTTAGGAAATGATCATTCTGGTAAGTCTAGTACTCATCTGACACGATACATAGTTATTACAATATTATTGCCATATTCCCTATGTTGTACTTTATCTCCTTGTGACGATTTTTAATTGTCAATTTGTAATTCCTGATCCTTTTCACCTATTTCACCCATTTCCCCTGCCCTCATCCAGCCCCACCCTCCAATCTGACAACATTCAATTTGTTCTCTGTATCTATAAGTTTGTTTTTGTTTTATTTGTTTATTTTGTTTCTTAGATTCCTCATCTAATTCAAATCATATGGTAATTATGAACAAAGCTGCTTTTAATTATCCTTCTGCAGGTTTTTGCGTGGATATAAGTCTCTAAATGTTAAAGTGTGTGATTGGTAAGAACATTTTGAATTTTGTAAGAAACTGTCACAGCGGTCTTACTAAGTGGTTTTACTATTTTGCATTCCCACCAATTGCCCTGCGTTCGGTGTTATCAGTGTTCTGGATTTGGACCACTCTAATCTAACTGGCAGGTAGTTGTATCTCACTGTTGTTTTAACTGCTCCCATTTTTACATGGACATATCCATCAACCACTTTCAATGTAGAAGAAGCTTCACAGAAGAGAAGGTGTTATGAGTCAGAATCTGTCTTATAAACATTTAGAAAATACAATCATTATCATGCCTCCATATTCTAGCACACACTGTGTACCACCTAGGCAACAATTTTGCTGACAGCTGTTTGAAGTTCCATAAAAGAGAGGGGCTAATGATCTCAGCCAACAGTAAGTTGCTAGTGTCCCAGATGAAAGTAGAAAATTATGTGCCTTTTTTGAAGCAACAACTAAAGTGTTGATTTTAGGGTCTAACCATGATGAACTGATCAGCAGTTATTTCATAAATAATCATCCTATTTTCTCTTTCCATCCTATTCTATCCTTTTCTCACTCCTCAAAAACCCCCACTATGGAGAGGATGGCTCACAATATAAATGCAAGCTACCAGTCAGTCATGGGCATCTAGGACAATGAAAGTGCTTTGCTAATTGTAAAGAATGTTAACACAATCTTACATCCACATATGAGGCAGGGGAACATGGAAAATTTTTACCATGAAGAGAGAAGAACATAACCACTTCAGAGGCAAAGCAAGACAAACTCAGATACATATTTGTTCTTTCCTAAATAATAGAATACAGGATTGGAGACCCAACATAATCAACTCAATTAAAAAAACAAAACAAAACAAATAAAAAACAAGTTCCATGTGCCAACATCAGCAAAGTCAAGGTGGCCAGAGCCCTGTTCTTCAGGTGGTCATTTTGAGCCATTCTTCAACCTCCACAACTAAAACACCTTGCAATTCTGTCTGGGCTAGTCTTCATTCCTTATGATGAAGGGCCATAAATCCAATTAAAATTAAGGTTTACCTATGAAAATGTAACTTCTCTGACTTTGAGCATTAAGTCACTCTGAATGTGAATGGCAATTCTGACTGAGAAAGTTAACTGAGGTGGGCGGGGGTGGGGGGGTGCGGAAAGGCATGGAAGGACCACAGTGGGGTCAATGCAGCACATTTCCATGAAGAAGGCCAAGGTGAATAATGGAGAAGTGTGGCCCTTATTCTTGGCCAATTTTCCTCGTATCAGTGCAGGGCATCTATTTGTACAGACAGTATGTTCAGGCTTATATAGGGATGTGCACAGGGATGTCTTGGACATTAAAAATTCTAGAGAAAACATCAAGACCTAAAAGGCACAGAAGGACATGGAGGATAGCACAATTAGGTATTAAAAGAATACTCCCTTAAGAAAATATGTCTAAAAAATTTGAGCACATGGTATTTTACATTTTCCCTTTATTTTCTTGTGAATGTGAGTAAGTGATGAATATTTAAGGGAATCAGAAAATTTGGTCAATGAATGTTAACACTTATATAATTTCTTGGTCCCTTAAGCTTTTCTTCTAGAATGGACATAATTCCATGTGTCAAATATTTTGGCAAACTTTTTCATCGGTTCTTTTCCAGCTTTAAGTTTTGTAGCTGGCAAGTGTTCCTGCAAAATCCCTGTGGTAAAAGCAGCCAGCTGCTCTGAGGATCTCTCTTTCCTAGTGAAGAGCTGTTGCCAAGGCACAGCTGTCCTTCTAGTGGATACATCTCCAAGTCTCACCCCTACCATTTAAGTAAGGTCAAGTGACCAAGTTCTGCTCAATGAAATATGGGCAGAATTGATGATCACAGTTTAATAAGCTTTACCATGTAAAACAAAACCATATATATGATCCTCTGTTCTCTTCCTTCATGCCAGGATAACCCCTGGAACCATGTGTTGAAGCTTTGGTCAACCCTCTGTCCTCTATTACAGCTGTGGATTGGACTTCCTGTGAGCAAAAAGTAGATCCCTATTTAAAATAATTTGAGGCTTACATATTATATGACTTTGTGTCTTTTCTTATAAAATTAAGTATCCTTTGGTTGACAGTGGAATCCACTTCTAATTCTTTTCTGTTTGGGGGTAATGAAAGAAAAATCTTTAGTGTATAATTCCTCTCTCCCCAAACATTCAACCCAAATCGTATGGATCCAAAGAGCTCACACATCGGATCTGTGTCTGCTAATTAAGAGAACTGTAAACAGTGTCTAGTCAATTGTGTGCGACCGGTCTCAGATTTCTTCACAGAGTAGGTCTCTGATAGCCTTTAATAGGTAATCCTAGAAAAACTTGGCAATCATAGGGTAAGATTCCCAAGTCATCAACTAAAAAGTGGGATTGAACTTCAAGATCCTGACTACAGTGGTTGTTCTCTAAAGGTCATTCACAGAAGGTAGTGACTGCCATTATACAATTTTAATGGAATTCTAAAACACGCAAATGAAGCATGGACTTTTCTGTTTGCTGGTTTTTTGTTCGTTTATTTTTTTAGATTATGTATTTTTTTTCCTCCCACTTTTTAGAGATATGACAGAGAAAGGGCAGAAATAGTTTATACCTGTTATCTGAAATCTCTGTTCTGTCACAAGTAACAGCAGGAACAGCATGGCTGAAAAGAAACAGTTTTACTCAAATAAGTACGTATACCAAAAAGAAACACAAACAACAAATAATTCTGCCAGCCACAGCTGGTTTTCCAATTATGAATCCTGAGACATATTTAACAGAAGATATCTAAATGATTAACTTCATAGCAAGTCAATGACAATGTTCAACTAAATAGAATAAACTAAAACTAAGGGGCAGCAAAAATGCTCGAATCAAGAAGAAATTGCAAAAGCCATCGCTGTGGCTTTATTTTTGCAGGATAATTAAACTGATTTAAGGAAATGATGGGATTAAAAGACAGAAATTGAGAGGTCATTTAATCCACCAGTTTTTCAAAAGCCCAACCTCTGATCTATGCTGGTCAGAGATACTGGTTTCCCAGTTGGTGGGTAAAGAAAATAAATTAGGAAAATGAATGAGCTCCTTTATAAAGTATTCAATGTAAATTGCTCTTTATCTTACAATTACATGCTTCCTAATTCTTATGCTAAAATATTCTTTCTTTAAAGAAATTTCAATCACGATATATTTTATTGATTGTTGGTTTTGTTGTTGGTATCTTTGACCCCAAAATAAAGTAACCCTTCGTTCCTTATTTTTTTTCTAATGGTCCTGGTTTCTAAAATTCTGAAAGTCATTCATTTAATTCAGAGCCTGTGTTCAAGAAGGACTAATTTAAACTCTAAAACAGAGTTCTATGTCATACTTTTTCAGAAATGGAGGAAATATCATTACATCTTTGGATAATACTCTTCTATGTTAAAGACATTTCATCATTAGAATTGCTTTTTTTAACCTAATATTAATTCTTCAAAGGAAGTTTAAATTACTTTAAAGATGTACGTATGTATGTACGTATGTATATATGTGTGAATATATATTTTTATTTTTGCCCAGCCACACAGAAATTTAGAACTGGATAAGACATTTGAAAACATCTAGTTGAACTGCTTTCTTTGATGTAGAGATGGAGATGGAGGCAGCCAATGGTAGAGACTGGACTTGTATTATATGGCTTTTAAGTTTCATTCACACTCCTTCCTATATACTATACAGGCTCCTCCCTTAATAGTAGATCCCACTTGCCAGGTAAAACCTTTTCAAATTTTGTCAAGCTTTGGTTTAATCTGAATCTTACCTAGATTGTACCTCTATTATAAAAAAATGATAATGCTTACTAAAAATTGCATGTCAATTGAATATTAAATTAATTGTGTATTCCTATATATATCACATGTTCAGAAAGCTTTCATATGAGAGAAGCTCGCCAAGTGGGGATCATGATGCTTACGGAGGGTGCCATAATAGTAATAGTTGGGTCCACTTCAAGTGTAGAGAAAGGAGGAGAGCCAAAATAAAAATATTATTCTTGAAATAGCTTGCATTTTAGAAAATAGCAATTTCTATTTACAACTGATACACATATTAGAGTAAAATATAGAGAAAATAATTGTGTACAATTTTTAAACAAACTGAACTTTGTCACATTCCATATTATGACAGAATTCCAAAGTTTTACAGAAAATCAAGTTCTAAATTACACTCTAACTCAGGTGTCATTGGTAATTTTAAATCTTTAGAGACAGGCATTTTTTTTACCTGAGATTTCTAGAACCCGATTTCCTTACAGCTGTATATGCAAACACAAAACTGTTATAGGAATATTCACCTAACTCGGTTGAAGTTTACAAATTAGAGAGGAGGCACGAGTAGAAACTATATAGCAGGAGAGTTAAAAGCAGCACAGAAAATCAAATGGGAAATTGCTACTGAAATGTTAGCCCCATACTTCATGTTCCAGAAACCAGAGAGAAAGCAACACTTCCCTTCTCAGTTGCCCTGTGAGGGAGCCTGGGGAGAAGACTAGGCATATCCAGTGTGGGTGCCAACATGGTGCTTTGTCTACTTTGAAAACTGGTACAGAAGCTTCTAGTAGATCACCATGTGATACTCTTAACATGTATAAAACCTTCCTCAATGGACCACTGTATTAGCATGAAACAATTATTATGTAAATGAAAGCTTTTATCATGCTATAATCTATGTGTGTACAGATGTATAATGAATACATGTATATTTGTTCCTGTAACTCATCTATATAACCATATATTTAACTGAATAAATCTTTATTTTTTCACTCTCTTATTATACACATACACTTAGATGTGTTAGGCATCATCTATAAGGTTGGCCTATCATTTCTACTTCCTTGAAGCAAAGGCGCTAGCTGTGCTTGCTCGACCTACCTCCTCCTGGTGCTCGCTTTCCTCTGGGTCCCCATTGCCATTAATCATGCTTCCTGCAGTATAAAATTTAACTCACTGCTTCTTGCCTGGCCAGCCAAATTCAGAACTTCTAATTCTGCCTGCAACTGCTCACCTGTCCAATGCAATCCCCTATCAGAGTTGAGATTTTTCTCTTTTTCTCAATAATTGCCCCCATTTTTTTGCTCACATCAACTGTTATGTTCTTAAGGAGACAAAACTTATCTTTCTTTTCGTCCTTTTAAATATTTATATTAAACAAAAGTATGTGATTTGGACAAATAAGTATATGTGTGCTATTATATGTTCACAATTGGATATTTAACTGATACGCATTTCTCTATGAAATCTTAGCTAAGATTTAAATGGCAGCTGTGTGTGAATAAAATGACACGGAAACTAAAATAATGATCCACACTTTTGGCACTGCGTTTTTTGTTTTGGAACTGAAAATGTCTGCTCTCAGTTGACTTATTTGCTAAACAAAGGTAAAAATACTGAGTCATTTTGTTTGGTTTTGTTTAGCAGATAGTCTTTTTGAGGACAAACATATTTTGACATAATGGGGAGAGGGTTAGCATTGTTTCAATTCTTAGTTCAATTTCCTCTGCAATGCCCACCAGTAATGCTTAGTAAATAACTAATTCTAGGAAGTTTCAAAGGCATGGCTTCCAAAGTGAAATTTATTACATTTAAAAGTAAAAATATACTAGTTGCCAAAATTAACTTATAAAGAAGTTAACGATTATTCACTCATACATACCATTTTTTAACATGTGGACATCAGCATCTGTTATAATATTTTCACATTTTTGTTTTCACATTAAAACTGACCTTTTGGTGGGAAGCCATGATTTCATAGCACTGACATCACTGGGATAGTCACCGCGTTGAGAAAAGCCGTGGTAACCACGGTGTGCATGTTCCCTGGACGTTTGTCACCATGTTTTAAGAAGTAGACCAGTATCCTTGTTATCCACCAATGGGCTGAGGGAATTCCGTTGCGATTTTGAAATGTTTCAAGCAAGGAGAAGAGCACATGCATCCGTGGCTCACTTACTCTAGCAGGCTTTACTGGAGGGTGAAGATGGCTATGAGGCTCCAGAAAAATCCTTTGCCAATTTCTCCTCTCTTTGCTTCTTACTCGAAAAGGCACCAACCAAGTACCAGCCTGTGGGATAAGGCAGCACAGCACAGTGGTTAAAAGCCTGAACTCTGGAGATGGATTACTGAGTCCAAAGTTCAGCTCCGGTACTTCCCAGCTCTGTGACTTTGATCATTTACTTAACCTCTCTGAGCTTCAATTTTCTCATCTCTATAATGAAAAAAATAATTATCATTGTGGGGTTAGATATGTCAACGTGTAAGAGGTCTTTAGAGTAGTGCCTATCACACAGTATGTGCCATCGTAGCTCTTTCCACTGAAAATTTTTCTGGAGATAGAAAGCACTATGCTAAAATCAGAAATCAGCCACTGTGTGAAACTAATATATAAATAAGAAAAAAAGAAATTAGTCACTGTTCTGTGTTTATAGAAAGTCCAGTGGGTAGAGGGACATTTTATCACTCCCAGAAATCTTTTGCTCCTTTACTATCTAGTTCTTCCTCCATCTCATCCTTAGGCAAGTACTGATCTTTCTGTCATTAGTTTGTTTTATATCTTCTAGAATTTTATACAATGGAATTACATAGTATATACTCTTTTTGTCCTTTATAAATGTCAATTAAATCAATATGGCTGATGATGTTGTTAAAATCTTTTGTATCTTTGTTGAAATTTTTGTTCAGTATGCTACCAATTGCTGAGAGAGTTGTGAAAATTTCTACTATAATTATAGACTTGTCTATTTCTCCCTTTAATTTTGTCTATTTTTGCTTCATATGTTTTTAGTCTCTGCTCTCAGGCACACACATATTTATAATTGCTATATTCTTTTTATCATTATGAAAAAATATCTTCTGTATCTGCAATAGTACTGTCTGTGTTGAAGTATATTTATCTGATATTAAAATAGTTACTCCAACTTTTTAACGTTTACTATTTGAAAGGTATATCTTTTTCCATCCACTCATTTAAAGCCTATCCATGTTTTCAGATTGAAAGTGTCTCTGAGAAAAAACTTTTTATAGGGTCTTGCTTTTTTATCTACCCTGTTAATTTCTGCCTTTTTAATTGGAGTTTTTTAGATAAACATTTAATATAATTATTGATATTGTTTGATTTAGGTCTACTATTTTATTATGTTTTCTATTTCTCTTATCTATTATGTTCCTCTGCTTTCTTTTTTCTTCTTTCTTTTGGATCGTTTGAATATTTTTTAGCATTCTTCTTTTTAAATGTTCACTTTTTGGCTATGTATCTTCGCTTTTTTAGTGGTTGTTCTAAGTATTGAAATATACGTACCTAACCTAAGAAGTCTACGTATATTTGATATCATACCACTTTCTGTAAGTATGCATACCTTTATATCTGTCATATATATTTCTTATTTATATACATTTAAATAATGTTTATATTAGATAGATAAAAGATAGATTACCCTACCTAACAATTGTATATTAATGACCACATATATTTTAAAGAACTTAAAAGGGTAATATATTCTAGTATATTAACCCATATGTTTACCATTTATGTTGTTATTCCTTTATTCCTAAAGAAACATGTTTCCCTTTGATATTTCCCTTCAGCTTATAGAACTTCCTTTAGCATATTTTATATAGCAGGTCTGTTGGTGGCAACATTTCTTAGTTCCCCTACATCTGTGAATGACTTTATTTTTCCTTCACTTCTGAAGGATATGTATATACAGAACTCTAATTCGACATTTTTTTTCCTTTCAACACCTTGAAGATATCCCATTGTCCTCTGACCTCCATATTGACTGATGAAAAACTATGACCATTCAAATTATTGCTACCCTGTACATATGTGTCTTTTTCTTTAGATATGTTCAAGATAGGTTTCTTGATCTTTGGTTCACAACATTTTGATCATGATGTGCACAGGCATGATTTTCAATGAGTTTATTCTACTTGAGATTGGCTGAATTTTTTGAATCTATAAATTGATGTCTTTCACCAAATTTGGGAAGTTTTTACCATGATTTTACCATACATGTTTTCTTCTCCAAACTCTTTATTCTGGCATGTTAGAATTTCTTTTGTGTAATCTCACAGGTTCCTGAAGCAGTTTCTTTTTTTTAAAAAAAATTCTATTTCTCTGTTCTTCAGACTAGGAAATTTGTATTGCTTGATCTTTAAGTTGACTGATCATTTCCTTTAACATTTTGATATTGCTAATGATACCATTCAATGACTTTTTTTATATGTTATATTTTTCAATTTAAAATTTTCGATTTATTTTTTGTATTTTCTATTCTCTGATAACTCCATTTTTCTTCATTCAAGTATATTTTCTTTATCTTATAAAGCATAGTATAGCAGCTGCCTTGTTGTTTTTGTCTGATAATTCCAACATCTTGGTCATCTCAGGGTTATTTTTGGTTTTTTGTCCTTTGAAAGCTGGTCACATTTTCTTGGTTCCCTCATTCTGAATAATTTTGAGGTTTGTCCTGGGCCTTGTGCATGTTATGTTCCTTAGATGCTGGGTCCTCTAGAGAACACTGAGGTTTATATTTAGCAGAAAATCAACTTGATTAAGTTCAGACTGTGAGCTCTGTCTCATCTTCTGCGGGCTGTGCTCAAATTTCCATTCAGTTTTCAAAATCTTTGCTATGGTTCCCGTTTGTCACATGCTTATATAGATCTAAGGATAGCTTAAGACTTTTATGGTTCAATAAAGAAACAAGAGACCTCTTCTTCTACGTTTGTCCTCTCTAGGATTTTCTTCCACACTTTCCAGCCCATGGGCACCTCTCACCCTGGTTCCTCTGGCCAGAAAAGAAGGATGCCTCTTGGGGCATCCTAATAGAAATGATTCCATTTCTATTAGCTGCCAGCACCACCGAGTCTGATCTACTCTAAGACGGAGGCCTTCCCTTGAGTGAAGTTATGAGTAAGACAAAAAATGTGAAAATCGCCCTTTCCTAGTTTACTTCTCCAAGATTTGACTCTCCTTAATAATCTATGTGCATAGTTGGGGTTTTGTTTTGTTTGGGTTTGTTTTGTTTGGTTTTGTTTTGTTTGGGTTTGTTTTTTAGTTGGGCTATGGTGAGCCACCATGCTAAAAACAAAACTCCCAGATTAAGGGCTTTCCCCATCCCCTCCCTAGAGACCTGGTAAAATCTTATCTTCGAATGGATAATAAAATAGGTATATTTTTATTGGCCTCCCTGATGGCCAGCATGAAGTCCAACTCAATAAAATAGGTATATTTTATTATCCATTTGAAGATAAGATTTTACCAGGTCTCTAGTGAGGAGAAATTATAAGTATAATCAGACCCCCACTGTATATCGCTTGTAGTTTAGTTGTATATAATTAGGCTTTAATTAAGTATATAAGTTTTAATTCTTAAGTATAATTAAGAATTAAAAACATTTTTATAATTCTCATTTTGGAATGTTGTTGCCATTCCTTTTGCTATTTTCATAAAATGAAGTTCCAAACTTAAAAAAAAAATTCAAACTGTATAAGATTTCAGAATAAGTTTTTAAATACTTAAAATAAATTCACGAGACTACAAAAATTAATTACTTAATATTTCCATCGTTAAGACATTGATTTTTAGAATGATAGAATTGGAAGAGTCCTTCCAAGTCATCCAGTTTGTTTTCATTATTGTATAAGTGAAGGACTGTAAACAAAAAAGTATAATGACATCTTCGAAAGCCTAGAGCTTATTAATGACAGAACTCATACTTTAACCCAGATATCTTGACCAATTTTATTAGTCTAGTCCACTTCTATTTTTGAACAGTATTATTAGAGATTCATTTTTTAAACTAAGGCATTGTGTATTCAGGAATTGTCATGGAAAAGTCATTACACTTACTTATATGACCCAAATCCCTATTAACTGCAAACATCTTCAAGTGAGTTAGTTTTTTTTCAGGCATATGATAGAAATTTTTCATTGAATCAACAAATAACACTCTGAGCTATGTCTCATTTTTAGCCACATTTTCCGGATGATGGAACTGTTAAGAGATGATAGATCATATGCATCTTGTCCAAGATTGTAAAGCAAATAAATTGGCCAAGGTGACTCCAAAGCTTATTAACTAGCTATTCAAGTTGCAAAGTTTATAGTCCTAACTCTATGAAATTGTGTCTCATGATCTGACAATTTTTTTCTTTTTGTAAATTTACTTATATGAAAATGTAATAAAAATGTCATCTTTAGGTATATAGAATATCTTTTATTTAAATAAATACCATTAAATATAATACAATCATATAATACAATACAATCCATCTTGGAAAATCTTGGCTGTGCTATATACATAGGCACCCAATAAATATTTATTGAAGAAATGAGTGATACCATCATCTTTACCATCATCATCACTAACATTTATTATGTGTCATGCACTGTTCTAAACTCTTCATGTGCATTTTGTTTTTTGATTCTCAGAACAAGCCTTCTGCTTTATATAACAGATGTGGAAATTGAGGCACAAAAACATTTAATAACTTTCTCAAGTTTATGAAGTTAGTAAGTGATGGAGATGGGGCAAAAACCCAGGCCACTCTGCAAACCATGCTTTTAACCAATAAAAAAAGAAGAGCATATGTCAGTACTTTTTCACCGAGGAAATATGCCTAAATATTGATTTCATTTAGTAACACATCATTAGGTACCATTTGACATTTGTTATCACTTCATTATTTAGTTTTGCAGTTTCAACACCCTCACCCCTGCCATCTTAGCTACTGTTCCAAATATGGAAGCAGTATGCAAGAATTCAATCTGACTTTCAGGAGCTCCTCACTTAATCATGAATATTTTACTCCTCAAAAATTTTAAGTGAAAACAGGACTATTCAGAAAATAGATTAAATGAACATATAACAAGCGTTTAAAGAGAGTTTGAAAAATCTTTCAAAGACAAAATAAATATAGTATAATTTTGTGCCTTTACAAATAGAATCTCCTTTTCTTTTACCTGTTTATCCCCAATTCCTCCCTGATGGCCAGCATGAAGTCCAACTCAACCAAAGCTTTTACCTCAACAGCTGGGTTCTCTGCATTTTAGAAATACCTCACCAATATTTTTGGAATTGGCCTTTCTAGTTATTTCGTTCTAAGAAAGTCTATTTCCTTCTTTAAATAGATCAAAGAAGAACTCTTTGAGAGGGTAGGGTAATCATGTCTTATTTCTCTTTATATATATTCACTGTATATCTTAACCCTCAGACTGTCCAATAAAGCCTTGCTTAACGAATGAATGAAGAAAGCCTCTAATGGGATTATTACAAGTACTGGTAATTATTAAACTAAAATAAAAAGAGCTAGAAAGTTACATATAATAGTCTACCTCCATTTCCTCACTCTTCTATAATTATTTTTTACTAAAGAGAGTAACTTGTCAACTTTTTTTCTTTTGAGTCCTCAGCTTCTTCTTTCTACCTTTAATATATGTTTTTTTTAAAACTTAGCTAGAAGACAAAATGCTAGCACTGAACACTTGCTTTCTTCTCTAATTATCTCCTCCTTTCAGCTTTTCATGTCAAACATTTTTTTGAAATGATTTTCTCAAAGAATCACTTTCTTTACCCAAACAAAATATTCTAAATAAAACTTAAACATGGCCACGGAACAGATGTTTTGTTCAATGTCATTTATCTAGAGCAAATTTTGGGCCAGCCTCACCTTAATGAGAAAGCTTAAGCATGAAATATTTGAAATATCTAGAATTGAAATGATTCCAATTCTAGAAAAAAGAATTTTTGGCAAGTGAAAACACAGATTTGTTTATCATGATGTCTATGGATGTCAAAATAAACTAATAGGTAAAATAACATGTGAATTAATATCTTGCTTAAAATAAAAGATTATTTCATTAGCACCAAGTGAAAAGAAAATAGACTTGAGTTCTGAAAGCATCCATGTTGATTATACCAGAAAAATAAAAGGAAATGTATAATTTAAGCTACTATTTGCTAATTTACAAGCCATATTCAAGGTTTGGACTCTGTGCCTCTCTCTTGGAAAGTTGTTCAGTAACATATGTGTGAGTGAGAGATGGAAGTATTTTAAATAAACCCCTCCAGGTTCTGTGAAACAATTTTGTCTCAGCTCTACATTTCCTTATTAAACTCATGTCAGGTTTGTGGGCGCTTGGACATGAAAGGAACAAATCCTCCATGAGGTGGTGACCCGCTCTGGTGGGCTTTGTGAGACAATAAAAAGGGTAAGTCCCCAGCTGTGTACATGTCAACTAGTGGACCTCAAAAAGTGGGGTCACTGACCAGAGAGAAAGTCTTAATTTTGTATAGGTTAAAAAAAAAAAATAGGGAACACAAGTGGAGAGTAGAGAGATGGTAAAATCTGGAATAAGAAAGAGGCTTAAGGTGTGAAGGAGGATGAAAACCAGTGCCTTCCTGGCTCCCTAAGTAGAAAAAGGAGAAAGCAATAAGCAACAGAAGATTCTTAATGATCTGAATATGGCCACACATGCCTGAGGCTGGGCCTAATTCAGGCCAATAATGAGGTTTTAGGTTTGTGGAGTCATTTATTTGGCTCTGTACCCTGGAGCCCAAGGGCGCTGTTCATTAGGAAGCAGGAACTTGCCCTAAGGGTTGTTTGTGTTGGTTTTTCTTGCCAGGATGAATTGTTCATTAGCATCTGATAAATCGTTTAAAATAAAGCTTGTTGGTTGGGCTTGGGGTGAGCAAAGGGAAAAATAAGGTGTCAGAAAGATTGCTTAACCCCGTTGATGGTAGTCTGTACAGGATAAATCAATCCCAAATTACTGTAAGACTAAACCTGATTTTATCATTAAAATGACGTATGAACTTGGCCCTACATTTGATCCAGTTCTTTGGGTTGACTTAAGGATGTAACTAGATAAACCAATAATGCGAGCTATCAACTATTAGTCTCAATGTAAAGTCACTGCACCTGAATGCCACCATCCATATGGAAACCCCAAGGGGTGAATAAGAGGATGGAGGGTTTCTGGGAGTTGGAACTCCAAAGTCTGGGTGAATATACCAGCTATGTAGGGACTTCCAATTTGTCCTGTGTGATGTTATAGAATAGAGGTCTCTTGCTTTTTCCTGGGGTCTTCGGGTTTAACAGCATTTTAGGAGTGATGATTTTCTTTGTGGAACCTTTGTCGGTAATGGTATGGAGATATGAACATGTTTCTTTGTCTCTCTTTTTACTGAAATTCTCCAGACTAATTTGGAGAGTTGAAAATATATGTAGCCTGGAGACTATAATAAGATAATTAAAAAAAAAAAATGAAACAAAATAAACCAAAAATAAGCTTTCTTTCCAGATGGAGATTTTATAGCTTAGGATGAAGTACATAGAAAAGTTTATATAACTGATTAGTGACGGGAAGGCTCAGAAATTCTGAGTTACATGAAGTTTGCCGCCAGTGAAAACGACGATTCAAATTTGACTAACACTTTCCTGAAGGGTTGAAGCAATTGACTTCTGCAAATCAAAAAACCAACTTTGTCCTGGAGGTTCCTTTAAATTGAGGTCCTTTTATTTGAGGTTAACTGTTATGTTCCCTTAATTACTGTGTTTTTCCTTAGTACTTCTAGCAAATATTCCATTGGCCTTAGTTCTGGCAATAGCCACTGAAATGTAAAATTACTGAAAGAAGGGGCGATGCATTAAGACAGCCCCTTAAAAATTGAATTAGTTCTTGTGAGGGACCACAGCTAATGATTTCTCAGCAGACAGTGCTGTAGTGATTTAAGGAGAAGACATTTTTTTTCACAATGTATTTGGATGTGGAGATTACAGATGCTTTCACAGCCCAATGTGGCAAATTAATAACCAACCGTTTATAGGTGCCCTTTGTTTCCTGCCCCTGATGGCTTATTGTATCTTTCCTTTTTAATTAAAACTCTCTTAACCAACAAATCTGCTAGGACCAAGAGTCTCAAACCTTTAAACTATTTCTAATCCTAACTATTTGG
>NW_006431920.1:8855751-8874669 GCF_000325575.1 Pteropus alecto | reverse complement strand
GAATGCCAACATGAAATTTTATCATACCCATCAGCCGCATGAGCATATTTTTCAGGAGCATCTTCTGCCCCTGGTTTGGATGTCAATATATTTCAAGTGCCTTGCTTCAAATGAAAGTCCCTTATTTCCCTCAGCCCTAGGTCCATGGGTCTTTTCCAATGAACAATATAGCTGTTATAAATCTTGGAAAGTGAAATTTTGTGAATGTATCATAGTAAATTATTTTTTTGTCAATTTAGCTATCCTCCATCTGTTTTACTTGGCTTAAAAAGAGCGAAACTACCAGTGCCAAGCTTAGCAATTGGAACTGACCACCTAAGAATCAGATTAAAGAAATGAGAAAAATTATATGCATTTCCTCCAAAGCGAATGATTGCCAATTGCTCCATAACTTCCATTGCCTTATAATTAAATAAAATAATGAGCTATGATTCAGCGAAATTGCTTTATTATTTAACCTTGTAACTATTTTCAATGACATATTTCCTAGACTATGTCACTCCTTCCTGATACTGGTAATTTATAACTTTCATTTAGGACTTTTATTATAAAAGATGATATTTAGATCATTTGAAGGTGTTGCAGACTGGAGATTCAAATTATTTCTTTTCGCCAGGGACATTTTCCTGGAACACTAATTTCCTGACTACTTCATGTAGTCTCTGGATAACTGTCATTTATGGATTTTATACCATGTTTTCAAAAACTAAAAGTTTAGTATTGAATTAATAAGGAATCTCTATAAGAAATATACCATTGAGCTAACCATGATGCTTCATTTGTGCACATCATATTAATGCCAAGGTAAGGGAATAACATTTATTCATTTTTCTCAATTTAGTAAACATAATAAAAATACCAAAAATATGAAAATAGTATTAAAAATAACTACCCAGTAACCAATATTAAAAATGATAAAATATTGCCATTACTACTTAGGATATATATATATTCAAAGTAATGTAATATTAAAAAAAAAAAAACAAAAAAACATTAAATCTTTATCCCAAACCTTTTTACCTTTTTTACCTTCCTGAAAACTACTGCTATCAAATGCTTATAGATGTTTTCAGTCTAATATTGTGTGTGTGCGTAGGTACACAATTGTGAGTTTGTTGTAAATAAATGATATCAAACTGTATTCAACAGTCTTCATCTTGCTTTTTTCCCCACTAAATTTAATGCATTTGAGGTCTGTATACGGAAACCCGTAACTCTAACTTGTTCATTTTTACTACTGTATAATTATCTTCTATTCCAAAATGAACGTGTCAGTTTTATAACCGATGAATGTTTTGTCTCCATTCATATGGTCATTATAAACAAGGCTTCAAGGGACATTCTTGACAAGTCTTCTGATGCACATTTGTAAGAATTTCCCTGTAATGTATATTCAGAAATGCAGTTATGGGTCCTAGACCAAATTCATTTTTAATTTACTAGGTGTTACTAAATTGTTCCCCAAAGTGGGAGTAACACTTTACTCTTGACAGCAGTCACTGTTACTCCATGTATTCATTAACTTTTAATATCTTTATGCTTAAAAAATATTTTGCTGAGCTAATAGTTATGAAATGAAAAAGCAAAAAATGCATAAATTTGCGTTTATCTGATACCTTGTGAGATTAAGCTACTTTTTGCTGGTTATTTGCCTTTGAACTGCCTTTTCTGTGATTTGACAAGTATTTTGTCCATCTTCCTACATGGCGTCTTGTACTTTTCTCATAGGTGTATGGGATAATTTTCAAATTTGGGTACCATTTTTGTATTTTACGCATTGTGAATATTTTCTTTCAGTTTTTTACTTGTTCAATTTTGTTCATTATGCTTTTTATGGAAAGGATGTTTACATATTAATGTAGTCCTGAGTTAAGGTTTTAACTAAGAGATACTCTTTTATCTGAGTTTATAAAAAAATTCTATTTCTCTATTGACAGTAAAGTTTATATATATAACATAATAAATTATAGCTAATTATGATTTTCTGAAAATTGTGCATTTATCTAAGTTTGCGGATTTATTGGCATTAGTTTTTTTTCATAGAATTATCTTGAGTCTAAATCTCTATTATTTATTCATTGTCTTAATTTTTTATTTGAAGGAATATATTTTAATTTTCAGAATCGCTACTTCATTATTTAAAAAACCCCCTGTCCTTTGTATATACAGTTCTCTTCTTTATATATCATTTATATTTCTTCCTTTATTGCTTTTAACCTTTCAAATACAAATTATTTTTAAATTTGTTTTAGATTCTTCCCTTGTTTCTTTTATCTCATGTGTCTTTTTTCTTGTTTGTTACCCTCTGTGCCTTTCAACTTCTTACAGGAATCTCAGTCTCCTCTTCCTGTGTACTCAAGGCCTGATGCCTGGGTTCTCCTTCCTAAACCAGAATCAGAATTCTATCTTTTAAGGCCTCTAGCTAATGTCTCTGTAACAGCAAACATTTCATCTTTAGCTTCTGTTTTTGACTCTGATATTTTAGTTATTTGCCTGTGTCTAGCATCTGGAAAGTTTCTTTTTTTAGTTAGCATGGCTTTATAGCTTTTGAAAGGTTATGGCTTAAGAATTTTTCTGTTTTTGGAAGCGAAAGGCGAAAAGTAGAAGAGTTGAGAAGAGAAGATGTGAAGAAGTTTCCATGGTAGCTTAACCTGTCGTATTAATCTAAAAACAGAGCGCTGATTTATCATATTAAAAATTAAGAAAAGATTAAAGATAGGAAAATACAGTAATAATTTAAACTCATTCTTTTGGGATAAACTCATTCATTAAAAATTAGAGATAAGAGCTAAAAACTATTTTTTTTGTACTAGTGAAGGAAGTATAATTACTGGGAAAAATGATAATTATTTAAAATAGATAGTATTTAAACACATAGTATAAATTTAAAGATTTCTTTAGCACTTATTTTTGATGTACTTTTCTGTAAATTACAAATGGCATGCTGATGAATGACATGTGAGACCTATCTTTAGCATTTTTGGCTTCCATTTTCATAATTATTTTCTTTTTCAGTGGAAACTGTTTTTCCTCCTTATGTTCAAGAGTCCATTCTCTCTTCTCTTTCAAAATATGAGAGGCCATGGGAGGCTTCTCGTTCTTGTTCACGGTTTCGATAAATGACTGATGGGGGTTAAAGACATGATTGTTTCTTAGGGATATTTTTAGTTTTGATGAAACAAAGGGAGACAGGATAGACAAATGGATCTGTAGTGGTAGAAGTTCCATATCAGCATGAGAGTAGGACATTTGTGGGTTCAGATTTATCTTGATAACTCCCCTAAAGTCATGTTATATAGATAATTGCCTTTGACCAAAGGTCAGCTCTGCCACTGATAAAAATCAAACTTAGTACATGTGTTTCTGAGAACATGTTTCTGGTGAAGTTTGAGAATATCATTAAAATGTGTAAGTATATTTACATAATTACTTATTTTGGAATTTCTCATATTAGACTCATTACATCTGCTTTATTTTGTGAGCTTTTTATCATAAGTTTAAAATCTAGTAAAAGTGTGAAAATATAGTAAAAATATAGTAAAAGGGTTTCTTATAACTTCATTGTACATCATCTAAGTAATCAAGTATGTAATAAAGATACATGAATACTGAATTATATGATGTAATCATATACCAGAGGTTATTGAATTTTGTTGAGTTTCTTACTGCTTTGAGAATTTGATAAGAGATTTCAATATATCACCCAGAAAAAAAATTATATAAAATCTGGATGTATAATGGCCATAAATTCCAAATCAGAACTTAGTTTAAAATCTCTGATCCTAGAACAGTTTGCAGCATACAGGTAAACTTGATATTGAACCATCCCAGAAATAGAATTGTTAAGTTTCAATCTAAGATGACTGTGCCTTGTTCTTTCCAATCTTTTTATGTTTTCTAAATCAGATATGTGAGGTTAGTGATATTAGTTTAAATTATGGGTCCCTAAGCAAAAGAAACAAAAATAGCAGATGACTTCTTTATACGAAACACAAAATTGCTGATTTATATTGGAGAGACACTTTTCTTCCCAGGTTTTCTCACCCTCATGTCCCTGATGTACATTCTTTTGCTACTCACTTGGGTCAGATGACCTTTTCCCCCCAGAGATATATACAATGTTCTTATAAGGTTTTTTTCTAAATCCCTTTTGCACTATTAAAGTCGTTCAATTTTAGTGTGAAATAGTCCTCAGGGACGTAAAGTCCTCTATGAAATAAAATTTAAGTCTATTTTTGATTACTACTTGGTGACTGCTAACTTAAACATATCTGTTTCCTTCACTTACGGTGACACACACACACACACACACACACACACACACACACACACACACACACACACAAGCCCTATTTGGCATATACTTATTTTTCAAAGTTAATGGAGTGAAGTGTGTATTAGACTTTTTTTTTTTATAAAAAAAGAAAGAGTATTTGAGAAGAGTTTCTTGAAAGCTTTTAAGATAATTAAGATAACGCATGGGTGTTGAGAATTACTATTTTTCATGCGCATATATTCTTATTGAACTGAATCTTCTGGAACATTGCTTGTTGTGAATTAATGTCATTTTGCACTCTTCTAATGCTTTCAGAAGTACGGCATTTTACAAAATTAGAATAACTCATCTCTATGTTGTAGATAACTTATATAAACCATTAAAAGATGTCTATTAGGTTGAAAGGGATGTTCACTGCAATCTAAACAAATCACTTGGCTTTTTTACAGATGACATTTATTAAAACCTATATCAGAAATGGAAAACAAAATTTGAAGTTTCCAAACAAACTTTATTTTACTTAACAAATAATGGAACATTAACATTATTATTCATGAAACTTATTCTTGAAAGATATTCTCATTAAAGGACATACTGGATTTCATGAGTTTCAATTTAGTAGGGGAAAAGCTCTACTTTTCATATGAATATCTTGATACTCATTAAGAATAATCATTGAAATGATTTCCTAAATTGAAGGATCGTGTTGTAGTTAATGACGCTTGTATTCAACAGTGCATCATTAAGAAGAGGCACGTTTCTCATGTAAAACATCCTAGGTTGTTAAAAGATGCAACATCGATTGTACTGCTATGGATATGTGCTGAGAAGTGAAGCCTGGCTTCATCTATGGCCATTTTGTAATGTGGAGGATTTATATAAATCATGTTAGTGCAGATTCTAGGAAACTGTAGACAGTTCCTTTGGGGATGGGATGGTCTCAATAAATTGAGATTGAGTTCAATCTTTGAATCAGGCATTCTTTCATATATATAAAATACACCTTAATTCTGCTGCAGAACACTTTACTTTTTACATTTTCTATGTTGTGTGTGTGTGTGTGTGTATGTGTGTGTGTATTGTCTTTTATGATCATTTTTTGCACTCATAGCTAATCTTCTCTGCTCAAGAATGGAAGGTCTGACTTTTGCTGCAGTGAAGCTCACAGGCTCAATGTAATTAAACTCCTGGGTCTTGAAAGCAGTTCTGCTGCTTACAACCTCTGTGATTTTGGACAAATTTCCTAAATCTTTAAGTCTCAGTTACCTCATATGTGATCAACAAGCCCAGTTTGCCTGGGATTTAGGGAGTTTCCTGATGCAGATTTTTCAGTGCTAAGACCAGGAAAGTCCCAGGCAGGCTGAGATAAACTGGTCACCTTAGCAAAGGGGGAAATGAAAGGACTTGCCACCAGTGGTGTGCTGGAGCCACCTCTACGAGCTATAGGAACCAATTGTCATAATTGTAAATTTAGTAGACCAATTGTAATATATTCGGAAATCTTGTAAGCTGTTGGTAGCTTGAAATCATCCATGTTGGGAGTGTTTCCACCATGATAATCAGCAAATTCTACAAATAAGGGCATTTTTTTTCCTCCTCAGAGAGCCAGTTAACCAGCATACCACTGCCTACCAAACAACAAGGTGGATTTAATCATTAATTGAAATAATCCATGGAAAATGCTTAGTGGAGCGCATGATACAGGGTAAGTGTTAATTCAGGGTAACTAATTATTCATTTATTACTATCATTGCTAATTTGTCATTGGCAGTCAATAAATATAAGTTAAACTTAACTGAACTCTGCCACAAGTCACTTTCTATCAATGACTTCAATGGAATTTTTTTAAAAAAATGTATCCAGAAGGTGGAATAAGTATATCTTCTGGGTCTCCAGACTATCAAACTGGTGGTTTTCTCCTTCTCCCCTTCTTATAAATTGTCTTTCTATGAACCTAGAAAGATCTGTCCTTTCTCCTGCTCCTCGATGGCCAGTCCCCAGATACTGCATGTCTGACTGGGGCAGTGATTCTTGCTCCAGGAGTGCATGGAAAATTGTGCATGGAGCATGGCAAATTGGATTATGCTAATTAGGTCTATTGGAGAGGACACAAAGAAGGTGGCCCCCTGTGTTGTGACTGAGACCACTACCACACGGCTTGCCCTTGCCCAGTGCCCAAATCTTTCCGGTATTTCTCTGATCCCCATTTTTAGTCTTTGAGATACAGAGTTTTAGACACCTCTTTAAATGCAAGTTCCTTACTTGGGAAAAGTAACACATTGGGTCATCAACAGAGTGTATATTAGTTTATCAAGTTGGCTCTAGCAAGAATCCTTGATTTAAGATACTTAACTCAGGAAGGTGGTAAAAAAAAATCTAGAATATGGAAGATTATAGTAGAAGGTAAGTGTGTGTGGGGAAAAGACTAAAGGCTTACAGTAGGCAGCATTAGGGAGTGTTGGTCCCTTGGAAGAGTCAATATTAAAGGATGGAGGGGAGAAATAGTGGACGATGAAGGGAAAGAAAGGCAAATATAGGTCTTTGATTCTTGGTTCTTGAGAACTAAGAGGGATTATCCCCGCAAGCTACTGAAACTTCAGATTTTAGAAAGAAGCTGGAGTCGAGAGGTAAAATAATATCAAACCCATAACAGACATGGGAATAGCCTATATCTTCAAGCAAAGAGATACAAGCATAAGAGTAAATATGTCTAAGCAATTCTATCTCTGGTTCATTAGGAATTGTAAGGTACGAAAAATGAGGACACTCTGCCTGGACCAGTGCAGGATGAAAGCATCCTAATTCCAATGTATTAGATATCATTTGAGGGTTTTGTCCTCTCTCTGGCTCCCTGAAGCAGAAGTCAGCAGGCATTCCATCCTTTGTAAGATCAATCTCTGAGGATGGGGATGTTTATTCGTGCTGAAGAGTCCTACTGGTCCCCCCAGCAAGACATTTCAAGGAGCGGTGTGTGAGCCCCTCAGTTCCTTCTTAGCACTAGGGCATTTTCAGCTGATCTCTCTGATTGCTCGCACATAGATCATGTAACATCATAAGAGAGGAGTTTCTGTAGCAGCTTACTTGCATTGAAAGTCTGCCTGTGATGTGAATGCCAGTTTCGGTGTTCTATATTGCTTAAGAGAGAAAGGGATGGGATGACTGAGGGGTACAGGGGAATCTGTACAGACCCAGGTGTTCAAAAGTGCTGGAGTAGAAAGCGGGAACAACTGGAAACAGCTTTCCCTATCCAGACACGCATCAGACACCCAGCATTTTGATTTTTCTTTTTTTTTGTCTTTCATTTTTGTTTTAAGATCCAATCTTTGTATTGAACTGGATGTTCTCTCTCTTTTTTTCTCTCTTCAATGGTCCCTTGGCTTTTAAACCTATTGACTGAAAGCTTTTTCCTTCTTCCACTCAATTATTCACTTCAGAATGTATCTACTCACGAGTACCCAGCAGCATGTTCCATTCACACGGTGGAACAAATAGAAAGAGACCGAAAATTTGCTCTATGCACTTCAGAATCTTGAATTAGAGACAAGAATTCAGGGTACATTTTTTTAAGTGAATAGTTAAATAATGTTACAAAGTCATATGTGATTTTAGGAAAGAAATTGCTCATCGGGGATAAAGAGTGGAAGAATGGAAGAAAATGTTCTGGCCTTTTGTGAGAATGTTACTAATCAAAAGTAAAAGATAATGAAAGTAGAAGAACAAAATTTTAGGCAAAGGAAACCAGGTTTTCAAAAGCACAGAGTTTGGAATAAACAGCGTGTTGTGTTTTTGTGGTGTTTGGTCTTTCACACAACAAATATTTACTGAGCCTTTACCATGTTTCCAGCCTGGTGCCAGGGAGCTGGGAATTAATCCTCAAAGTCATTGTTCTAGGAGTTGATATTCCAGTGCAGCCGATAAGTAAGTGAATTATTAAACAACATACTTTTAATTAGAGATGAGTAAGGTTGAGAAAATATTTACAAAGAAAGTGCTCATAGAGTCAGGATGGCCAGGGAAGACCTCTCTGAGAAGGTGACAATTTTACTGTGACCTGAAGAATGAAAAAGAACAAGGCATGTGAAGCACAGGGAAGAGCTTCCCAGACAGGGGGATGGAGTGAATGCCTAGGAACAGGAAACGTCTTGGCAGATGAAACCCAACCCTGACTGCACATTAAGATTACCTGGGGAGCTCTTCAAAAATACCTATAATTGGGCCCCACCTTCAGAAAACTTTATTTAATAGGTTTGGGGTGGTGTCCAGGCATGGATTAAAAAAAAATAAAAAAACCCCTAAGGTGATTCAAATGTCAGCCAAGGCTGAGAACACAGGTGGATTAGAGAGCGGCGGTTCTCAAACCTCAGCATGCACAGAATCACCTGGAGGCTTTTATTTTACTTTTTTTCTTTTCAATTACAGTCGACCTTCAGTATTATTTTACATGTTTCAGGCGTATAGCATAGTATTTAGACGTTTATATAATTTACAAATTGATCCCTGATTAGTCTAGTAGGCACCTAGACTAGTTATTATAATATCAACTATATTCCTTATGCTGTACTTTACATCCCTTGACTACTTGGTAACTACCAGTTTGTACTCCTTAATCCCTTCCCCCTTTTCACTCATCTCCCCAACCCCTCTCCCATTTGGCAACTATCAGTTTATTCTCTATATCTATGAGTCTGTTTCTGTTTTGTTTGTTTATTTTGTTCTTTAGATTCCACATATAAGTGAGATCATATGATACTTGTCTTTCTCTGTCTGACTTATTTCACTTAGCGTCATACCTTCCAGGTCCATTCATGTTGTCACAAATGGTAAGATTCCATTCTTTTTTTATGACTGAGTAATATTCCATTGTATATATGTACCATATCTTCTTTATGCAATCATCTTTGATAGACACTTACATTATTTCCATATCTTGGCTATTAAATCCAGATGGCTGAGTCCCATCCCCAGAATTTCCGATTTAGTTTACCTGGGATAGAGTACAAGTATTTGCATTTCCAGCAAGTTTCCTGTGGATGCTGATGCTGTCGGTCTAAGAATGGAACTTGAAAACCTCTGGGTTTGAAAATAAAAGCAGAGGTTGGTGTTGGATGATGAGGGCAGTGATATGAAGGAAGGTAGGAGAAGGAAGTTGGAAGTTTTGTCCTGGAATGAAGAAATGCAGAGCAGAGCCACCTGAATCCAGAAATGATGAAGGCTGGTGTAAAACTGGGAGGATGGTTCTGGATGACCAAGAAGTCCAGACACAGATGGCGGGACAAATGAGAAACCTGGAGGACTGCTCTGTATGAGCAGGGATGACCCAGCAAGCAGTTGAAGATCTGGAGGACTGTTTAGAGTGAGCAGTTTAAGACATGTGTGACAGGGGACAGACACATGAGAAAGTGGACAGACACAAAAATGGCCAAGGAAAAAGGA
Organism: Pteropus alecto; assembly: GCF_000325575.1. Lineage (NCBI taxonomy): Eukaryota > Metazoa > Chordata > Mammalia > Chiroptera > Pteropodidae > Pteropus > Pteropus alecto. Next base: position 8,864,960 of record NW_006431920.1, on the reverse strand, counting down.
ACAACTAGGACTATTGTGGAGTTTGAGGGAGAGCGCAGGGGAGGAGTCATTGGTGTATAGATGATGTTTCAGCCACGGGACTAAACGAGATCTTTGAGAGAAAATTTAGGTAGAAGAAGGAAGCTAAAAAGCAAAGACTAGTACTACTAATAATGAAAAGAAAGTTGATTAGGTAGAGAGAAATCAGATGAAAGCCCTTGAAACTGCTTACTCATTCATAGAGCAGACAAGTAATGAAATCAGTGAAGAGGGTCAGTTGTGAGGACCTGGGATAAGCATGTTCTGCCTTAATAGGTAGCAGAGACATGACTCCAGGTGATTGCAGTCATTCAGAATTACAAGTCATCTTTCAGCCCTACTGTATTGTAGGTGCTAATGTATTGTATGAAGCCCTGGAGATGGGCTTCGATTTTTAAACACCATACATGTTGATTCTTTCAGCCCTACTGTATTGTAGGTGCTAATGTATTGTATGAAGCCCTGGAGATGGGCTTTGATTTTTAAACATCATACGTGTTGAATCGGTGCAAACTAAATCCTACTGTGTTTGTGGGCCATTTGCAACCTCTAAACTACTTAGTATCTAGATGCTCTGTGTCCCTAAATCTTTGTCATGTGAGTGAAAGAATAAGATATCACCCAGAAGTGTCGGTGTTTAAAAAAAATGGAGAAGGAGGATTAGAGCTTACATATGAGTTGATTTATATAAGCATAATAGGAATTAACAGTAGCCACATGAAGAAGGGAATAGTTCAGATCACGTTTATGGGGCTATACTCCATTTGGGACATTTAATAGCAAAAATGATCAGGATACACAAGCGGGCATTCAGACAAAAATGAACAAGAAGGTGAGGTTCTTCTTTCCCAGGTCTACAGAGGAATGACTGAATGACTTGGGGGTAATTTGCTTGAGAGAGTGACTGACTACTCCGACGGTCAGTGTAACTATCTTCGAATTTTGAAGAACGTCATTAGAGAAAGGAATATGATTTATTCCAATTAGCACAAATGGGTGGAAGTTTTGTGATATAATTTTCCCCCAATTTAATAAACTTTTTCCCACAGTCAGAACCATCTCAGGTAGCGTGAACTGCCCCAGGTGGTAATGCACATTCCATTCCCAGAGGCAACCAGCCACAATATGTATGACCATTGGGTAGAAATGGTGTCGAAGGGATTTAAACGTGCCAAGGATTTTGGGGAAGATGACCATTTATAGCCTGAAGTCTATGTATTTCTTATTTTACGTCTTCTTGCAGATGAACAACACTCGGAGAACTCGTGTAACGTAAAACAAATGACATGTTCGTGGATCTGATTTGTAACCATCACTTCCCTGGAAAATGCAGGAAACCACGAGGTGTGAGTGATTGTAATTTTGGGTCATGTTCAATCTGAACACAGTCCTGGGTTTTATAACACATTGTAGCATCAAAGACTAGGAAGCAGGAGAGATAATCAGATGTAACACTGGAATGTGTAAGTTTAAATCCTTTTGCTATTTTTAATAAGAACATTTATTAAGTCCCTATCAAGTACCAGTTTCTATACTAAACTTTTTTATGTTTTCTTGTTTTGTCCTTTTAATAACCCCATAATGTTGCTACACTTGGAACATCTATTTACTGCTTGAGGGAAAGTTAAGGCTCAAAATCAGAACGAGCAAACTTTGGACATGCCATTTAGTCTCTTGGAAAATTAATTTTGTATTTATGAAACGAATATACTGTTTTTAACTTGGAAGTTTGTTGTGAGGCTCATCATTAAATGAGCATCTCCATATGAACTTCTGGTAAATTGTTAAATGCAGATGTCACTGTAAAAACATACATGGATCTATGAAATAGAACCTCAATGTATTTCTCCATGGCTACTTGGGTAGAGAGATAAAAGGAGTGATTTAAAATCATTTATAGTTCTATGTTATGCCTTAGAAATAATGAAAAGAAAGATTAAAAGGACAAACTGCTATGCAGGCAGATTTTAATATTTAAAAATCAAGCCCATAATAGGATAAGCAATTGTCACTATGTGAGACCTTACAATTTAAATGCTAAAAGTATAAAAGCAGAATATAATAATATTCATATTTTCAAGCAATAGTCAACCAAGTGGCCCTTTGCTTTAAAATATCTGAGAAACCTGATTTTTAAAAATATAAAATATGAGTTATATCTTATTTCTTCTGAAAGAGTGGGTAGTACTAGTGTTAACTCTCAAATCCATGTTAATTAAAATCAACCAATTATTCACCAGGTCTTTATTGAGTTTGCGTGTTTTGACAAATAAAGTCGTATTTCCTTTTGCAGATACACATAGCCTTTCACCAAGCTCTTTAGGAAATGAACTCTCATTTTATTGTATTTACATATAAACTAGAACTGTTATTCAAAGAAGTATTTGAGATTCCACATATCTAGCTGACAATGTAAATAAAATTAGTAAGTTTTTCTTAATGTTCTTATGTTTTGAAACTATATATTATTAACATATTTTAGGATACTCAAAGTAGAGTGATGTGTCTATCAAACACTTTCTTATGAAATAAGCTGCTTGTTCCCTTCTCTGCATCTTTTTTATTTATTTTTTTCCTCCTTCTTAAAGTTTTATCTTCTTTCAGGCTCATCCATGGGTTAGTTCAAGCCCTATTTGGTTCGTTCAAGCCATGAAGCCTGCATCAAATACTGGAGTTCGATTTGTTCCCATTTTTACAGTAGCTACTGTCTATACTACCAACTAAAATGCTTACTATGAAAGAGTGGAACTTGATTGTATTTCCCTTCGGCAGTCTGTGAAAGATGCCTTAAATGGATGCTAATATGGAAAAGAGGGAAGAGTTTCACAGTCTTTCTGTTGGAACCATTAGGCCTGACCTATGACTCCTCTGACCTGATCTGATGAGACTCTCATGAGCAGGACTAAGATTCCACAGTGCATAACTTGAAAACCACTGGGGAAAAAGTCAGGAAGCCCAATTTCCACAAGGATAGGATAAGTAATATCCAAGAGGGAAATGGACTGGTGGAACTGGACTGCAGCGGGGTGTGCTCAGCCTACAGGGATAGCTACATCTCACTGCGGTGTACTGATGTCAGGTGGACCTTCAGACTCATTCTTTCCAAGTATATAACTCTTCAGCAAAAGCCAGACTGCCAGATTGCCTTTAATATAATTTTCTCAACATTTGAATGATGGTGATAAATTTATATATTTATAAGATAATGGATAGACAAAATAAAGCATAACTGCTGGCCAAATTTGGACTGCAAACTGCCAGATAATGACCTCTTCATTCTCTAATGCGGACACCAGGAAGGACAAGGTCATGCATTTTATACTTATTATTTTATCTTCAGTATCAAGCAGGTGTCCAAATTTGTTGAATAAAAGACTAAATAATGAACCACTCGGTTAAATAGACCACTATCATAGTGTCTCCAACAGAGTCATTGTTTTATGAATTAAGTAAAAGCAATGTGGTGCAATAGAAAGAGCATCTGTTTAGAAGAGAGATGTGGGTTGTAGGAGGTCTAAACCTGCCTACTACCATGTATGGAGTTTTAGGCGATTTACTTTACTTATGTGGGTCTTAGTTTCCTTATCTATAAAATGCTGAGACTAGATTACAATGTTGGATTATATAGTTTTTCAAATGATGTTTCAAGGAGCCTTTAAGATTTAGGGGGAGGTGATTCAAGAGGATTCTGAAGGGATAAGATGGGAGCCTAACACAAAGGAAGTCTTCAGGACTTAGAAATTCAGAGTAAGATTACATTGCCTTTTTGATAAATCATGGCAGAGTAAACATAATTATTCTTCTGCTTCTTCCCAGAACTCTAACATGACAAGAAAGAGATTTCTTTTAAAGGTAGAAACACATGCAGACCAAGAGAATGAGAATAATATAAGAGCAAAAATAAATGAGACACTGTGGATTTAGCAGATTCAAGAATGCTTAACTCTAAGTCAGCTAGCTATATTTATACTAATCATTGTGAGACTATTTGACTCTAGATCATGTCCGCGTACAACATTTAACATATCTTTTACAAGAATGCATTTGAACAAAAAGTTCTAATGCTAAAAAAAATATTGTAAACTCCTTAACTAGAAGAAGGCCTACATGGTGTTACTGTCTAATGATTATTCTCTGTACAGTAGGCTGTATTGTGGAAAGTCGTGGATATTGTACATATCTCCAAGTCCTAACACAACATACTAGATGGGCACACAGCGGTAAACCCATAAATGCTTCCTGTCAAGACCATATTGTTCTGGTGTCTTTACTCGCGAAAGTCAGAAAGTAGAGTGTGAGGAAAGGCACAGCACCCTCTCTGGTAATGAGTACCGTGAAATTCCATGCTCATCAAGTCCATTGTCAAATTTTCCATTTATAAAATGCCTGTAAGAATTGGATACCCAAGTCATTTGTTATAGTAATTCATAAATTGGCATTTCAGAGCCAAGACAACAAGTATGGCCAAAGAATCATTTCTGATGAGATCAGCAATAGCAAAACTGAAGCAATCTCATTTTAGAAAATATCTAAATGGAGATCACTCATCAATGTGTTTCAGATTCTTTCACAACTTCCAATATGAGGGGCAGAGCTGTGTTTCCTTGAGGTAGAATTTCAGTGAAACACTTTTCAATTCATTTTACACAGCTCTTCGTAGATTTGTAAGAAGATAAACACTATGTAAGCACTCTGGTCACTTGAGAGGAGAGTAGTTATGTGACTCATTTAACAGGCAATTACCTGTTTTAAAAAAAGAGACAAATATCCTGTGTCTGACAGAGGCTATGCCTGTATGACAGGAACCAAATGTTCGAAATTGTAAAAAAGAAATTTCTACAGTGAGGTTGATTCCGAGGTCCTTTACAGAATTCACTGATCTTAGACTAATAGTTAAAAACAAATGCTTGATGGAATTGTTCTGTATTTTGACATCTTGACTGTGATAATGGTTGCACAAATCTACACATGCAATAAAAATACATAAAAATAAACATGACACACACACAAGTGCATGTAAAACTAGTGAAATCTGAATAAAGTGGATAGATTGCATCAATGTCAGTATCCTGGTTGTGATATTATATTACAGATTTTAAAGATGTTATCATTGGGATAAACTGGGTAAAGGGTATACGGTATCTCTATGTATTATTTCTTACAACTGCATGTGAATCTATAATTATCTCAAAATAAAAATTTATCAAATATAGCAGTTACTAACCACATGTATTGATTTGGTAATTACTGCCAACTTGGCCTGATGGCTTACTGTCATCATTCCAATTGTATGTCCTGTGAAAGAAGAATGTGACTCTGACGGGCATGTGGGCTTCACAAAGAAGAGCACCTTTCAAAAAGCTTGTGAATTAAAAAATGTCATTGTTGATAGTAGAATTTAGGTTAAGATGTGATTCTCTTTCTTTTCACCTCTCATGCATGGGTTGCTATTAAGGATTAAAGTAATTGGAATGGTACCCTGCATTTATTTCCTTGGAGTACACTATGTGGCAATACGCCGACAGTTTTGTTCAGCTCTACATCAGGTTGATAGGGATTTTGGACAGATGGGCCATTTGACCCTTCTCCTGAGAGCATCCTCATGGTAGATTGCATTAATGGTCTTTATTCATGCCCTTTGCCAGGTAACTTTGCAGAACTCCCTCTGTGAGTTTGTGTCAGGCATTAGGTTAACAGACATAACTAAAGAGAGGCTTAAAAAGCACTTGTGTGGTTGAACTTTCTGTCTTGCACTTAGGCCATTACGAGGACAAGAATGTGCTTAGACTAGTCCACTGATCCTAGAAGGAGGATGAGAGAAATCTGAATCAGAGCTGTCCAGTTAGATGGCGCTAATCAAACCCATCCTGAAGCAGGATCCCTAGGTCACCTGCAGACAAACAAGTAAGCCCAGTCCACAGAAATTGCCTTGTGGGTACATACATTTTAATAATGATTGTTGTTTGAAGCCATGGGTTCTGAGGCAGTTTTAGATGCAGCAGTAGTTGATAAACACTAAAATTGTGATGATGACTATTAGATTTCAGATAGGTGCCTGATATCTGGCAGATCGGAATAGAGAGGCATTGGAGGGGGAGATGTTAATACTCCAGGCTTGTAGGAATTAAAATACAAAGTGGCAACTTGGTTACAGAAAATGGACAGATGTCACTTATTAAAGTTGAGGGCAAAAGATCTGCCAACGTCATGTTTGCGGCCATGTTTGAGGACCTGTTTGAAGTCATGAATTAACCTGATACCAAACCACCTAAGCTTTTGAATGAAATTCTTTTGACTAAAGACCAAGTGAGGCAAACCAGCAAGAGGGGATTAAGTGGCCTTAACCACAAGGTCTTTGGAGGAAGCAGAAAAGTGGGAAACTTTAGCTTCCATCTAGGTCTTTTTTTTTTTTTTCCTGTGTTGCCCCATATACTAAACATGTTAGTCTTTACAGGCCATGTCATCTCCATCACAATGGTCAATATGTCTCCTGTAGCACAAAAGCAGCCACAGGCAACATGTAAACAAATGAGTGTGGTTGCATTCCAATAAAACTTTCTTTACAAAAACAAATAGTGGCTGGAATTGGCTCTTAGGCTAGAGTTGGCTTACCTTTGATCTTGTAGTTGTCTCGTATTATTGAATAAAACATTTAAAATTATTTCTTTGTGAACAGCTTAAAATAAAGGTGGTATGTATATGGCATATATACCTGGAGTCTCCACCCCCCCACATCCCCACACCCCCAAACCCTCCCACACTCCTATCTCCCCCACCCCACCCCTACTCCAGAGCCAACAATAGACATTACTAAGTGACCCTGGAACCCTTTGCCCCAGTTTGGAAACATCCTTTGAATTCTTCACCCCACAGCAATAGAGTCAGTCATTATCAACCTATAATTGCTTGCAAGCTACTTAAAGGACAACTACGTTCTAACCTTAATTCAAAGGCTTCTCTTTTAGTAGCTATAGAAAAATATCACAACTTTAAAAAGTCATTATGAATCTAAGGGTAACTTTTCTGACAATAAAATAGAGGTAACTAGTTGTAAAATAATAGTAATAATTTGGAAAAATTTTTTTAAAGTTTTATTATGTCAGTGCATTTCCTTTCTCAGTGTATGTATTTGCTTTTGAAGTTGTGAAATTGGATTGGGGATACAGTAGAGAACATGAAGACCCACACTAGGAAGCATCTTTCTGATTAAGCTAACTCCTGGAGTTCAGAACTGTGAAAAAGAGAGGCCATTGAAGGTGGGCAGGGGAGCTTGTGAAATCAGGTAATGACCTTGGCAGGATGACCCATGCATCTAGCGAGACCATGCGCTGTAGACTATGAGACATGATGATGAGACAAATTGGAAAAAAATCTTAGTAACTCATTTTCTAACTTCAGTGGAGATGAATGTAATCTTTACCAGAGAGGTGTGATGGCTGCAGGTGAAAGAAAGTTTGAGTGAAAATTGTAAGCATTAGTGGCTATTTTGAGGAAATCTGTCAAAATTGAAAAGTACTTTTTCCTTATGGTCCGACAAATCCAATATGGATTATTGATCATGATTTTCAGTAGTTTCACTTATGCACTGAGTCTAAGTTGTCAGGCACATATTGACTCCTGCTCAGATTTTTAAATTTCACTATTAATTCCAAGACACCCTAGTTTCTAGTCAACACCTCTTTGTTAATGGGGCCTGAATATGTTACCTCTGGTATAAACAGTAAGATGCAACACTAGCCTTCTGTACTAACAATGTGATTTCTTTATTGCAGCCATTTTCTCTCTCTCTCTCTCTCTCTCTCTCTCTCTCTCTCTCTCTAATTCAACATTGGCATACACTACAAAGTGATCACTCCCCAATGTCTAGTTACTATCCATTACCATACAATTGGCCTCCACCCCTTTCACTCACCTCCTAAACCCCTTCTTCTCTGATAACCACCTATTTGTTCTCTGTACCCTTGATTTTATTTTTGTTTTGTTTTGTTTCATTTGTTCATGTTTTTAGATTCCACGTGTGAGTTAAATCATACAGTATTTGTCTTTCTATGTGTATAGTGAAGGAAACCATCATCAAAATTAAAAGACAACCTACTGAATGGGGGAAGATATTTGCAAATCATGTATACAATGAGATTAGCATCCAAAATATATAAAGAACTCATTCAACTCAACAACAACAACAACAAAAAACAAATAACCTGATTAAAAAATGGCTGAGAATCTGAATAAACATTTTTTTCAAAGTGGACATATAAATGGCCATAGGCACATGCAAAGATGATCAACATCACCAATATTAGGAAAATGCAAATAAAAACCACAGTGAGATATTACCTCATACCTATTAGAAAGGCTATTAAAGACAAAAAGAAAGAAAAGAAAGGAAGGAAGGAAGGAAAGAAGGAAGGAAGGAAGGAAATAAGGAAGGAAGGAAGGAAGGAAGGAAGGAAGGAAGGAAGGAAGTCTCCCTTTCCTTCCTGTTTGGACATTGCTATTTGAGGGTATGACGCTCAAGAAAGAAAGAAAGAAAGAAAGAAAGAAAGAAAGAAAGAAAGAAGAAAGAAAGAAAGAAAGAAAGAAAAAGAAAAAGAAAAAAGAAAGGAAGAAAGAACAGAAAAGAACAGAAAAGAAAAAAAAGTGTTGAAAAGATTGTGGAGAAAAGATAACCTGCATACACTGTGGGAGTGTAAATTGGTGCAGTGACTTTGGAAAACAGTATGGAGATTCCTCAAACACTTGTGAATAGAACTATCATATGATCCATACATAAAAATGAACTGAAGATGGATTAGAAACTCGAATGTCAGACCTGAAACCATAAAATTCCTGGAAGAAAATTGGGCAGAAAACTCCTTAACATAGGTCTTAGTGATACTTGTATCAAATTAAAAAGCTACTGCACCGCAGCCATTCCTGATGGTGCCCTCATCCCTGGGTAATAGCTGTGAACAGCTTGAACCCTGCAGGCAATTTTCAACTAAACTCTCTCTCCACTCTGGTAGAAAGCCGGTTTGTAAACTTGTGATTCATCAGATGATGTGATCAGTCTGCAGTGAGGGCTGGGGAATTCTGATAGTGACATGTGAAAAGAGGTAATAGTTCTGGGTAGGATCTGCTGGCAGGTGGTTAAGGCGTTAGCTGTGCAGTCATTTAACAGCATAAACTTGGAAACACAGAGCAGAAGTTTG
>NW_006431920.1:8852707-8855664 GCF_000325575.1 Pteropus alecto | reverse complement strand
AATGACTTTTGAATAAGGGACTTTCTCATCCCTGCATTGACAGAAAGGGTTTTAAAAGACCAAGTCAGTTGAGGTTCCTTTTGTAAGTAGGAGTTACTGATGCCTTAGAATCACATGGGGCTTGGTGGATAAAAAAGCCATGACTTGATTTGCATGGCTAACTGAAAGACAGAGGTTTGGGAAGAAATTGCTGCTAATTTCCTTGAGTAAAGATTTACTGGCACTCTTATGAACTTCCACTCTTTCTTTGACACCTCTCCCATTGACACCTATTCACTGCCACCACCACCACCACCAACCTCCCCCCACCCCCACCCCCCGGACCCTGACGCATTGCTTTGAGCATGAGAATAGGGAAAGGAAAAAGGACCTCTCATTTCTTGTCTTTCTCTTCCGAACCTTGATCATCCTGTCCAAAATGGCTGGTCAGATGAGTTGCCAGTGAATTTGAATCTACCAGAGATAGGTGTCCATCAAATCTTAATCAGAAAATAGCTATCAAAAGTGCAGATATCCCCAGTGTGTTAAGACTCGAAGTTTCTAGACAGAACTTGGAGGGGTCTCCATGATGACTTTCTGTTGACACAATCTCTCAGCCCCTTTCCTTCTAATTTTTTTCCTCTGCTCTTAATCCCCTGAGAGGTGGACAAAGGAAAGAGGGAAGTTCAGGGCAATGGGATCAAGAATTAGAGGAAGAATAAAAAAAGGAGGGGGAGTTAAAGACCATGCATGTGTGAGGCTTCTGGCGGAGTCTTCACAGACGAGAGCTAGAATTTATTCATCATAAAGGCTTTCTTTCCATAATTATGTTCTTCATATGGTTTTAGGCACTTGTAGTCTGGCCAGTGAACAAAACATCTGTGTATAGGAAAGTGGTGAAATTTGCAAAGTATTACTCTTAATTGTATTTCTACTTTACTGCTTTCATTTTCTTTCCAAATCAGAAGCTCAGGAAATTCCCTGGTTCTTTTATTAGGAAGATAATAAATAACAGGGTAAAGATGTGAGATTCACTGAGTCTGAATGAAATGCAAGAAATTATTATTGTGAAATGGTCCTCTTAATAAATAATGTTGCTAAATGGAATTTCAGTGTCTAGTTGACTGCTGACTTAATACGACCTAAATACAAAATAATAAAGCTTGTCTAGAGAAAGTCATCTTAAAGTTTATTAAGGCTATTTTCCTCAGTTCGTACACCTGCTGGTAAATCATTTATTTTCAGTGATAGAGTTATTATAGATTGAATAACCTATATTATGATCCTTCTGAGTTAAAGTGGGAGTGATACACAGTATCCCATCTGGAGACATCATGCGATGTGTGGTATGATTGACTAGAGGGGACAATCACTTTCTTTAAAATGAAGTTTACTGCAGAGAAATATATAGGGAAAATATTCTGTAAACCTTAAAATACCAAGTATTTACATCTTTATCAATGATCATATGGTCTCTCTCTCTCTCTAAAACCCTGTCACTGTACATTTTAACATGATTGTAAACACAGTGTTCTGTGTTTTTGCTTTCCTTGCCCAACATATTGCGTGCATATTTCCATAATGGAATACGCAATACAATTTTAATGCCCACAAACAGTTCACTGTATTGATATATTTAGTGAATGTTTTAATACTTCTCTGTTCTGAAACTAATATCTGAACATCATGTAATTGGAAGTAATTTTTAACTGAATTAAATATGTATGCACTTGTTTCCCAGGACACACAAATCTGAAAGATGCAAGATCCAGTGTTTATACTTCTCACTAAGAATAGCTTTTGGCTCTGGCCCCCACAATTATAATTCCGAACTTCAAACCACAAGTCCCTCCCTTATGATGGCAGAGTCTCTTGGAGGATTCACACATATTCTCGGAGATCCATTATCATTTTCCTCTTTGTCCCCATATAGCTCTTCATCTACTATGTTTAATATCATCCTACTGCCTCTTCACTGCCTTTCCAGCTTTCTGAGTGTTGATATTTATTTCTTCGTTGTGGTCCTAGCGCTACTAACACATGGGAAGTTACTGTCCCAAAGAGAGTGAAGAAATCTCGTTCTATCTGCAATAAAGTTATCTTGTTGGTCCTCAGTATAAAACAGGCTCTCGCTCATTCATTCATCTATCTATTCATTCATCCATTCATTCATCCAACAAGTGGTAATGAGCACGTCCGATGGCTTTGGTCCCACGCATGGCATTGGGGTTGTAATAGTGGCCATGACGAGGTAGTTTCTCCCTCATGGAGATTCGGACTGTGATGTCATCCATTAATTCATGTTAATAAGGTTGCGTTTTCAATCCAACTTGTTTTTGGTTTTTGTTTTTTGTTTTTTCCCTGTTTAGTATTACTCCACCCCCTACCATCCTCGAACATGGTGAACTTCTCTGGGAATGACTATTCTCACCACTGATATCCAATCAATAGCCGTAGGGCAACATAGTACATTTTCTCCTCCACCAAATAAAATCTTCCTTTATCTAACATATTTATTGAGAGGTTAAAGATGTCTCTAGCATTTCCTCAGAACCTCAGTTTTGAAAGTATCAATGCATCACATCTATTTGCTGTCTCTCTCATAGACTAACTATGAAGACACCCAGAATAAAATACTTTTTTTGGAATTTCATTACCCATATGTAAATATTTTTGCTTAAAAATGTATGTAAAGTACCTCAAGTTGAATATAAGTAATATAGACCCATGTGTTTCACAGGTTAATACACATGCACTATGCTAAAATGGCTAAAAAGAAGAGTCCTGGAGGCTGATGACAGTGTCCCAGAAACCGCCATCTACTACTGGAAGCATCTAAGTTATATATTGATTTATCAGTGAGGAGGTTGAAGGAGGTAGGGAGAAAGGTGAAGTGGGAAACCAGCCACTTTCCCTTAAGAAGCCTACATCCTAATAAAATGGTAATTAAGTCTAAATTCTAAGCCACTGGAGAGCTA
>NW_006431920.1:8844816-8852697 GCF_000325575.1 Pteropus alecto | reverse complement strand
CTCTTTCCTGAGTACCCCTCATGTACATCTGAGGTATACAAGTGCATAAACTTCTCTTTGCTTTTCTCTTGTTAATCTGCCCTTTGTTAAGGAGTCTCAGCTAAGATTTCAGGAGGGTAGAGGGAAAATTATTTTTCCTCCCCTGTAACAGTCAAAAGAGATGCGTTTTGACCTTTGAGGTTATTGAGAACGTATATAAAAGTATCCTGTACAATGTCCTGGCATATGGTTAACCAGTTAATAGAAGTTGATTCCTTCCTTCTTGTTTCTCTTCCTCATCCCCTCTTTCTTTCCTTCTTTCCTCACAAAACTTTATTTCTACTTCTCGTTATTAAAGAGCTGATAATCTATTTCTTAACATTAAAACTAATTTTAGTGGTAAACAGATTTTTATCCCAATATCAAAATAAAAAAAACATAATTATTTAAAATTTCACAAAACAACGTAACGCTGTCGAATCTGATAGACAAAATCAAAGTGGTATTCATAACAAAACAACACAATTTTCATGATAGTAACAATAAAACCCCAATATTTATAGAGGTTTACACATATACCGACTCCTTTTATCTTTATTATAATCCTGTGACACAGATTTTATTGCCACCTTCACAAAGGCTTAAGTAATTTAAAGTAGCTTCCACAATAAAGCATCTAAGGAATGGTAGGAATAAGATTTGAACTCAACTCTTCTAATTCTAAATCCTAGATTTATTCTTTTATACTTTGTTGCTCAGGTTTGCAAATAGTTGTGTAAACAACACAATTCTATAAGCTTTCCCTTACAGAAGTTTCAGATGTTTATACCAAAGCTTATGAGAAAAACCATAGATTTTCCTCATTGTCCTCCCCTTCAGTCATTTCACATTTGACACAGACACAAACATGCATATCTGCATGTATATAGCTGTGATAGAATCAAGCCTTCATACCTTTTGTTACAGTTACATGTTGTGACATATTTTTGTGCACGTATTTCCTGATAAACCCGTATAAATTCCTGTGATATTCCTATTCGAGTCTATGAAGCATTTCTAAAGTAATGGCCTCTGAAAGAATAAACTAGATGTTAAAATGATTTTAATCTTCCATTTTGAAGAAATGATTTAATCACAGACAACATTTATTTAATACTTATTGAATAGCCAGGCTTGCAATTTTAAGGCATTAGCCACATACATTAATCTCTCTGGCTTTTATTTCACAAATCTTTCAGAATGCTGTCATTAGTTTTGTGGTATCTCAAATTGCCTTCTACCAGCAGGGAAACTCTGCCACTGACTACGGTTAACATATGGCCATGTGGGTGGGGACAATGAGGATTGAGGTAATGGCAGACTGAAAAGAAATGCACTCTCCAAGTGAAAGTGTAGGAAGAGAAAGAAGGATTTTGGTATAAGTAGGGAAACTAAATGAAATAACTTGAATCTTGGTGAGAGAGGTTTTGTTCTCTATTCAGCCCCTCATCTCCACCTCGATACCTTCTGCCTCCACGTGCTTGACAGGTTTATGTGAACAAGCTGCTGGAATCAACTATGGAGAAAGAATAGGGCCTCACCATTGGAAGATAAAGAAATGAACATGTTACTGGTTGTAGAAGAGAAGAGCCCCCACGAAGCTCTGAAAAAATTCCCAGTTCAATAGGAAATTCAGCCAAGGTCATGAACAAGAGATGGACTGAAGCGGTGATGTGGGAACCCCTATAATGGCAGCTTTAGAAACATTTCCTCTCAACTAGGACTCTGCCATAGGATGGAATAACTCTCTGGAGCTGGGGTTCCAGAGTTATAGTTCAGGGGTCTTCATGATCAAGACCAGTGTCACTATAAGCCTTAATTACAATGGTCCCCCCTTGTTCATGGGGTGTCTGTTCAAGATCCCCAGAAGATGCTTGAATCTATGGATAGTACTGAACCCTATATATACTATTATTTCCTATACATAATATACTTATGTTAAAGTTTAATTTATAAATTAAGTACAGTAAGAGATTAACAACTAATAATAAAATAGAATAATTATAATAATATACTGTAATAAAAGTCATATATATGGCCTCACTCTTAAAATATCTTGGTGTACTGTACTCACCCTTTCTTTGTGATGATGTGAGATGATACAATGCCAACGCGATGAGGTAAAGTGAGCTGAATGACACAGGCATTGTGACTATAATGTTAGGCTACTACTGACCGTCTGACGATATGGCTACTCATTGACAAAAGGAAGCGGGGATGTATAGACAGTGACGGTATGTTGGAAAAAGGCATGATTCATGTCCTGGGTGGGATGGAGAGGGGCAGTGCATGATTCCATCATATACTGAGAATGGAACGCATTTTAAAACTGATAAATTGTTTATTTCTGGAAATTTCCATGAAATATTTTCAGATCATGGTTGACCATAGGTAATTGAAACTGCGGAAAGCAAATCCATGAAGAATGAAACCACAGATAAGGGGGGACCCTTTATAGTTAGATTGTAACGGGTAGAATTTAGTCGGATTGAGTATCACGTGTAAACGCAGACAAGAATGAAAACAGGACTTTTAGGTTTACTCTTCAGGTCCAAAGGCATGTCTCTTAAACTGTGATACAGGCAAAAATGTAACACACATATTAAAAGAGTATTCTTCAGAGTTTGTGAAAATGAGTTCAATTTATAGGAAATGATAGAAAATGAAACCTTTTCTATCATTTCCTATAAATATCAGTACTCTCATTCTTCTCTGAGGCATTAAATGCCACAGTTTAATGGGAAGGTTACAAATGAGCTACAGGGGAGAAAAGAAGACAATCTTCAGACATACAGAGTAAGCTTTTTCTTTATTGTTACCTTAATAAAATTATAATCTATCAAGAAAAATTACCATCATCACAAATTTGGATCATCCATTTTGCAACCAATGATGAGAAAATAATGACTAAGGACAAATTTAAAAGATTTGCCTTAAATTATTAACACCATCACTGCATTTCGATGTACAAATATGAAATAACAATTACTTGGCAATCATTTATAAATTCTAAATTGCACCAAATAGTACATGTTCTTAGATACACTGAAGAAAAATGAAGGAATTCTATTAGTTAGTAAGTGCCCCTATCTATGCCTGCTTATCTATCTTCTTCCCCATTATGTTGTAATGTATCTAGAATATCTCCATGGTAACTTCTAGGCACACATCTATCTATGTAACTAAATATTTTCCATTTGTCTCATGTATTTATTTTATTTTATATATGAATTTGCCTTTTCACAAAACTACATTTATAAAGGTAAAAACTACAAAGGTAAATTATATATACACATATATACACATGTGTACATGCACACACCCAAATTTTCAAAGAATTTAAAATTATTTAGGAAGAATGGATACAGTTAGCACAGATCAGTTAAGGTAAAAAAAAGTCATTGAAAGTATTAGATGGGGAAAGGAAATTGCAGCAGGATGTTTTAAATATTCTGATAGTTCAGTGGCCTGAGAAGAAAGAAAAATGTATTGCATCATGATGTGGTTCTCATTTGATAAAAAAAAGAAAACATAAATTTGTCTTCATCCTCGATTGACACAGGTATTCATTGTGTTATCTCTTTTATAAAGTCTGATAATTATAATTTACAAGAATCTTACCATTTTGAAAAAGAAAAACCTAAATACAAAATATATGGAAACATGTGTCTATTTCATTTATAATCTCTAGTAAAAGCCAAGGAATTTAACTGCAACATACAGGTCTGAATACCTTTATGGAGCTAGCATGTCAAAATTCGCTCTGAGAGGTCAAGCAAAAGGCGACCGACCTAGTTACTTGGTGAACTAGGTAAAGTCCCTCTTTTCCATATTCTTTGATGCAACTTTTCTGTGCTGCTACCCGGTCACATTCTCCTGCCTTCTACACATGGAAATATATTCCCAGGGGGAGACGTGACTTCCTTGATTTCATATTTCAAAATTCTATGGTGTTTGCATTTAAGACTTGCCTCCAAAATGAAATGAGAGGATTTTCCTTTTGTTGTTCCGTCTTGGAGGAAGAGGAAGATGTTCATTTGGGGTAGGGCCTCCCCAATGGTTGCCTGTTCCTCTAATTTTCTTTCTATCCAAAGGTAAGTCTCAGTGATGCAGTTAGGAGGCATGTGAAGACAAGCAAATGGAGACATTTGCCCCATCCTCACTGATCACTTTTCTTAGACACATCTTAAAAAACATATTTACTAAAAGTGGCTGAGTACCATAATTTCTATAATATGGTTTTGAGATGCTGCATGATTGATCAAAGTTGGAATAAAATCAAAATCATGAAGCATTCCTAGCAGATTTTATCAGCGGAAGACATTTGATTTGATGTCTGTAGATATGGTATAAAATAGAGTTAAACTGCATTGACAATTATTTTAGTGCTGGCAGATGGACCACGATGTGGTTAAAAAAACAAACAAACAAAAAAAACAAGCATTGGAGCAGATGGCCCCAAGGTTCATATCCATGTGGTGTCATTTACTACCTCTGTGATCACGGGCAAATTAATCTTATTTCTAAACCTTGGTTTCTTCTAGCGTCAGTTACAATAAAGCTTTACCTTCCTTGTGAGACTTTTATAATAAATACTTTAGATAATGTATACAAATGATTAGCACCATGCCTCGAGTAATAATTGCTCCAAAAATATTAATTATCATCACCACAATCCTACTATTACTATAGTTGTTGTTATTTCATACATCTGCTCAAAAATACAGTAGAATGTAAGCATGGGAACTTTCTAATGTTCTAATGTGTAGTAGAATAGACAAAAGTTAGTATAAATTTTTTTCATGAGTTTTGCACAGAGATCACCTGCTAATGAATGTGGAAAATAAAAAAATGAATTAAAAGATTTATGTAGATTTGAGGTTATTTTCATGTTCTCTGAAACAATGAGAGCATTAAAAAAAAGTTATCTTGAAGAACTTCATTAAATCAAAATGCTTTGAAATATTTTATTTCAAAAATGTTAATTTGGAGATCTTAAAAAAGAACAAAATCTAAAAGATATCAGATGGCAGACCAAAAGAAAATTGGGCATAGTCTTCAGAAAAATATTTTATACACCATCTTTCTTTTCTATTTATTTTTGGATGTTTCCATGGAGTCTTATCCTTGTGGGGTAATTGGACTATGCTAATGTCTATGAAGCAAGAAAATATTCTAGAATTCAAAACCTGAAAGCTAACATAATTGTCTCTCATGAAGCATTCAAGTGACGCACAGTTTCTCAAGTTGGTATTTGAGGAGAGTCTGAATAATCACCTGAGCACTTGTTAAAATGCAGATTACTAAACCCAAGGAAGTCACACTAAACCAGAATAGTGTCCCAATAATGTGCATTTTTAATAGTCTCTTTATTTTGTTTAAAAACCATTGTGATAAATGTTGGTAAATTAATGCCTCTTCTGGATATTTTAGAAGAGGGTACTTTTGCTAATATTATTTTTAGATAAAAGATAATTATGGCCAAGTTGTTTTATCATTGTTATTCATTTTTGGCTTTCACCGTGTTGGTAAATATGGTTCTCATGTCTGGTCACACCTAAGCTATAGAAATGAGTCATCCCAGCTTTAAATGTTGAGTGCGATGAACTGCAATCAGGTGGAGGAGCAGGATTCTTTTGCAGGGCCTGTGTGATTGTGCGTCTGTTGATTGTGTGTCCATTCATAGCTCCAGGATGTTTCTACTTAACTGAAATCTATTTAAATCAGTCTGTAGAATACCTAAAAGCAGAACTCTGTATATATGGGGATCTCAGGTAATAGGCAGAATGAGACAGAGAGAATGTTGGCTTTCTCTATGCAGACATTTTTAAATGAATTATTAAATTATGATACATTAAAACTAGTCTTCAAAGGGAGGGATGTTTTTCATGCTCCCCATAGGCTGTATCTCTTTTGCAATAGACCTATTTATGCAAATCAGAAAACATATTCTGTGAAATCTGTGAGCAGCATTTTCAAATGTGATGTTAGAAGAATCATAGAAAGAAAGAGACTAGATTGCAGAAAGATAATATATATATATACACATATATATATATATACACACACATATATATATATACACACACATTAAAAATGGCCTAATAAAATTTAAATTTCTGAAATATGATTTCACATATTTCCATTTGGGCATAAATTTAATAGCTCACCACTGAAAAGTAGTTGGGGTTTCTGCTAAATCCCTTTAATTTCTTTGCAATGGAAATCATAAAGCAAAGATGAGAGAGAGGGAATGTGTATGTGCGTGTAAAACAGTCAAACATTATAAACTCTCCTTTGAGGTCTACTTGAAATTCTCTAATATGATGATGAAAAAACAGAACTGAAAGAGAGCTTGAAAATGAAAAAGAATTGCTAAGAAATAATAAGCTTATGCCTTTCCGTGTTTTTGAGCCCTGCCATAAAAAAAAAAAAAAAGTACTCAGAACATATTTTAAATCAATAGTGTAACAAAAGACAACAAAACACTACAGACACTCATATTCACACACCTCTTTCTACTAAGAAATATATAGCTTCAAAAAAAAAAAAAGACAAGAGTTTCAGGGCATCAGAGACAGCGCTCTCTTACTCAAATCTCACATTATGTTTCTCTGACTAAACGCTGTTTCTTTGCCTAATATCCCTTGATTTCTCACCTTTCTGATATTACTTTCTGGCCTTTGGCTGTGCATTGGGATAGCAGCCAACTTGATAAATAAGGAATCTTGAAAGTCACTTGTCACCAGCAAATGGGAGCGCTTGTGAAAGGGCCTGCATTGTCCTCAGTGTCCCTCCCCCCCATTCTTGATTATTAAGGAATTTGTTTTCTGTGCCCCAGAACTGGATTTGTGGTTTGTCTGATGAATCCAAAGCCATGTGACCAACAATTTAATTGTTATACCCTCTGTTTTATAGACAGCAACATAGAAATTAGTGACCAATGATTACCATTTTCTGATTTCTAGCCCCCAAACTTTTGGCACATTTGATTAATGTCTATTTTGATTGGGTTCAGTTGTGAAGCCTTAACTTCTTTTTAATACATCATGACTTTCTGGTAACTCCTCTAAAGATTCTGAGATGGGGCCTAATTTTATCCCAGGAACCGTCCTGGGCCTTCTGTGCCACTGTTTCACAGCAGGTTTTATCTTTAGGTTGAGATTTGATTTCCTTTCTAATTTCCTTCTAGATCTCAACTAGTCTTTGGCAATCGATCCTGAGAAAACTCCTATCATCTTGGAAAACTGGTGACCTGGCTGATGTTTCATTCCTAATGTTCAAATGAGGACCTCCATGTCTCCTAAGCTCTGTCCTTCACTGAATTTTACATAGTCCCACTCGTAGCCAATCATAAAACGACTTCCAGATACGGAACCGTTAAGCTATCCCACTCTTCTCTTCTCGCTGCAGGTGCTGATGGGTTAGTCTATCTGAGTCCTGTCTCTTGTACGATATCTCCAGGGTCTTCCAGTTATAGTTAAGACCACAATCAAGTCTTTGGGAGTCCATACCCACCTCCAACCCCTTCCATCTTCCCTCACTGTCATCCTTAAATCTTATCTGATAATCTGAACTGATTGGATGTAAGCGAGGCTCTACCACAAAGATTCTCTAAGATGTCACGAATGCATGAAAATGGGAGAGAATCCATAGGGAGACAGATTATTTCTTAACACAAAGGAAAACCAAACATAACAGTTTTTTAGGTGGTGAGGATAGATCACGATTACTCATTAGCAGAATGTTAATGTTCCCTCGACACACAGGGCTCCCAGTGTTTCCTGTCACCACCACCACCACCATTATACTGTAACTTTATATTTGGTTAGTGCTTTCTTACTTTCAAGGGTTTTCTCCCCC
>NW_006431920.1:8838944-8841439 GCF_000325575.1 Pteropus alecto | reverse complement strand
GAAGGACTTTTCTGTGCCCCAGAACTGGATTTGTGGTTTGTCTGATGAATCCAAAGCCATGTGACCAACAATTTAATTGTTATACCCTCTGTTTTATAGACAGCAACATAGAAATTAGTGACCAATGATTACCATTTTCTGATTTCTAGCCCCCAATCTTTTGGCACATTTGATTAATGTCTATTTTGGTTGGGTTCAGTTGTGAAGCCTTAACTTCTTTTCAATACATCATGACTTTCTGGAAACTCCTCTAAAGATTCTGAGATGGGGCCTAATTTTATCCCAGGAACTGTCCTGGGCCTTCTGTGCCACTGTTTCACAGCAGGTTTTATCTTTAGGTTGAGATTTGATTTCCTTTCTAATTTCCTTTCTAGATCTCACTAGTCTTTGGCAATTGATCCTGAGAAAACTCCTATCATCTTGGAAAACTGGTGACCTGGCTGATGTTTCATTCCTAATGTTCAAATGAGGACCTCCATGTCTCCTAAGCTCTGTCCTTCACTGAATTTTACATAGTCCCACTCGTAGCCAATCATAAAACGACTTCCAGATACGGAACCGTTAAGCTATCCCACTCTTCTCTTCTCGCTGCAGGTGCTGATGGGTTAGTCTATCTGAGTCCTGTCTCTTGTACGATATCTCCAGGGTCTTCCAGTTATATTTAAGACCACAATCAAGTCTTTGGGAGTCCATACCCACCTCCAACCCCTTCCATCTTCCCTCACTGTCATCCTTAAATCTTATCTGATAATCTGAACTGATTGGATGTAAGCGAGGCTCTACCACAAAGATTCTCTAAGATGTCACGAATGCATGAAAATGGGAGAGAATCCATAGGGAGACAGATTATTTCTTAACACAAAGGAAAACCAAACATAACAGTTTTTTAGGTGGTGAGGATAGATCACGATTACTCATTAGCAGAATGTTAATGTTCCCTCGACACACAGGGCTCCCAGTGTTTCCTGTCACCACCACCACCACCATTATACTGTAACTTTATATTTGGTTAGTGCTTTCTTACTTTCAAGGGTTTTCTCACCCCTCTTGTTCATTTAACCTCACAACCACTCATTAGCTCCAGCCTTCACCATAAAGGGATCACATCTAAAATCAGCACATCGGGCCAGAATTGTGTAGAGTCAAAATTGCTCTTCAAAAAATCCCTTTAAAGGTTTATAAAATGTGGCATAAATAATTTTGTTTACTTCACCTTCCTCATGAGGTCAATCCAACCAGTTTTTCCTACTACAAAAAAAAATTACTATTGCTCTGGTTGAGTATCGGATAGAGCACTTTAGATTCATTTGAGACCTCCTTGTAGAAAAATTATTATTATTGTTCTTATTATTTGCTCAATATATACAGTTGAATTTGCATAAGTCAAATTTCATATGACATAATACTACTGAAGTCTTTCTATTTAAAGATAAGAAATATAGGCCAAGTGAGATGAAGGAATTTACTGAAATAAATGAGTTTATAACTTAGGCCTCCCCATCCTAAATCAGGTGATTTTTCTGTTCTTTGGAAGTTGATTAATTACTTCAGCCAATGGAAATTGATTGATTGCTAGTATTTTCCTAGTTTCCTGTATTGAGTAGGATTCTGGAGCTGAGTCCAGGCTCAGCAAAAAAGACCAAAATGATCATCCAGTTGCCATGGGCAAGGGTGGACAGAAGTGATGTGCTTGTCTTGTATTAAGAATCAGCAATTGTTCTTTCCTTTCCCAAGCTATCTGTCCAATCATACGAATATTTTAAGTCTATTTTAATCATATCTTTCCCGGATGGTCTCAGTTAAACGAGGAGACCTAAAAAACAGGAGGAAACATTAACAGAAGAGATAATTGACTGACTAATTTTTAAGTGTATTTTTACGATGGACACATTCCCAAAGTACTCATTAACTAATGGAATTATGGCAGTGTGTGATTGCTGTCTCTACAGAACAGGTTAAAAAGTGCACGGTCATAATAACCCCTTGTCTCTCAAAGATCTGGGAGACAATGTCAGCACAGCCGCCTTCCCTGAGAAAGAGCAAGGGTCTTATTGATATTCATGCTTCTGTTCGCCTAAGCCTCAACGAGCCCTTTGCTTACAGGGCTGCCCTAGAGGATGATGGGAAAAGAGAAAAGAAAAAGCTGCCATGGAGGGTGGGAAATAGCCATTTAGACACAGTGAGGACATAGGTTCATGATTCCTGGAGGACTGATCTGACAAAATCTTTTGTCCAGCCTCCTTCAAGGTCACCAGACACCAAGACCTGTCAGTTCTCCATTTGTCTATGGTGCATGCCCTGTGTGGTGGCTCCTGTTGGCAATGTGAGGGATAGCACGAGATAATCTTGCATACTGCCTCCTAGCAGTGTCTTTTTAGAGAACTAACCAGATTGGGCTCCCCTTTCAACTCCGATGTAAAAGGTCACCTTCCTTTAGTTTGATCTGTGTCTACTCCAGAACAGTCCACAGAGCAGCCTGATTTCCTGCTATATTC
>NW_006431920.1:8799583-8832190 GCF_000325575.1 Pteropus alecto | reverse complement strand
TTCTGTATTGAGTAGGATTCTGGAGCTGAGTCCAGGCTCAGCAAAAAAGACCAAAATGATCATCCAGTTGCCATGGGCAAGGGTGGACAGAAGTGATGTGCTTGCCTTGTATTAAGAATCAGCAATTGTTCTTTCCTTTCCCAAGCTATCTGTCCAATCATACGAATATTTTAAGTCTATTTTAATCATATCTTTCCCGGATGGTCTCAGTTAAACGAGGAGACCTAAAAAACAGGAGATTAACAGAACAGAAGAGATAATTGACTGACTAATTTTTAAGTGTATTTTTACGATGGACACATTCCCAAAGTACTCATTAACTAATGGAATTATGGCGTGATTGCTGTGCTGTCTCTACAGAACAGGTTAAAAAGTGCACGGTCATAATAACCCCTTGTCTCTCAAAGATCTGGGAGACAATGTCAGCACAGCCGCCTTCCCTGAGAAAGAGCAAGGGTCTTATTGATATTCATGCTTCTGTTCGCCTAAGCCTCAACGAGCCCTTTGCTTACAGGGCTGCCCTAGAGGATGATGGGAAAAGAGAAAAGAAAAAGCTGCCATGGAGGGTGGGAAATAGCCATTTAGACACAGTGAGGACATAGGTTCATGATTCCTGGAGGACTGATCTGACAAAATCTTTTGTCCAGCCTCCTTCAAGGTCACCAGACACCAAGACCTGTCAGTTCTCCATTTGTCTATGGTGCATGCCCTGTGTGGTGGCTCCTGTTGGCAATGTGAGGGATAGCACGAGATAATCTTGCATACTGCCTCCTAGCAGTGTCTTTTTAGAGAACTAACCAGATTGGGCTCCCCTTTCAACTCCGATGTAAAAGGTCACCTTCCTTTAGTTTGATCTGTGTCTACTCCAGAACAGTCCACAGAGCAGCCTGATTTCCTGCTATCACTACATCTCTGATTTTCATTCTCATCTCTGGGGCATCATTCTTCGTCAATACTTTTCACCCTACACAAGTGTGCCACCCATTCTCCCTCATGCTTTGGGGAAAATTCTAACTGCCTAAGGCCTTTGCATGTGATTAATTTTACAAAGTGTTTTAGTATCACAGATAGTGACATGGTGCAGAAAGGGAACTCTGATGCTTCAGAATCGGAGGCAACTTAGTCTTGAATAATAGACATTCACGCCCCTAACATATTCCTTGGTTATTCTGGTCACCTGGATTTTCTCTCTGGCCATTTTTCCCTTTAATGCTCACTGCCTTCTTCATGACCCCGTCTTCTTTGCCTCAGACAGGTCACACACAGCTTTTCTGGGGTACTCTGCAGGGGTCCTCACCCAGCCCTCCTTGGGCGCCATCTGGAAGTCATAATTCCATAATCCATTATAGATAAATATAACTCTGAATCCCCATCACAAATCAGGCTCTGTACTTATTTTGCCCATCCAAGTTACACGTGAAATTTCTTCTATTCCAAAGAACCCACCTTCGAATTTCACATATCTCTTGAATGTGGAACTGTGGGCAAGTCTGCGTTTGTTTTAATAGTAATTATTTCCCTTCCTGAGAGAGAGACAGAAAGACTTAGGGAGACAGAGAGAGACTGAGAGAGACAGGGAGAAAACTAACATGCATTGAGTATTAATAAATGTTTCGCATGATCCTGGAAACATTTAAGTGATTTTAGCATTTAAATCATAAGTTACTTCTACCTCTTTTGAGGCTGTGGAATCAGTGTTTCAGCAGATGGACACTGAATTCAGACTGACAGGCTCAAATTCCAGTCCCAACCCTTCTGTGAGATTTTAGGGAAGTTATTTAACTTTTTAGACTGTTATTTATAAAGTGGAGATGACTGAAAAAACCCTGGAACAAAAGCTTGTGAGAATTAGATGAGATACTTTGTGAAAGCGATGCACACAGTGCCTCTATGCCTACTGCTGCTGCTGCTGCTGCTGATGGTGATGATGATGGTGATGATGATGATGAAATTAGGAGCTTGTTTCTCTACAGTCCTTTTGGGGAGGCAAATACACACTAAATCTGTTTCCACAAAATGATTATTCCCTGAAAGATCAAAACCAAAGAAGCCCAAAGATGACCCTAGCCAAAACATTCTCATATTATACTGACTTTGAAAGGTGCCAGGTTTACTGAGATCAGGAAGGGGACCGTGCACACCAACACAGGTCTCCAGAGTTACACCCTAGAGCATCCATGCTTGTTTTCAGAGATCCACAGTCATAGAATACTCCTGTCTTTCACAATTTAGGACATATTTAGGACAATGTGTTTTTTGCTCATTAGCAATATTAAGAAAGGATAATGGAAGTTGGGAAAATGAAGAAAACAACACACATTTCTTACATTGGCCTGTGAGATGCTCCTGGTCTGTTCCTCTCTGCTCGTCCAGCCTCTGTCAACATCCTGTCCCACCTAACATGTTCTGCCCCAGCTAAGCTCTTAGAGCAACAGAGAAGAGTACTGTTTAACATGAAACACAAAACCCAAGAGCTGTCCTCCTCCACTTCCTTCCTTTCTGTGCCAGCTCAACTCATAGAAATGGAGCGGAATGAAATTTCACATAAAACACAAAACTAAGAGCTTTCCTAAAGATTGGTGATCACTAATTATCACTAATCATGAATCCAAGGATTATATTTATCACCCCAACAGAAACTATTACAATACTTAAGAATAAATTAACCTTGGAAAATATGAGAGATGTATATGAAAAAAATAAAATAAAATTTTATTGTAAGCCTTAAAGAGAAGGTATAATTCCTTGTACCTAGAATAGCCTTTTCTCTCATCTTTGCATTTCTAAGTCCTGTCATTTTCAAGGTTTTACTCAAATGTTACCTCTTCTATGAAACATTCCTTGATAAGCTCCATAACACTTTTAATTTTTCTTAGATGAGTTTTTGCTTATTATTTAGTTATTTATAGCTGCAAAAATTACTCCCCAAACTTACCGACTTAAAATGACAAAAATATTTATCATCTCATAGTTTCTATGGGTTAAGAATTCAGGACTGGCTTAAGGTGGCTCTGTCCTGGGGTCTTTTATGGAGTTGAAGTCAAGAAGGCGGCTCGACTTGGCTTCCACACTAGCTGGCGGGTCCATGCTGGCCGTTGGCAGGAGGCCTCAGTTTTTCTCTATGGGACCCTTCCACAGGGCTGCTCGAGAGTCTTCACAACGTGTAACTGGCTTCCTCTAGAGTAAGTGATCTGAGAAAGAGCAAGGCAGAAGTGCAATATCCTTTACAACCATGCCTCAGAAGTCGCACACTATTACTTCTTTTGTGTCTTATTGTACGGCAGACAGCTACGATTCAGTAGGGGAGGGGACTGAAGAAAGGTCTGAAAACCAGGAGGTGGTGATCACTGGGGCCCCCTGGAGGGCTGACCATTACATTTATTGTTTTACATTATAATTATTTTCTTTTGTATCATAACAGCTAAGGGGAAAATTCATTTGGGGGCTCTATGTTTCAACTTTTTATCTTTTACATAATCAGCACACAATAGATAAATAATATATGTTTTAGGAGAGAACAAATAAATAGAAAACAGATGGTAGGAAATCCAGGTGGGCATGATAGAGACCATGGGTACTCCCACTCAATGATATCATCTAGACACACACTTCTTAGCCATAGTTCGTGAAACATGAGCAAAAGTGTCTATCTGGAAACTACTGTAACTACAAAAACAAAGTGACCTACCTTTGGTACTTGATTTTTTTTTTTTTTTTTTAGTGTGGTTTTTATGTTTCATTCCAAAATATGTGCATTCGGGCGAAGGTTCTCATTCCCTGAAATATGGCATGCTTAGAAATGCTTCTGTTATGTTGAGTTATCTACCGTCATAAAATAAAGTACTTGTCTTTATGAAAGAGATTGATGTCAATTTAGTTTAACATGCCACATTTTTTATTTGGCATTTATTTTATGCCAGTTTTCATGCTTGGTGCTAGATTAAACAAAATAACTAAAACTGAAACATTAAGTTATTTTTCTTGCACTAAAGAAATTCACAATACATTCTAGTATCTATAAAATAAAAAAATAATACAGAATTCATAGAGTTAAGCTATAGGAGGAAAGCAGTGTAGTTTTAACAAATTCAATTATCCAGAAAAGCAAATCCATTTTGTTTTTGTTAATAGCATTGAAATTTGCATGTCACTCTTTTAATTAAAGTGGTTGAGAACACATGTTGTTCACTTCACATCTATATATTTCCTCTGGGAACAAGTCAAGCTTTATGATAAAGCATAATGAAAATAATTTATATGTAAAACAATAAACCCAATTCTCTAAGCTAGAATTTTTCATATGAGATATTTTCAGACCTATCTCAGAGTCTATGGGAAAGATTTTTTAGTACCTAAACAGTTGATTACTATGACTCGCCTCGAACCTACAAACGTAATCCTCTATTGAGAGGCCAGGGAATTTTTCATAAGCTACTCAGGTAATATTTATACACACATACTTCAGAAACCAATTCTCCAACAGCAAAAGTCAGTGTGCAATAAACAACGGAGGGAAGAAAGAAAGAAAAAGGGCAGCTCTGCATTTCTCTGTGTGACTTGCCAAGTGCTCAGAGATCGTGAAAACTTCTGATACACTTCCCTCTAGACAGTGTGATGTTAATTCTCTCCTTGTCTAGATGTCATGGCTTGAGAAGAGAATAATAATGCCTAGACCCACAAAATGAGTCGGTACATTTCTCCCTAGTATGGGACAAGAAAAAGAGGAGAGGAATTTTGAGGCTTTTGTTTCTGCTCTCTGTAGATTTATTTGCAAGTCACCTTTGCAAGGTGAGTCCAGTGATTTACTTATTGAAGAAATCCTCTCTCTCACTTTCTTTTGACAGCTACCAGAGATTGGAGGTAGAGAAAATTTAAAAAGCAGAAAAATGAAAGAAAAGGAAAAGACAAAGTGAGTGATGCTGTGGAGCAGTTTGCATATACTCCCTCATAAACAGAACATGGAAACTGACCAAAGTTCTCCAGGTTTCTTTTCAGTACTATGAACATTCTACTCCATTCTGAGACACAGTAGAGGAGATCTGAAGAGACCATGGTCAGCCGCTCTCCCACCCATCAGGTCTTATTTGAAAGGAGAGGCACATTCAGAAAAGGGTATTGAGCATGCCTTCTCCTTAAAATGAAAAGTATGCTTTCAGGTTGTCAAAACATCACCTTGTTCCATTTCACCAAACAATTAATACATGTGCACACAGTTATACAGACTAGAAATAAAATTAAGGGAGGGAAATCCTTTACTTGTTTTTTCAATCATTTTCTATTGAATTTTCTATCATCTTTCGCTTAGCTTCATTTCAATGACTACGAAAGTGTTGCTACTCTAATTAGGATAAATAAAGGGTAACTCTTGGAAAAACACACCCCCAAATCTTAGTGACATAACAAAGGTTTGATTTTCTCATACTCCATTTCACACAGGGATACAGATGTAGCATAACTCTATTTCCAGGGTTTCATGATTATCAAGGGAGGAAAAGGAAACAAGAAGAAACATATACTGTCTGCAAGTGTCCATCTAAAAGTGAAATGTGTTTTATTGGCCAAAGCGTCCTACCTAGGGCAGGAGAGTACAATACGACTACGTTCTAGAGGAAGAAAATGAGGGCTATTTGATAACAAACACTAATGACTTCAACAAGCCCCAAACATACCCTTACTTACCAAGATATTGGATTCCCACCTTGAAACACTTTTATTTGCCTTTTTCTTATTTTTAATTTTCCTTAGATCATGAGCCATTTATAGTCATCTATTCAATTTTATTTAATATATATCCAGACATTGTACTGTTCTTTTTCTATTTGGTTCATCTTTTTTATGGTGATGCGTGTCAACAACTACTATCATTATAGTTTTGTTAAATGTTCCTTGCAATTCTTTTTCATGTTTGCATCATATACACGTCTTTTATCATGTAGTTGTTAATAGTTATTATAGCTTTGTTTGTGGGTTGTACCCTCATTGTAGCTAGAGTAGGAGTTAGTCCGAGAAGATGTGTGGGTAAAGTAGAGTGGTACATCCTAGACAAAAGAAGAAGCTGCCTTCGGGCACAATGACTAGAAATAAAGAGATTAGAAAGCCAGACAAGAGCTAGATCATGGTGTACCTTTCATGTCTTTCTTATTCCTGAGATGATTGTGATGAAAAAAAATTAAATGCAATAACTCAACAAAAAATATTTAAAAAATGATGTGATGATTAAAGTCATCTTGAATTAGAAGAAAAGAAAGAAAATGTTCAATCAAAATGACTTTAATCTCAGTTATAGAGTTGCTGATATTGCAGAACTTAGTATTTGCATCGGGTTATGTTACCCTAGAAGCTCTGAGCACTACGATCTGGTAGAAAGAACTCTCAACTGGAAACATGAAAATTCATGCCCTATTCCTGCTTTTTAGTCATTAAAATAGTTCTATAGCTCAGATAACCTTTGTGTCACAGTTTTTTTTTCACAAATAAGATTGATATCTTTATAGTTTTCTTATTTAATGCATAAGGTTATGACATAATGGGTATATAAAGGTCCCATGAAAAGTAAAGTTAAAATTAGCATAAATAATCAAGGTATTCCTGATCCATATGATAAACAATTCATAGGACATGCCATCAATATTCAAAGTAATAAAAATCTGACATTTAGTTCAGGCTTTTAGTACTGATGAAATTTTCTATTAGATTTTTTTTCACAATAAACTCCATCAAGTCTAGGATCATTTCCTAATAAAGAAAAAATTAATATTTTAAGATCAAGCCTCTTAACATTTAAATTAACATAAACTGGACCAAATTTTAAACATACTTATGTACATATGACTTATATAGAAGTGTCTCATTATTACTGGTTGCTTAGGCTTTCATTTAAAATCTCATCAAAATAATTAGAATGATTACTTTTGATTCTGGAATATATAATTTTGTAAACTATTATAATTTTCAATTAATTATAAATGTTGACCCCTGGACCAATCAGAACATTTTCTATCACTTTAATTATTCCTTCAAGAATCCCATTTACTTTGTCAATAATCAAAATATGCCATTAGTTTTGAATTTTTATGTGCCATTTAAAGAAGGTTATGATAATTTGAAAATTAAATTCCTTCTACGTGTTCCTTTTGGTTTTGATCTTCACGATGCTCAAATGTCTGTCTAGAGTTCTGAGAGTCTTGGGGAACAAAATTACCAAGATGTGTGGAGTCGTATAAACAAATTCTAAGAAGGTGAAATCAACAGATTTGTCTGTAAAATCCAATGCAATGATAAGGATTAGGACTTGCCTTTTTTTTTTTTTAACAGAATCTTTTATTCAACATGTTTATTGAGTACTTACTATATAACAAGTACTGTAATCACTCTTGGAATTTCAAAGAACAAGTAAGGTAGACAATATCTCTGACCACAAAGGAAATGTAGTCTTTCTTTTTAGCTAGAGGCAAAATTTAAATATTGTAAAATGCCCA
This sequence comes from Pteropus alecto, assembly GCF_000325575.1. NCBI lineage: Eukaryota > Metazoa > Chordata > Mammalia > Chiroptera > Pteropodidae > Pteropus > Pteropus alecto. The sequence continues at coordinate 8,824,712 of NW_006431920.1, read as the reverse complement.
GATAGTAAATGTAAAATTGCTTGAATATTGACAAATGTATTTACCTATATAACCAAAACCTCAATCAAGACGTAGATCATTTCCATCATCTCTCAAAGTTTCCCCATGTCTCCTTTCAATCAACCTCCACCCCTCATGGGCAACCTTTGTCCTGATTTCTAGTAATGAGATTGGCTTCGCCTGTCTTAGAACTTCATAGAGATGGACTCTTATAATCTGTATTCTTTTGTGTCTAGCATATTTTGCTTTTACTTAGTGTAATGTTTTCAAGATTTACCCATATGTTTATGTACTAGTAGTTCATTTATTTTACTATTCGGATGGTATTTCATTGTATGAGTATGCCATCATTTGTTGATATCAAACATTTGAGTTATTTCCTTTTTTGGCTACAGTTATTAATGCTGCTATAAACATTCTACAAAGGACTTTTAGTGGATATAAGTTTTTATTTCTCTTGGGTAAATACTCAAGGAGGAATGGCTGGATTGCATAGTAGAAGTAATGCTTAATTTTGTATCAAAATTTTTAGCTAGATAGTTTTCCAAAGTGATTATAGCATTTTACAATTCAACCAGAAATGTTGTGTTATTCCAGTTGATCCGTATCCTCAGCAACATTTGGTGATGTAAGTGAAGTGGCATCTCATTGTGCTGTGTGGTTTTAAGTTACGTTTGTTTTCCTTTTCATGTGCTTATTAGTCATGATTGTAATACATCTACATTTATGAAGCTTCTGTTCAAGTCTTATTTACAACTTTTAAAATTGGGTAGTTGAGTTATTATTGAGTTTTAAGAGTTTATAAAGTATATTCTGACTGTAAGTGCTTTATTAGATATATGTATTACAAATATTTCTCTCAGCTTTGGGCTTACCTTCTACATTTTCTTAATACTGTTTTGTGATGAGGAGATTGTTTAATTTTGACAAAGTCTAACTTATAATCTTTATTTTTTATAAGTGTGATTTTTTGTGTTTTCCCTTAATTTTTTTTACTCTAATATTGTGAATACATTCTCATATATTTCCAAGAAATTTTATAACATTAGCTTTTATATTTAGATCTGCGATACACTTTCAATAAATTTTATATTTCATGTAAGGTAGAGATCAACGTCCACACTTTTTCACTCATTCATCTAGTCATTCCAGTACTATTGTTAAAAATAAAAACATTCCACATGTAACTGCTTTGATGCCTTATTGAAAATCAATTTTTATAGTTGTAAAATCTATTTCTGGATTCTATTTTTTTCCATTAGTCATTGATTTATCCACATACCAATGCCAATTGTCATTGTAATTTTATAATAACCTTGAAATCAGGTGGTATAAACCCTCCATTCTTCCCTCCTCTTTGTTTTTCCACACTGTTTGGACTTTTCTTGGTCCTTTGTCTTTTTATATGTTTTAGAATTAACTTGCCAATTTTAGTAAAAATACCTGCTGGGTTTTTGATTGAGATCGTACTTAATCTACAAATGAATTTAGTGAGAACTGATATCTTAACTCTTAAAAATCTTGAGTCTTCCAATCCATAAATACACTGATTGGTCCAGACCTCCCTCATCTTCCAGTCTCATACAAACCTTTATATCTCAGCTAGGTTCTTAGTCCTAAAACAAGGACCCTCTCCTTGGCCCTGTGGATTATCTCCCTGCATAGAAACAGCCCAACTCTAAGCCAAGAACTCACTGGAAGCTCCTATGCAGACTCTGGATCATATCTTTCCTTATCTCTTTCCTCTCTGACACCATACTCCAGCTTTTCCTTTTCCTTCAGCCACCCCGTATTCCACAGCCCTCTAGCTCAGGAGAACCATGCTGCTCTGCTTTGAATCCACCTCAGTGTGCACCAGTTTGAAAAGTATTCCTGAGAAGAAAGCCAGGGCAAATAAACATGGCATTAACCTTGTGTTTTCCTTTTGCTTGAAGATTAAAATCCTACGTTGCCTGTTGTCTAATGTATGGAAACAGTTGCTTCAGATTTTGTCCAATTTTATGGTTGTGTATGGTGAGAAGACAAGTCTGGTATCAGCTACATTATCGTGCCAAGTAATAGAACAATTGCAATTTATACTTTTAAGGAGTCATATAGATATTGAAAATATAATTTCTGAATTTCAAAAGGAAATACTGTGTGTATATGTATGTGTGTATGAGAGAGAGAGAAAGACAAAGACAGAGACAGAAACAGAGAGACGGAGACAGAGAGAGAGACAGAGAGAGAGGAAGAGAGAGAGAGAGAGAGAAAGAAACAGAGAGAGAGTCTTCATAGTTTAGAGGTTCCAAAATGCCTGCTGGCACAATTATTTTAAGTATAGACGTGAAAGTCGAAGTAGAATCAGGCAACAGAGTGGGAGAGAGTTAAAGTCTTCCGTTTTTTAACTATGAAACGTGAAGGCTTTGATCAGATGCCGTTGCCAGGGAATCAGTGGATAAGGCTCAAGCATGTGTGAAAACAACATTATATTCCTTGAATATCCTTCTCTCTGGGGGCCTATCATACTGCCACTTGCTTGTGGATAAAGGGCGTGCCCCGACTGCTAGGACATCTAATAAATGAAATATAAATAGGATTTCTATTGATGGATACTTTTGGTCTCAAACCATTTTATGCCAAATTATCTCGTTAACTTAGAATTCCTTTTTATGATGCTATTTTTCCAGACAATAAAGCAGAAATGTAATTTTAAACTGGGATTAACTAAGTGGCCTTTCGATGTTCAAAATTCATCAGAGAACTTCCTTATTTAATTTGTTTGAAGAACAGAAGAATCTTATATCCATTTTTACATCTAATCTAAAAGAGAAAACTTTAAAATATGGTCATAAATTAAACTGCGCTCATCACCTATTTAAAAAATACAGTATCTTATTATCTAAATGAGAAATAAACTGGCTTATAAACTCTTTCTTGGACTGTCCATTGGAAGTTGATCTGAGAGGAGCACAGGAATGTACTTGTCCATCATCTTGGTTTGGGTTATGCACTGCTGTAGCTCCCTAAGAATATAAAAGATTGTACATAATATACATGGGGTTTACTTTTTTCTTATGTTTAGCAACATGAAAGATTAGTGCAATTTTTCTGATATGTCCACTCATCTATTATAAATTTAAATCACATTAAGAATTTCTATTTTCAATTAGATTTCATTCCCTATGCCCTTCAAATACCAGGAGGGAAAGTATTAGGCAAAAGTTATTAGGCTAGAATGTAATCTCAGTGTGTCTCATTATTCCATAATTTTTACTGTCTTTCTCCTCCTTTGTGCCTTGGAGACTGTAGTCAAGCTACATTTATACTTGCAATCTTATGGTCTATTTTAGATTGGTAGTTAGACCAGCTTTTTAAAAAATTCTGTTCGCTCTGCAGTCATATATATTTATAGTGCTCTAGAGAATAGCTTCCACTTAAGGCATTAAACTTATAGAGTTGGGTTATATTCCAGCCCATGTTGTCTGAGGTTCAGAATGTACAAAAATATTTAGTCATTTGGGTTTGTTTTTGAACATGTACTCATTGGTCGAAATGTCAGCAAACCTGTTCTCAAGTCAACAGATAAAAGAATAAGTTTGATTCTCTCCCTATGTGAGTCCATATATACATTCATCAGAAATTTTGATGAAACTCCCAGGAGTGAAAAGTCGATAAGAAACAAGTTCAGTTATTTTGATGATTTTAATGTAATTTTCAAAACTAAGTAAAGTCCTTTTCAATATTTTAAATAAACTTTTCATTTTGAAATAGATTTTGATTTACAGAAATGTTGCAAAAGTAGTGAAGTTCCTATATATTTCACACCCAGTTTCTTTTATTATTAACAGATAGCATTAGTGGTACGTTTGTCACAATTAATGAACCAATGTATTCATATATGATATTAACTAGAGTCTAAACTTTATTTAGACTTCCTCAGATTTCACCTCATGTCCTTCTGTTACAGAATTACACAGAAGACACCACATGGTCCTTAGTCATCACGTTTCCTTAGGCTCCTCTTAGCAGTGGTAGTTTCTCAGTTTCCTTGTTTTAGGTGACCTTGACAGATTGAAGGGTTACTTGTCAGCTATTTTGTAGACTGTCCCTCAGTTCCATTTGTCTGATGTTTTTGTCATTAGGCTGTTCTGATAGATTTTGGGGAAAACCACAGAGCTAAAGGGCCATTCTCAATGAATCAGATCAAGGGTATATACCAAGGGTCCCCAGCCCCCAGGCTATGGACCGATACTGGTCTGTGACCTGTTAGGAACCGGGCTGCACAGCAGAGGTGAGCGAGCAAAGCTTCATTTGTATTTGTAGCTGCTCCCCAGCGCTAGCATCACCGCCTCAGCTCCACCTCAGATCCTCAGGCATTCGTTTCTCATAGGAGCACCGGTCCCTGGTGCCAAAAAGGTTGGGGGCCACTGGTGCATACTACCAATGGGATTTATCACTGTTGATGTTAATCTTAATCACCTGGTAGAGGTAGCATTTGTCAGCTTTCTTCACTTCAAAGTTCCTTTTCTTCCCCTCCCTTCCCACATTGTCCCCTTTGGGAGAACATCACCATGTACAGGCCACGCTGAAGGAATGGGTGTCACTCCCACCTCCTGGAAGGCAGTGTTTACGTAAATGTTTTGGAATTCTGTTGCATGAGAGATTTGTTTATTCTCCCCCATTTGTTTATTCAATAATTTATGTCAGTATGGATTCATGGATATTTATTTATACTTGCATTGTAATCAAATACTATTTTTTGTGTGGTTGTTTTTTCATCTTTTTGTTGAAATGTAATAAAGAAAAGAAATATCAGGAAAAACTTTCAAGTGCATAAAGATGTTGAGAAAAAATATATATGGATGGAATTTTGTGGTTTTTTTTTTTTGAGCTGGGAGTTTCATTATAAAACCAACACTAGATTGCTTTGCAGTAGTTCCAAAAGTATAAAAAGATGTTGATGAAATTTCTAGGAAACACAGGTTTCTAAAAATATTGGCTATGATGATAATTTCTATGTGAAATGCTAAAACCAGTGAGAACACAGCATGGACAGAATTTAATGCCTAATTAAAAGAAATGAACTAAATGAGATTTTAATTAAATCTCCTTTTAAATATATATTTATTTGGGGGGACAGGGTGACAATATCATTAATGCCATTCTCAGAATTTTGAGTTGCTTTATTTCACTTCTTGGTTGACTCTCTCGTAATAATTCCCTTTAGACTTTTTTTCCTAGCTACCATCTTTTCTTCCCTGGTAACCTGCCTCTGCCCCCCTCCCCCACCCCCTCCAGGTGGCCTTCTGTTAATGATTCAGATAATGATTTCTCAGTAGCAGCTAGACCCTGCATAAGGCACTCTTCCTCCTGGCCTTGAATCCCTTCACATGAAAATATGGTATTTTTGGATTATATATTTTGAAGTCACATAGATCTAAAATTTCATGATTCTGGTAACCTATGGTAGTGTCAGGTATGAAGGACCATGCCATAGAACCTCTGGCTCAGCTGCCCACTGAGAAAACAGGTTGAACATAGAGAAAGTGATGGAGTCAAGAACAACTCCAGGTTCTGACCGCTGAGCCCATCTCCTCCACCTCTTTGCTCTACTGCCTTGTACGTGGTATGTATTGAGAAGGTATTTGTCTAGATCATCTCTATGGGATTCAGTGTAATGAAGAACTGTATGTGCAAAGTGTTATGGGAGCTCTTAGAGGAGGTGATTTTGAATTACATCTTGAAGGTAGAGTGGAACTTAATTGAATGAAGAGAGTAATTTTGAGTTACATCGTTAAGGCATGTTAGAACTCCAGCTGTAAGTAAATAGCACAAACATAGAAACAGAGGCATGAGCCTGTCTGGGATGTTCCAGTAATTGCAGATACACTTTCATAGTATGAAGAGCTGCTTTTTTTCAGTGAAGGGCAACTTGTTTGTTTGTTTGTTTGTTTAAGTTACAGCTCTGGGTTTAATTAGCCTTCCAATTCCTGGGGCTTTTAATCTATTCTATCAGATCAGCAGAGAGAAAGTCATCTTCATGATCCTTAGAGTTCTGCACTGTGAAAAGCGCCTCCACTCTTCTCCAAGCAGATTGAAATGCACGATTTTCCACCTGGATAGAGAAGAGGAGCAACAAGGGTTATTTAAAGCAGTGACTAATTCTGTTTCCCTCTCCAATTAGTCTGGGTTTAAGGATGGAGAGAGGGAGCTACAATGATTCCAAAAGAATTGGCACAGTCTCAGTGCTTTGAGAAATAGAAAGGAATATGAAATACATTCCGAGTACAGCATTAACAGTTTGCCGATTGGAAGGGCAAGATTAATACACTTGAAATGATCAGTTTACAGTGCAATGTTATGCAATAATGGCTAAGTTGTGTGACATTGCCTTCCTGTCCATGATCAATACCTAATTAATCTTGGACATTTTTTTAAATATGTCTGTGACTGAGAATAAAAAATTCACAAGTTGAAGATAACAGAACCTACATTCTTTGCTTGAGAGTTAGCGCCTGGCTTCTGAATGGTTGTATTTTCTCCTTAGCATGGTCGTTGTAGCTATGAACCATTCACAGTGTGGTGTGCCTCTAGATTCGTTTTCTAAACAAGGCCTTCAGACCAACTGACGTCTTGAATATCTGTGATAAAAATGAAAACCAATGGGGAAGGCATGGCACTCGATACAATGCAGTTGTTTAATAGCAGCTCAATAAATATACGTTGACTTGCACGTCTTCCATGTATGATGAGAGATCACGTGGTTCCCTTAAAATCACGGAAGTAGACAAGTAGTGGTGAGTTGGTAGTTTGCTGAACCAACCGCTAAAGTGATACCTCCTTGAATCCCTAGTAGCCAGGGCTGCTCTGGACCATTTTCACTTGTGTCTGCTAAAGCTTCTTCTCCCATTTCTCAGTATGAGCACGCCAACTTTTTCACCATTTTTTTTCAAGTCTCGCTAGTTCCCTTTTGTCTCATCCTCATTTTTCCACCTCTGTCTATAGTTCCACTCACCATTTATTTCATTATACATGTCCTCAGTGGAATTCATACCTGCCCTTGTTCCAAATTTAACACATCTGTCTATGTTCCTGAACGCTTGTGATTAGTACTCCCCTGCCTTAGAATTCCTTTTCCTATTGGTCTATCTAGTGAACTCTACTCAAGTGTTGCTTCTTCTACGAAGCCTGCCTCCTCAGACCCCTCAAAGAAGTGCAGACCCATGGCTCTGCCGTTCCCTTTTCTCATCATGGGAAGTCATTTTCCTCACTGGACCTTAGCCCCATCAATGAAGAAGCATATCCTGTTTGCTAGATGAATATTTCTCTGACACTTTTCAAATTTACTTTAATACTTTTTATTAAAAACGTAATAAATCTGTACTATGGAAAATTTAGAAAACAGAAATGCTTATAAAGAACATACAAAGAACTACTTATGCGCCAATTCAGAGAAGTGGTGGCTCTTCAATTTTTTACATTTTGTTTCATCTTGTCATTTTCCTTTATCAAAAGTGTAGAAATAACATTTCATTCACACATTAGTAAAATGTATATAATTTTATATTTTTTTATCTTGGCTCAAAATTCTATCATAAGCAGTTCTGCATAGGATTAAAAAGCCTTTAAATATATAACATTTCTTTCTGTATTTATTTAACCTGCCCAGAATTCTTTTTGCAAACTTTTGCATATATATAAAGTTATGGCAAATTATATATATAATATATACATATTATATATACATATATACATATTTTGTATTTTGCTATTATATATAATTTGTATATATACACATATCCATATCCATATCTACATCCATATCCATATATATTCCTCATCTCTAAAATATTTTCTTTAAAGTAGCATGATTGGCTCAAAAGTATATAACTCAGAATATATTATTAAAAAATTTAAGATTCTTAACTATACTTTGCCAAAATGATTTCTAAAAGCACCAATTCATATTTTCATCTCTAGCATATGAAAATATCAATAACAGTGACTAATTAGTATTGATTACTATTTTTGAATTTTTGCTAATATGATTGGAAAAAAATTAGTATCAGACTTATAAAATATGATTTCCTTTATAATAAGTTGAAAGTTTATTTTAGTTATTTATATATCAGCTTCTGTAAATGATTTACATTAGGTTTTATGAGGGCATCTTTCATCTGTTAGGGACTTTGTAATAAACTCTTTCTAAATATAAAAATACAAGCATTTATTGTTTGCATTTTTAAAAGTTCAGGACTTTTAATGTAATTTTTAAAATCAAATTTATCCTTTTGGTTTGTAGTAATTCAATTCACTTCTTTTATATTTATCAAATACTTCTTTATCTAGATGAAATAAATGTATAATGATATGTGAGATTTTTATGGTTTAATTATTTGCATTTAATGAGAATTCTCTTTTGTGAATGGTGTTAGAATTCTAAAGAGTTTCTATTTTTGTATAACCTAATTTTCAATGGCATCTATTAAGTAGCCCAGTTTTTACCAATGTTTGATATTTTGCTATTATATATTTACCAAATTTAAATACCTGTTTATATAAATTCCTCATATGCTTACTATTTTACCTGTTTAGAGATGTACCTATAACATAAACATATAAAACATATTCATATCTATATGCATATCTATATAAATTATAACTATAAATATTGCTATACATATGAAATATATATGTAATATATAGCTATTATATATTAATATTACTTCCTATGCATTCATATATTCATAATTGTGTGTGAATATGTGTGTGTGCATGTGTATGTGTTTTCTGGGCTATGCATTAAATTTTATTAATCTGTTGATCTATTTTTCCATAGCAACAGATTGCTTTAATTATTACAGTTTTAAAATATTCAGTAAGATGAAGGCTTTACTTTATTCTCCTTTCTCAATTTTATAGCAATTGTCTATTTCTTTACATAAATAAACTTTGAGGACAGTTTTATTATGTCATCTCTGCTACTTGCTTGCTATCTACCACCATCTCCTTTCAATTCATTTGAAAGTCCTTTCATTTTATACATAATTTTGAAATTAATTGGAGTGTTCATAATATTCACTTTTGTTTTGGGGAATATGATTGGTCTCTAATGCTTTATATTTTCTTTACTATATTTTTAAAAAAATTTATAGTTCATATGGATCTAGTCTAATTTGAGGCTGCTAATGGATTTTTCTGAATTCATTTATTTTCTAATATTGTTTATGACATACAAAAATTATTTGTATATTTATCATTCGGACAATCTGATTTCTGAATTTTTTATTAACACAACACTTTGTAGTTGATTTTTGTTTATTATGAAAAATTACAAACCCATACAAAATTTTAGATAATTTATGTAATAATAAATATCCTCTGTAAGGAACAAAAGTATATATATATATATTTTTTACTTCATTATCTCTTAAATGTGCTATTAATATTATTTATGATTATTAGAATATGCTTAATATCTTCTTACAAATCTAGTAGAGAAGAAAATTAGGTATATTAGGATAAAAGAAGAGGATAAATTTTAATTATGCTTTTTTACATTGTGAAGTTACTCTAACATCTTGTCTATGTCATTTATAGTTTCAATATATATGTGTGTGTATGTAATTTTTTAAATGTTTGAACACAGTTTAAAACTGTTAAATTTCAGTTTTTCTTAACAACAGTCATATTTCCTGTCCTCCTGGATAACATTTTAGTCCTTATGTGAACTGCAATTTCTTCTATTTTTTTTTTTTTAACTTGGCTCAAGTGCACCTGTTCTATTGGCCTTTGTAACTATAAAAGAATATCTTTCAAAAACACTTTTCTTTGCCAGTACTGTAGGAAATGCAAATGCACCACATGGCATCTGTTTTGCAATTAATTAATTGGTGATACAAAGAAGCAATGGCTTTATTATTATTTCTCTTAGCTATTTCCTAAGACAAAACATGTTTCTTTACTTACCATTGTTCTAGCACCCTGTCACTAGAACTAAAAGTCAACATTTAAATTCCCTCTCTCTCTCTTCACTGAGGGAGAACTGAAACCATTACATCATACATATTCCATCACCTCTAAAGGCTATGAATCAGGTCAGATTGTAAATATTATAGAATGGCATCTGGAATTATTATGACATAGCATAAATCCTTATAATGATATATTTAAATCTGTAGCCATTACTGTTATAAAAAGGATTAAATACAAACTAATTATCAAGCCAGCTTCCTTGTTGGGTTGACTTGTGTTAATAAACATTGAGAAGGATTCAGATTTAACTTTGAGATCACTTGAGTTGTTTTCTATTGGTGAAAATTGAGAAATGTCAAATCAAAAGATTTGCTTTATGGATTGGTCTATCAAGATGGTCTTATGTCACATGATCCTCCTATGTGGCCAAAAGAGGAAAAAAAGAAAAGGAAGAAAGAAAGGAAGATAGGAAGGAAGGAAGGAAGGAAGGAAGGAAGGAAGGAAAGAAGGAGGAAGGAAGGAGAGAAAGAAGAAAGAAAGAAAGGAAAGAAAGAAAAAACAAAGGAAGAAAGAAAGAAATCACTAGTTGAACTGAAAATATGTTATGTGGGATGAATGAAAGTAAGGGAAGGCCAAGTCCTGTGACCCTTTAGCACTTTATAATAATGAAGTGTTTGTGTTCACACACAGGTTTGCTTTTTTAGTTGGCTAAGACTAACTTTTTGGCAATAAAATAAGTTTCATAACTTTATTTCCCTTTTGTAAAATAATTGAGTTTATGTAAAATACATGCTTTTGCCTAAATTTTATGTTTAATATTACAATGAAGACAATTAAAAATATAAACATGAAACCTACAACTTAGTTGTTTCTTATATTTTCATTTATTTTGGTTGGGGAACAATCTTGTCTTGTTCCTTAATATGGTGCTTTTTGTCATTTAATCATATTCATTAACTTTACATTGACTCAGCAAGAGAATTTAAATTGCTTTCTATGAGTTATTAATGGGAACAGAATGTCAAAACCACTAATAGAAAAACATGTTTTAAATGTTTTACTCCAATCTGTCACACCTCTACTTTTTCACAGGTTTCTATTTTGTATTTTAAAAAAATTATACTATGATCTGAAACTTGACATTCAGGTTACCAGCTTGTAAGAATTTTTGAGACAACAGTTTTAAATAGTCTGTGGGTAATAAGAGTTTTATTCTTTAGTCAAATGCCACTGATATATTTTGAATGATTTATTTACTTTCAGCATTGTAGAAGTTGAAGATCATATGCTCTGGCAGCCACATTTTGTGATAAATCTGAGTAAATTTACGTAAGATTTCATAACTTCCTAATGGGGGAAGGGAGTTTATAAAGGAATTAAAGGTCCTTAGAAAGAAGGTACCACACAGTGCAAATGATCACAAATTAGGTTTTTGGAATAATCACATTTGAGGAAGATTTAATTGAATTTTGGGAGAGGGAGTTAGTTCAGAAGAATGAAGAGATTGTGGAAGTGAGCACTTCATTAGTACTCAACTCAGAAGCAAAATTTAAAACTTCAAAGAAAACTAAGATAAGGTGGTTGTTTTTATAGTCCCTGTTGCTTATGAGATTTACAGGGCATGTAGATATCCAATTTATTAGCAGACAGTGAATGGACCTGTACACGTCTACGTAACTGGAACTTGAGATTAGTGATGCCAGCACCTATATCAAAAATTTAAAGTCATGAAAGTCATGGTGACTCTTGACAGAGCAGGACATATGGACATGGCTCATCTGGAACTGTAGATATTCTAAGATTCTTCTTTCCAGATCCATGCTTGACCCCTGACCTCAACCACATCCCTGAGCTTGACCTCACCCCTGAACCTCATTCATCACACTTACTCCGGACTCCTACCTTTTTTCACTTTCTTTTGTCTTTACTCTTTCCTTTATTCTTATTCATCCTGAAATGTACTCCTTCCCTAAACATGTCCTAGAGTTGGGAGAGGCAGCTGTCAAGAAGAAAGGTCAGGCTCAGGAGCAGTGGGAATGGTACATTTTACTTGATTAAAAAATATATATTAACATTAAAAGCCAATGGTTGCTTTCTAAAGCCTTATATGGACCAGATGTGAGAGTCAAAGTGCTTTTACTAAAAGATCTGATGTCAAAATGTCATACATCCTCTTTAGATATATTTCTTGGGCCAATGGCATGGTCTTGGGATCTGAGTAATAAATGCATTATGGATTCTGTTTGATTACAGCAAAATGAATCTTATCCAACATCCAGAGATTCACTGGGGTGTCACATAATTGCCATTGCTAGTTTGACGCTAAAGAGACGTAACTCTAAATTCATCAGGCATCCATCTGCTCAAATGCGGTATGTTTAAAATTTGTCTATATGACTTGTACATAGCCAGCATTATTCAAAGATCAAGGAGACAATCTTTACATTAATAGGCTTTATCTTTCCCTTAGCATTTTAATGTTGATACTATAAGATCATAAATTGAATTAGCTGACATTTTTTCATTTTTTTGAGTAAGTATGTCTGAGATTGAATGGTATACATAAGGTACACACAAAGGACTTCTGAAAATCCTTCTTGTCACCATTTCCCCTTATCATGGATTAGCCACATACCTAATGTCTGGTAGCTTTGTAAAAGTTGAGATTATTGAGAAGTTATAGCTGGCCAACAGAATTAGGCTAACATGGCAAACTAAGAGCTGATTTCTCTGGACTCATAATCTCTCCTTTCTCTCCTGTGAAAATCTGGTCATTTTATTCATTTCTTAGTGCACTTACTTTATTGTGATGCATCAGATTTTAAAATATGTTTCACATTACATTATGAGTTGGGGGAAAAAAAAAAAAACTACCTGATAAAGTTCTGAACAGTCTGTCTGAATTGGATGTTAAAGGGGAAAGTGAGAAGTACAGCGAAGAAGAGAGACAAGTGCATAGAGTGTCTGCAGAGCAAGACCGAGAAACACATCCGTTCCTGTGGTGGCCCCTTACCAAAGTACAGCTGAGTTCTCCAATGTTTTCCTTTGCTCTCTCTCTGCCCTGGGAATTTTTAGCATTAACTACTTGCAAAAGACCCTATGTCCTTAATCGTATTGTTTAATTCTCCAGACCCATCCTTCGAGTGCGTCTCAGTCGCCTCACGCAGCATTTTGTCAAAAGTAAAAAGGGTTCAGGCAGCTCTGGAGAGACAGTACATGGTCTATATGACAACAATCCAGCATGTTACCCATACTTTCCTCTTCTAAATGACCTGGCTTCTTAAAATGTTCTACTGAAGTGTCACAACATTTCCTATTCACAAATCTATATTTATATTTAAGTAAGTGAGTGAGGGCATTTCTTCCTGAATCAGAATGTTGTCTTTTGGTAGGCAAAGGAATAGTTTTCTTTTTCCTCTGCCATTTCATAGAAATTGTTATTAGTTAACTAGAATGAGCATAGAAGACAGAATGTGCTTTTTCTTAGGAAATGAAATGGTGACCTATTGGACAATAATTTATCACATTTCAATATATATAACTCTTTAAAATATGATGAGAATTAGGTTCTAAATAATCCATCTAGAAAACCCTCTGAAATACTAAAGACGGAAGCTTAAAAGAAAACATCAATATATTTAATAATAAAGACATAATACAGTTTGGAGAACTGTATGCCATGACTAAAGCTTTAAATATAATTTAAAAACTAAAAAATATTTGCAACATACATGATTAGAAAGTGTTAATGATCTCATTGTAGAAAATGTTCTCATGTATTATAAGAAATATTGATATAATAATTAAAAATAAATACAAATGGCAAAAAAATATAAATGCTTAATTTTAGTAGAAAACAGATGACTGCAAATTAAAAAATATATAGACTTTTCCAAATCCTAAGTAAGAATAGATGATATTTTTAAGGTGATAAAGGCGAAGAGTAAGAAAAACCACAAAATGCTTGTGGGGAGCAAATTATTTTACAAACTTTTGCAAGGTGATTTGGCAATTTAAAAATTCACATCAGCAGGGATTTCTGCTTTTAGAAATTTATCCCATGGAAATCAGGGTCAAGTTCCTAACCTTTTTGTAAAACTGCTCAGTGTAGATTTATGTAATATTAGAAACAGTAGAAATCTACTAAATGGCCAACAAAAGAGGATTAGAGGCATTACAAAGTAATGATGAAATGTATTAAAAATTATGTCTTCATAAGTATTAATACATTACTAAATATAAGTTAAAATATACTTCACATATACAACTTATTCAAATAATTTTATTTGTTAAAACAGAAATATACATTTCTTAATACAATTCATATTAGACTGTGTAATATATATTATATACATGTGCATATGCATACATATACATGTATACATACATACATGTATTTACACACATATATACATACACACATGTGCATACTCACATATATACAAGGTCCTGACTTAGATGGTATGACTGATTTTTTGATTTTACAATGGTATGAAAATGATACATATTTATAGAAACCATACTTCAAGTTTTGAATTTTGATCTTTTCCAAGGCTGGCAATATGTGTCCTGCTGAGCAGTGTGATGCTAGGCAGAGGCCGTGGCAGCTCCCAGTCAGCCCCGCGATCACAAGGATAAACAACCAGTACTCTGCTGTGTACTGTTGACAGCTTTTTTTGGCTATTGTGTTTTATGTTTTGCATCTCATCATGTCTACAAAATGCCCATCTGTGTCTCCTGCTTCTGGTGAGAAGAAAGAAGGCAATTACTCTTGAGATGTAACTTAAGATAATTGCCCATCTGTAGGTTAATGTAAGTGTTCTGAGCACATTTAGGGTAGGGTAGGCTAAACGATGCTGTTTGGTAGGACAGGTGTATTTAATGAGTTTTCAACTTACACTTACAATATTTTCGACTTATGATGGGTTTATCGGGATGTAACCAATAAGTTGAAGAGCATCTGTACATATCTATATATCTATCATCTATCATCTATCCAGCATCTATCATCTACCTACCTATATTTATCATTATCTATCTAATGTATCTATCTACCTATTATCTATCTATGTACCTCTCACTGTTAATGATAAATAGTTCATTCTGAGTGTAGTACTGCATAAAATATTGTTTGTTTTCACAGCTAAATAAAAATATATTAAATAAATAGATCTTTCCACTCACTTTCTCCCATCGCTCTCACTCACTTATCTGAATAGTCCGATCCTAGTCAATGTCCCAGCTATGAATAAGAAGCTATGGTGGTATTGGGACAAAGGGATAGAATAAAGCTTATATTTAGCTGAGCTTGCTTTTAGAGACAGACTGCCACTTCTCTTGGCTTCTAGGAAACCAGGAGCCCACACCCTCTTGTAGTGTCTTTACTGCTCATTTCTTGGCTCTTTCTCTACTTTTACACACCCACAGATAGCCGTGTCCAAAAAAAGTACCTTCACGATGTTCAATTTTCATCTACAATGCTAACCAGCCTTTTTATCTATCTATAATAGAATTCTTACAACATGGCTTTTTATAAATATTTTAATCAGGAGAAAAAAACTATCTTTAGTTCATCCTGCAAGACAAGGTGCTTCATGGTTGGTAATCACTCCCTGAAAATAAACACTTAATGGGAAGGAAGAGAAAGAAGGAGAGGAGGGAGGGGAGAAAAAGGAAGAAAACTACAGTTATTCCTCAGTCTAAATAAATGAGACTTTAGGAGAGTCGAAATATTGATTTGATACCAGGAAGCTAACTTATCCTATATAATTTAAAAATTTTAAAAAGATTTCCAGATTGCATCAATTAGATAAATGACCCTACTGAGCTAAACTCTGTTAGATACTGTAATAGAGAATGGCTCCCGAAAAATGGAAAAGGAAGAGTGAAATACTCATAGTTATTTGTGTAATAACTATGTCATGGAAGACATTCTCTTGGTCCAGAGAGAGCAGTGAACCTGTCAATAGCAGCAGAAAGATCCTGGAGAGGCAAAATGCTGCACAAGACAATGAAGAATGATTTGCTGAACATGTCTGAAAATGTCACCCAGAATAACAGTTCTAGTGTTAAAAAATCATCATCATAACTGGACATTTTTCTACTACATCTAAGTTTTCAGCTTGGTCTATTTTTCGTCTCTTTAGAACAAGACAAAAACAGATTTATATTTCATAATGGGAACCAATGGAAAATTCAATGTGTTCTTCATCTAACTGCTTAAACATACCTATTGTGGCATGCGGGAGAAAGAGCTGGGAAATAAGTATTATTAAGAAGGCGTGTTTTCAAAAACAGAATAATCATAGACGTAAAAACACATTTTAGCCTGAAAGCTATTGTTTGTGCATAAGGTGAACTTTAACAGTTAGTTAAAACAGTATAAAATTATCGAGAAAGCATTTGTTTTAGTTTACATTTAAACTTCCAGAAGAAAAATAATCTTAAAATAGTCCCAAACATTTGGAGTACTTTTGAATTAGGGTTCTTTGAAGCATGAAGATAAATTGATTCCAGGATGATTCCACAAAGGCACCCAAAAAAGTCATAAAGCCGCTGAGTGCACACAACTGTCGAATGTTTAGTCTATGAGCTCAACACATTTTTAGGCCTGGGATGATGGAGATTTTATTGCAAATGGGAAAGATGGTTTAAGTTAGGGTAAGGCTGTCATTTTGATATACTCGTGAGGCTTAATGTCTCTAATCTTTGAAAAATCCTTAAAATGCAAATGTCAAACACACCTAATTGGTTCTGAAATTTTAGTTCATCGTAAAGGATTTACAAGAGTAAATGTTTCTTACCTAGTGTCCTGGATTAACCATGTTAGTTATGTATAGGCATATGTTAAACTTCTTAGTCTAATACAGTGTTATTAAACAACTAGAAAACTTCAGAAGCAGAATGTATTAGCTTATGTAACAATTCATTGACATAAATTTTCAGGCATTGTCTGTTTTTTGTTGTTGCTTTTGTTTGTTTTGCTTTTACTTTAAGAATTTGGTTTTGGATGAAGGAAAGAGAACAGTACAATAAACTATTAATGGATACCTAGATTCATCAGTAATTCAAATAGTAAAATATTAATCTGGAGTCCTCTTTTATCAAGATAGTGATTTGGTGCTGTAATCTGTATCCAGAAATCTAAAATGAACTTGGCAATGTGCTATGTAATATCTTGGTCCATGCGTCAGTTCCAAAGGAGCTGTTCATGTTTAATTGCATTCTGGGACCACATGTGTGTTCCTGCTTATTTACAAGTCTTCCCTCTCCACCTCTCCTGATTTCTTATCAGTCTCCCATTTAGCCTTTTAATCTCAGGGCTCTGTGCCCTCTTCGTATGGATAAAACAGAACAGCTTATGTACTTCCCACAATTCTTTACAAGATTTCATTTCTTGATGGTTGCGTGGCAGCTCATTAAGCTGCTCTCATGGAAGGGTATGAGGTGCTGAAGAAGAGGCGAGGCGGCATCACTGAAAGAAAAAGTGAATATGTATGGGTCCCATCATATTCTTGATCATCAGCTATGCTGGATAAAAATAAGGAGAGGTCTGCCTTTTCCATGTGAGCTCCAACCTTTTCTTATTGGAGGAACAAGCTTTATAGGTCTGCTTTGCTCGTGTAGTAAAAAAACAGGGGCTCAGAGCCAGATAGATCTGAACTGTGATTCAAATCTTATCTTTGCTGCACTTGGTAGCTATGGCACTGGGTAAGTTGCTTGAATTCTCTATGTTATAGTTTCTTTAACTATAAAATGAGGAGAAAAGTTCCTAACTTACAAAGTTATATTGAATATAGAACAATATAAATGATTTTAATTGCATGTTTTATAGTTAGAATTTTATAAATGGTAGCAATTACCATTGTTATTATTATCCTACTCAATGGGTCAGAAAACAGTCCAGCTACCTGTTTGCAGACAAAGCAACTGCTTATGTAACCTGGAGACCAAGAATAGCCTCAACTGCCTTTCAAGAATGACCCAACCTCATTGGCTAAAGTCCAGAACATGAGTATACACTTCTTTAATTGTCTGATCTCAATAATCAATGTTATTTCCTGTGCAAAAACTGCTGGCCACCATGTATCACCTAGTGGTATGGAAACAAAAAACTCAACAACCACAATTCAAAGAAATAGCACAGCACTGAACCTCCCTTAGATTTTTGGATTTTGGATTTTTGGTTTCAAAATATCCATATCTGTTCAGAGAACTCGACATACCTAATGTTTGCTGGTCCCATATAAACCTTATGCTTCCCACTTTCACTCTGTTCTTTCTGCTGCTGCCTTTAATATGGAGAACACGCCTTCTCTGAAAAAAAGAAAAAAGATTACCTTGTGTTTTCTACAGTGTTAACTCAAAATTAATGTCTTACGTGGGCTTGCTCTCTATATAGTTTGAAGAAAAGAAAATGTTCAGAAGAAAGAAGAGTGCTTGGTGTCCATAATAAGGATTTTAAAATTTGTCTACATTCATCAATCTCTAAAACCCCTCTCCCTTCATCACCTGTACCTACCATGCTACTATGGGCTGTGACCCCACTCTGAGCATTCTCCAATGAACTTAAAGTTTGTGGATGAAGGATTTATGGCTACAGATCCTGCGTCCTGATAGTTGCTGCTCCCTTGCAGCCTCAAACATTATGTTCTTCACAGAAATTCATCAAATAAATCCCAATAATAAGTCCCATATTTGGAACTACTTTAGATTTTGGATTCTAAAGTTGTTCTTTAAACCTCTGCTGTTTCTCTTGGCAGAAAATGATTCTTGGTCCTTTCCTCATGTCTCACCTTCAATTTCTTGGGAAAGACTCTAGGTTGTAGGGGATGAGAAAGATAAAGGAGTTGTAGTGATTCTTAATTGTATTATCTTGAAAGAGACCTAATCTTTTGACCAAAATTTGTTACATGGCCCTAATATAACACAAAAAAAGGGAAAATATAGAGAAGCATATGCATATTTAGTGAGCATTAATTCTTAGCCAGAGTATTTATGAATATTCTTAAATATATACACATGTATGTGGGAGCTCATTTATGTGTGGGCATAAAAATGCATTAAACTACTCTGAAAGTTCCACAATCTATCATTAACTAGTAATAGTAAACACGGATAAGTAAGTGGGTTTGGGTGGTTGGTGAATGGGGATTTTTAAAATTTATTTTATGTTTAGTTGTATTGTAATTTTTTCAAGAAGCATATTTCACGTATTATTTTTTTATTTTTAAGACTAGTACTCATTTACCTTTCCAATTCCTCATCTTCCATTTGCTTAGTAACATGCTGAAACCCAACTTCCATCCCACCATTCCATAGAAACAATGCTCACAAAACTCATCAATGACCTACTAATTGTTTGCATTCAGCAACTCCACTTGAGTTTTGATTGTACTTGACCTCCTGTAGCATTTGACGCTATTAAGCATATGGTCCCTCTCTGAAACTCTTTCCTTATATGACATTCTACTCGTTTGCTTCACGTTTTGCTTCTCTAGTTATTCTTCATTCTCTTTAATGTTATTCTCTTTCTTGTTTGTTTTTTTTAATTGAAAGCATTCACACAAATTCCCTTAAGCCATACTCTCTTCCTGAGCAATTTTAACAATACTCAGAGCTTCAATGTTTACATTTCTAAGCAGAAGATTCAGAAATGTGCATTCTAGTCTCTCTCATGATTTTCTGCACTGAATTTCTAATTATATGCCAGAGAGCTCTGTACCAATGTACAATGGGTAACTTAAACACTATATGCAAAATACTAATCACATAATTGATCACAATTTTCTCACCATTGTAATTTTTATGTTTGTGAAATAACTTATATCATCTCCCAGGGGATGTGCTCACATGATCTTCAGCCAAACTGGATTGAAATGGAATTCCCCAATTTTATCAGCGATGTTTTTGGGAAGTTGTTAAAATTCTCAGAATCTGATTTATCATCTAAAAGGAAAATATTAGTAATAATAACGTCCTCTAATGGTTGTCGTGAGGAAATAATTATATTATACATATATGAAACTCATAACTGATATAAAAAGATTTTTATTATAATCTTCTTAGACACCAAGTGAGAATAAAAACCTTGAGAAGGAATTTATAGCTTTCTCTTCTCATAATTACTATCCCCACAATATGCAGTTAAAAGGTCATCAAGGCCTAGCAATTACTCTGCTAAGTTGTCTTCTTATATCACTCTCTTTCTTCTAAGAACCTCCTCTTTTCTGGGTTGGGTGATGACAGTACCCTTTATTGACCTCTTTGCTCCATGCCTCAGTAGCATTTATTGGCTTCCATTGTCATCAGGATAATTTCCAAATCCATAAGCCCTTAGTCAAGGACTTGTACAGTCAGGACTCAACCTCTCCACGTAGCCTGATTCCTCACCACCAACTCTATGCTCTAATCACTTTAAACAACATGCTTCCTTCAAATCTTTTATATCTTCACTTATATCTATCTCTTTGTCTCAATACCTCTTCCTTCTTCCTTCTTTAAAGTTCATCTTAAAAGCTTCCCCCACCATTAGAAGTGTTCTGGTGACCTATCATCACATAAAGAAGTCATTGTTTCCTCATTTTCACTTTCACAGTCATTGACTTTGACTTCTCTGTTATCCTTATATTATGCCCTCCTATTCCATTCACTTATTTATTCATTCAACCAATCGTTTCACAGTGGCTCTAGTCTGTGGGGTGCTGTGAATTATTCTGGTGACAGAAGAAGAGCAACCTATGCACAATTGTCTTTCTTGCCCCATTTAAGTTCCCAGAAGGCACTTCTGAGTTTGTTTGTTTGTTTGTTTTTACCTTTCCCTCTCCTCCAGTCCAGCTTATTCTTTTCATAGACTAGATGGTTATCAAATGTTTATTCATCAAAGAAGACCAACATTTATAACTTTTTCTCTACAGTCTATCCCTAGAAATAAAATGTTGAGTCAAAGATACTTTCTTCAGAAGGCTAGCTTACTTCTTTGTAATCTAATTCTCTTTGAATGTCAAAAATAAGAACCAGGTTTCCTTTTCTAATAGAATCTCAACTCTCTCCCTCTGAATTCTATTCCTGTCATACTTATGAGAATGTAGTGATTGGAATCCCTATGGAATTATAGCTTACTAGACCTGGAATTTTCAAGGTATTCCAACAACTATTCCCCTGGATCTATGCTCATTGAGCCTCTGTGGAAATACTTAAACCACTCAGGACCTCCAGGAAAGATAACAGTCCCATATGCACAGTTTAGATGAAGTTAGCCCAGACTTTTGAAACATAACTGGCTACACTCTTGCCTTAAACTCTACTAAATCTTCTTAAGAAGGGTGAGAAAAGGAAATGAGGGAGCAGAAGGGAGTTATGTTAGTAAAGTCAGAGAGTGAGGGTACAGAGGAGGCAGGGGCCAAGTGGAGAGCTTAGAATCCTTGTTCTAACTCAGCAGAGCTCGAACAGGAAGGAGGCTTAGTGGCAATTTGTGTTTCACAGCCTGTAAATCATGTCTACACTCCACCAGGTCAAGACGTTTTTCAATATTTCTTTTAGTAACATATTACACCTCACACTCACCTTTTCCATGCAAAATGTTAGAAGCATGTTATTTTTTTTCTGTTTGTACACATTCACATGTGTAAAAAGTCTCCCCAAATTTTTAAAAGCATCGAACTCAGAAATTTAAAAATTGCCTTATATGCAAGTCCTTATTCTGTTTCTGAACCTTTCAAATATGTGATTCCATATACTTTAATAATTTATAACCTCATGACTTTATAAGAAAAAAATGAGCAAATACTTTTAAAGATAATAATAATCTTTTTTTAAGTCATGTTTTCTTTAAAAAAGCAGATAAAATTATGTAAAAAATTGAATTTTTGGATCTATGTGATTCTACTAATTGGCTATGTGAATTTCTTATAGTTATTATTCATATAGATGATATAAATGAAAGGGCTTATTTTTAACAAACAACAGAGAAATAAATACGAAACTATTATCTCTAGAGAAAAGAATCAATTATATTGCTGCAATAATAAATGCACTCATGTAAAAGTATTTCTGAGGAAAAATATTTCAGCGTTAGAACAAGATCATCATAGTTTCAAATCTGGAAATGGATGCTAGTTTTTAATTTCATAGCCCCCCTCCAAAATATTGAAAATTAATTTAATAATAAGGGAAAATCAGATAAATTTTTGGCAATTGCCTAGTTATTTTAACATTTGCTTTTTCACAATTACTTTAAATCTATTAAAATTCACAGATCGGGGTTATCTTTAAACAAATTTGATAATTTTGTGAAAATATCCGGTCTAGATAACTTGAAAGACCAACTTCGAAAGCAGAGAAGAAGAAAGGGAGGGAGGGAGGTGAGGAGGGAAGGAAAGGAGAGAGGGAGAGAGAGAGGGAGAAGGAGGAGGAGGAGGAGGAGGAGAAGGAGAAAAGAAAAAAAGAAAGAAAAGAAGAAATGCCATTAAGGAATTCGGGAGTGATGAGAGAACTCTTATAAAAAGCTTGCAATAGCTCCTAGGGCAGTGTGTTTTACTGAATACAGATCTACGATTTGATCTATAAATTATGGAGTATTTGAACTAAGTAATAGAAAGTCTGGCAAATGGTACTTGATTCCCAAATGGCTAGATATCTGACATTGAAAGTAGCTTCTTAAAACGTTTGTATAAAATAACAATACTTAACATTTATTAAGCACTTATCATATGGCAAACATTGTTTTAAGGTTTTCATGAGCATTTCTCTCTTTAAAAGAATCCTTGAAGTACTCTATGGGTGATTATTATTCTTATCTTCGTTTCATAGATAAGGAAAAAACACGGCTCTAGGAAATGAAGTAACTTGCACAGATTCATAGTTAGGAAACAGTAAGCATTGGTGTTTAAACCAGGCATTCTGATTCCCAAACCCACATCCTTAACCATTGTATCCGTACATGTGAGAGAGCACATGCTATCCAGAAACAGTCATCGCTAACTTTGTTTTAGTTTTGGAAGACCGAGGCTGGATTCCTCTCCTGCAGCAGCAATTCAAGAGATGCCTGGAATAGACAGCCATATTCTCAAGTAAACACCATCTGATTTTTCCAGCACTCTCTCTAAAATTTTTTAAAACGCCATCTTAATAAGCTCCATGTCAGCAGATTACCTGGCAAAGAGTTGCTAAGGTATAATTTTGGACAAAAGCTTTGTGCCCAGGAAGATGAAGCATCCCAATGTTACTTCTCCTCTCTCCCACTTGTACCGCTTACGTTTCTGAAGTCCGGCGGCATCCTTACCAATGGATTCATTCAAGTTTCAAACATATACGCATTTATTCCAGGAAAGTAAAATGTTTACTTTGGGAAAGCAAAATATTGGTTATCTTGAAGAACTGTGTTTTAGAAGCTGTCTTGGTTCTCCTTTCTGGTCTAAGTGACATTATTTTGGCTCCTAAAAATGACTGAGCTCAGTGGTCAAGTGATACATGGATCCAAATGTTCCTTTAAAATTTTTGCTGTGAAAAGACTCCTCTTAGCACGATTTCCTTTATGTTCGCTCTTAATGCTGGAAATGTTTTGCAGATTGTGTGAAATTCCCCACTGAGAAAAATAAAATGTTGCTTTTAGACAGCCCACATTTTAATGACTGAATAGGTACTCAGCACATTGTAGTTGCTCAATAAAGCCTTGTTGAAAGGAGTTGAGTTTTATCGATGGCTCATTTCCAAGAAAAACATCTGTTAGGATGATGCAAGTTCAAATTCAGCTGCTCCCTGTGTGGCATATTTAGGCCAGGTGTTGAGTAAAGGGACTTTAAACCGAAATGGTAAAAAAAAAAAAAAAGAAAGAAAGAGGAAAACATTTAAAGCGAACTCAGTCATAGAGATACCTTATTTTTTAAATCAGAGGTGCCAGTTTTTTATCACCTTGTGAGGTGGGCAGAAAATATCTCCTTCCATTCTGCCGGTAAGACATTTGAGACTTGGGACAGTAAGAATGACATCTGCAAGATTAGCTGATTAGTACAAGTTCCAGCCTAGACCAGTGTGGAAGAGACCGACTCCAGCTGGCCACATCACACTGCCACTCAAAAAGAAACCCCAGTGAAACCAGATAGCATTGTTTCTGTGCCAAACCTAGTTACTCTACCTCCACCCCAGCATTTCTTCCCACAAGACTTAATTACTCATTGCTAGTACCACGCACATTCAAGAGTCATCTGTGTGGTATTCATTACAAGAGAAGTATAATGTAAAATAGCTAAGAGATATAGCTGCTTCCCCCAGGAAGGGGGAAATGACTCCTATCGACAGTGGAGCCTTAGGGCGCAGGCGATGGAGATGATGAGAAGGGTGGAGGCGGCACTGAGGCAGGAGTCTCCCTGGGTGGGTGGATATTGACTTGAGCTCCTTGCCTCACTTCATCGACTTTATTACTCACCAGGGCACACAACTCCTCGCTGATGCTCTCCTCGGACGGGCTGCCTAACTGTGCTGCTAACATTCACAAGCTTTGGGGGTGGGGGCGGGGGCGCTGAGTGCCCTTGAAGCTTAGATTTTTTTGTGAGAAAGGGATTCGTCTAGCGCAGTTCTTACAATGCAAATTAAACGTAACTCCGAGTGTTACAGCTGAAGACTTTTATTGCTGCATGGCTCCCGGACTGGTGTTAAGAACACCGAATTTAGCATTGTACTCAACCGTGCAGGGCCTTTGCCGTGTGTGGATCAAAGGCTACGCTGTGTGCGCTTCAGCGAAGAAATAATCCCAGACTCTGACCCCAAATATACATAAACCTGGATTCTTCATTTTCCAGAATTTGTTCGGCTCCATTTAGGAGTTGAGGTGAGCTAGGAACCTTAAAAGCCAGGAATTTGGCTGCATCTATGAATAAGGAATATTGAAAATAAAGTTGAACATCATTCAAAAATATAAAATCTGTGTTGGGTACCCAAATAAGAATAGCAAAAAAATAATGTATTGATTTACAGAATTCTGGAAACCTTCAGATTTAACATATGTTGATTATTACATTTTCTCATGGTAAGCCTCTACTGGTAACAAAACATCTAAGACTTCACCACCATAGGAACAGACCTGTTCCGGGAACTGAAACCCATTCTCCAGGACCCAAAGACATGATATCAGCCCTATATGGCCAAGTCGAGTTTAGAAACACTTCAGTGATTA
>NW_006431920.1:8797253-8799312 GCF_000325575.1 Pteropus alecto | reverse complement strand
CAAGTGCAAAAACATATTTTTGTAGGCGAAATAACTATGTGCTGAAAACATTGTAATCATAAACCCCACATATCTGAGCTCTGAGTAAGTGAGTGGAACGTCGTGGAATACTAAAAGATGGTCAGTGGTCAGGGCTTAAACTGAAGCCCTATATTAGGCTAGCTTTGAATATCTTTTCTAGGAATAGGTGTCAAGGAGTGCTGTTTATCTTCCAATCATATCAGCCTGGATCACTCCAGCCATTGGTAGCGAGGAAGGAAATCGCAGTGGAGGTACAGGGCTAGAGGGGAGAGAGGAGTTAGGGGAAAGTGACCTGATTAGTCTGGGTGAAATAACGCTCGCTCATTTTTCTTCAGTAGAAAGTATATATCGAATACCTACACGAGGCGCAAGTGTAGTCACTTCAGCACCTCGACTCTGATGTACATTTTACATCGAAAATATATATGGATGTATTATATACTCATAAATACTTTTAGTGAATGGCAGAAAGTAATACCTTTCATGAAAGCGTAATAACAAATGTGCTATGTCAGCTCAAAGGAGTCTAAAATCACTCCCGATATGAGGCGTACGATAAGGCTTTTAAGCTAAAATGAAAGAAATGACGTGGGGTACTTGGTGGTCCAGGCCATTCCAGATAAAGAAAATATTATATTAATAAATATATTAAATTATAAGCCAATAACATTAACTAAGGCATAAACCTAAGAAAGTATAAAATGGGCATGTGAAACTACCTGCTTGGCTAAAGTGAGGAAAAAAGATGAAATTTGTATTAGGCCAGCTTGTTTAGAATTCTTTCTTTAGGTAATTAGTGAAAGTGTTATGTATCTACTTATCAAACAGGAAAGTTACACAGGGACTGTATTTAGGATTAATATGGCAGTTGAGTATATGGTACATTGCTGAGGAGACCATTGCTATGGTTTAAATTAGAGGTAATAGGGCAAACACTTGCTTCATGGTCCTAGGCAAAAGAAAGAGATAGCAACACCAAGTATTTGGGGTAAATTTCCAGAGAAACCGATGGCACCATTAACAGAATTGGGAAATCAGAAAAAGGGGAAGCTTTGCAAGAGAAAATGAATGAGCTCAGCCTCAGATTATGCCTTAGAGATCACAATTCTGATAATCTAACTCGAACAGGAGTTAGAAATCCAATCTTGAAACCCAGGAGAGAGATCAAGATGGTAAATATAGATTCGAGAGTCACCCGCTGCCTAGATGCAATCACAGAAGCTGACAGATCAGATGAGAGTGTTAAGGGAGTGATTGCAAAGGGAAAAAGGCAAGTCAAGGACAAAGACCTTAATGTCTTTCTTTGGGGAGTGAAGATGTTGGCTTTCAAAATAGAATCTGCTTCACGAACTGAATATGTATATATTTTTCTACTTCCAAAATATAGTAGGACTTTTGGCAGCATGCTTAAGAAAGAAGTTCTCAATACGTTGCTTACCAGTAGTTAACATTGTTTTTCTCTAGAGATTGGCTCTTCTAGAATTGCCCTCGTGTGTTATATATATGACATTGGTGATGATGTCGATGCTGGTGGTTATACATGTGTAAAAGCCAGATTTTTCTTAACAGAAAAGCACTTGATAGAGAAATGTATACAACCATTTCCATCATAATATTAACAGTATTACTAAAAGCATGAATAGTTAAATGCTATGCATTAGGAGATCTTAACCATTATATTTTCTTGTTTTGAGGTTATTTCTGAATCGATGGTAAATCATAGTCTGCTCATTAATCGTAATATCATTATTTATTTATATTTGCCTTATTTAATTTCATTTTGAAATATATATACAGTAAAATTGACTATTTTGGAAAACAGTTCTGTGAGTTTTAGCACATGTATAAACGCATGTAATATTCATCCTAATTAGGATACAAAACAGCTCCATTACCCCCAAAATATTCATGGCCCTCTCCCTTTTCAGTGCTTTTTAAAAAAAGTATTTGAGGTAAGAGTAATGAGTTGTAACAGCTAGAGGAAGCCATCTTGGTTATCCATGAAGAAACTCTTTCAAAACTATGCTGCAAGTAAAGA
>NW_006431920.1:8780780-8797205 GCF_000325575.1 Pteropus alecto | reverse complement strand
GCCCCCCCGCACCACCCCCCCTGCCCCGGCTATATAACTGCTGTGGCAGACAAAATCTAGGAGTCTGCTGATCTCCAGAAGTTCATAGAAATCATCTACCATCCTCCACAATCTACCAGGAAGGCATTTGAGGCCCCCATCCACTGTGACTTGTCACATAGTGAGCTTTTTCACGACTGAGGTAAAAACCAGGCTCCTTAACTCCCAGGCCTCGGGAAAGTACACTTCCAGAAAGGGAAATAAGACTCTTCTCTCAGGGTATGCCACAACCTTAGAGAGTAAAACTAACAATTGTACTTAGACTGTTTTAAAGATGAAGATATATATGCTGTGTTTGGAACTTTAAGGATTTTTCCAATGGCATACATGAGTATGTTTATCGAAAATTTCTCTATTTCAATGTTCTGAAATTATAAACACTAATTTAAAGTCTTCTATAAATATTTAAATATGAGTGATATCCTTTTTTAAATATAACATTATATAAAGAAGTTGTAAAGTGTTGGTTTCATTCTTGGCATTTTGAGGTCATTATATGTAAACCAAATGTTTAATGGTAACCAAATATCTCACTATGTTAATAACTATGCCTCAAGTTATACTAAACAACATGAGCTATGATAGCTTATGAAGTCTATATATTTAAGAGCAACGTTCACTTGTTATACCTCTAGTAATTATTATAACATATTTGCTCACTAGTTGGTGTCATGAAATGCTTTGTTTTGAGATCTACTGAGTTTGGGAGACAAAACAAATACTAAAAATTCTGGTATTTTTTACTGAAAAAGAGAAACAAAAAAAAAAATGCACTGGTTGACAAAGGTATATTTAAAGCTAAAGTTCATTTCTGCTTTACATGTAATTTCAGTAAAGAGAAATGCTATCCCTGGAAGTGTAAATTTAATGGGAGAAGGGATGGCAGAAAAGGGTAAAAATAATGAGACTACTGTCCATTTGCCTAAAGATTAGTGATATAATTACACAGAAAGCAACCATAGACTTCTTGTTTCAGGTTCCACATGTAAAGAGCTTGGATGTCACCACTCTGTCCTAACAACAAATAAAATGCTGAACAGAAAAATCAACTTTTTTAGATTCATAAGAAAGGTTATGACATAGGGAAAACAGTTGCCCCCAAGATTGGAGAGGCAATAGGGGGGGATGCAGGAGGCAGTTTCCTAGAGCAGGGACTGGAGAGGAGAGGCTGGAAGGAAAACCTGTAACTGACAATTGCTGAAGGCTCCCCGAGCACATCTCTGAGAGTTAAAGACTTTTCTTCTTTACCTTAACATTGTTAAAAACTACAACCCAATCATATCTCTCCCTACCGTACAATAACTCCAGAAAGCAACTGTGGCTAAGAAGACCAGAGATCTGTGACCTCTGAGAATCTGCTGTGCCTTTTAAGCATGGACCAATGTCCAACTCTTTCTAGCTAGTGAAAGTGAAGACAGATTATGTTCTGCATAGATTGTTTATTTCTTTTATAATAAAGACAAAATAAGTCGTCGTTTTTGAAAAATACAGGAAAATGATGAAAGCACAAGCTTAGAGAAAAGACCAGACAAGCGATCCTGGATGCAAAGTATAGACCCTCATGGAGAGGTGAGGAAGGGGTGGTACCCAGAGCACAAGACGGTGCCCTGGGAAAAGCCAACATCTCTCTGGTGACAACTGATAATCTCAATGTTTCTTGACAAACTAGTTCTTTGAATATTTCTTAATAATCATGTGCAATCTATTGATTTGATGTTTAATGCTATTCTATTGCAAATGAAATGCATATTTTTAAAAGCCCAGGTGAACCCTCAGTGATCTCTTATCTGCTCTCTAAATTCCAGTGTCTTAAGACTGGAATGAGGAGGACTTACTCAAGAGTGTAAAAACCAACAGACTCAGCTAAGAGTGGAGATTGGAAGGAGTGTTGAACACGGAATTAACCTGAAGGGTCATAATCTGAAGGAACAAAAGTAAAAATCAAATTCAAAATACCAGAGCAAGTGCTCCTTAGCTGAGAGTTAAGAGTAGATTTTAGTATTAATATGATTTTTGATAATAATAAACTAATTGACTATCTGTTATTTATTTATTTATTTTTCACATCTTGCCTAAGCCAGATGGTCTAGAAATAGATGCCTGCTTTTCATTCACTGATTAACCTAGGGTTAACATTTGTTAACACAATTAGGGCAAAATTCTATATATAGGCTGAGAGAACTAGGGGTAGCAAACTGTTGTGGAACAAACTACTTTCTCTACCCTTTGAAAACACTCCGCCATAGAGATCTAAGTGGTCAGTGTGAAAGTCTAGGCTCTTTTTGGTTGCTATGCATTCTGACCAGACATGTTAACAGGATAACTGTTAACTCTCACATGTGACTCTCACTATTTTCAAGAGCTTTATTCCTTATTGCTAGAGGGATTTCACTGGCCTTAAGAGATACACTGCCTCTTTCACAATGGAACACACACAAAAACAGCTGAAATGCAACATACACACATATGACCGTCCATTTATCCTGCGCACAAATACCAGTGTGAGTAGGGTAAGTACAGCTGTACTTAGAGCCAGATGTAACCTTTATGAAAGCTGTTTTACAATAGGCAATTATACTGTTCATCTTTGGAATTGAACTGAATAAGGAAAGATTGTTTTTAACCTATTACCCTTGTCAATTTTTCCAGATCCTCCTTAAATAAAAAAGCTAAATTCAAACATCCACATTTCTGGAAGGCACCTTTTAACTTTTCTAAAAGAAATTATGCTGTAATTATCATATTTTTTAAAATTCTGACATAAAAATCTCAGCATTCCTGAACACTAAAATACCAAGTATTTATTTTTCAAAATATTTATTTTTAAAAAATTTTAATTATTATTATTATTTATACCTACAACACCTGGTCTTCATAGGTGGTCTCCCATCCAAGTACTAACCAGGCCCAACCCTGCTTAGCTTCTGAGATCAGACATCAGCCTTGTTCAGGGTGGCATAGCCGTGCACCATGAACACTGGCTTCACTGCTATGTGAACCCAGGACCTTCTGTGTGTAAAGCAGATGTGCTAACCGGTACACTATGGAACCATGTCCTCAAAATATTTCTTTACCATCGTCCAAGTGAATATATATTTTCATAGTTACAATCATCATATATTCTACTTCTTTCTTACATTACATCATACTCTTCACCTATGTTTTCTATATTGTTTTCAAATTTATAACTTCCATAATTAGTAATTAATGATTTAGAACTGATATTGTCCCTCTACATGATTTAAGACAGAACATGTTGTATTTATTTACAAATATAGAAGAAATACATTCATAATATAAATATAGATGTCAATTACTAAGGCCATGTTGAAATAATAGAAATTCTTGGCTATAGCTCTGTAACCAAGGCTACGTCTTTGATTTGGCAGCCTAAGTAATTTAAACTGATTTTGTGTTTTTGAGGTGCTCGGTAATTGAATTTAGGTATAATTTTCTAGTACATTGTATTAATCTTAGATATGATGTGAAAGTTTATCATATGTGATCATATTGTTAAATACAGGAAAGAAAAGTTGCCTAAATATGTTGGTGACTCACCTATCACTAATCTCCTTCACACGGAGTAGAGAGATTCTTATGTGCACCTTGAGAAATACTTTGAGAATAAGTGAGCCTTTGTATTTCATTCTTCAGGTAAATAAAATAGTTGCACCTCTTTGGATTGATGACAGCTGCTCTTGCAATTAGCCCTTCCCCTGACCTCATGGTCAACCACAATAGCCTTGGAGATTTTGAGAAGGGAAACTATTACTTTTAAGATATCTAGACAAGACCTGTAAATTAATAGAGTAACTGTTTTCTGTGCTTTATTCTCTTTTTTCTCTCTTGGGTACAAATTGTCCCCATTCATATTTGACAGGAACATCTGGATACCTACTCTAATGGGTGAAGAAATAGATCTAACAGGAAGGGGAAGCCATATAATACTCCCCAGGAATATTTAAAAGAGGATTCCTCAGGCTTTCTCAGAAAACAGGAGTCTTAAGGGGACATCCCAGGCTATTCTCCTTACTTCTCTTAGTTTAGAAATAGAAGTATGTAGAATAAGATGTTACTTACTAGGATGGATCAAGAGTATAACAATACAGTACAAAAATCACGGTTTTTAATAGACTGATGATAGGTTTGTATTGAGCTAAACTTCCTTCCTTTCCTTATTATCCTCGAATCGCCTCATCTCATGGAGGGGTTGTGGGCTATGAATATTCACTCTATTCAAGTCTGTCTGCTTAGTCCAGAAGGCAGACTGTGACTCAGAATCTAGTTTGGAGTCATTTTGGAGGTGGTAAACAAGCCCTAGCTCTATTTATTCTTCATGCTGCCCTTTGATTTCAGTTAGATAGCGTTGTCTACAATCTGTGAGAAACAGAGTTGAATTGGAGAAGGTCGATCATTCAATGACCCCTGTCTGTATAAGCCTAACACATAAAAAACCTAAGAGTGAAGAGTAGAATTAGAACAGTAAGGGAATAATGACTGAGGAAGGCGGTGCTAAGAGCAGAATAGATGGAAATATGGTGCTGGAAGCTGCAGGAGAAAGAAGGGAAGTATTGAAAGCCAAACTTTGAAGCAGATGAATGGTGAGCTCTTAGCAGAGCTGACCTGGCCAGCAACAATGGTGGAAGGTTAGGTGCACTATATTGGAATACCGTAGTAAAGCAGTTTTCTAAGCTCTTTCAGGGGGTGACATATACACATTTGCCTAAACAGGTCAAGGAGAATAGGAGTGGAAAAATAAATGATAGTCTCAAAGGAAGTGAAAAATGAATTCTCATTATTTTCCTGAAGGCCTATGAAAACATCATTCCTGAAGTGCTGTCCACTCTTCCTGATCATACTCCCAGAATTTTTCATAATAAAAGTGAAAACATAACTACCTTTTCCAATTATATTTTGTGTATTATGACAACCCTATCTAAATTACTTTCCATATTTCCATAAAAATATGGAAATATAAATCAATAAACATCAGGAGAGTCAAATTAATAAAATAAGGACATGTTTATGTAGTACTAGCCAACTAACCCAATAACATATCGTAATCAAATGATCATGACAAAAATACATTCTTTGGAATTATAGCTTTAATCTACTTTTATGTACTATAGTTGTATGTTATAATTTCTTAAAATATAGAACATGCTTTTCACTTTTACTGTTAGAGCTTCCTTAGTTTCCAGGGCACATAGAGAAACCCATGGCCTAAAAAATACGAGTTTATTTGATTAACTAAGTATTATATGACAATGTACTTAGTGTGACCACGGGGGCTACAGTATTACACAGGAAACATTTCGTAAATATTTGTCAAACAAACTAAGTAAAAAAATAAAGGTAGTTGCAACAAGTATTTAAATAGCTGAAACAACTTTTAAATAAATGAAAAATTCAAAGACAGTTCTAAGGGGGAAAAAATACTCTCCTCTAGTTATGCAACAAAAAGACCCAAGTACAGACAAGAAGTGAGACATCAATGACAGTGGTCATTCCAGGAATTTCTGATGAAATTAGCATTTAAAATATTTCCAGTAGAATTAAAATTTAAACCTTCCTGTGAAATATCACTTGGCAAATGGCTTTATCCATGGGGGTCAGAGAGCACTCTCCAGAAGACAAGGAGAATAGATAACTCTTTTATTTCAAGTCTCTTATGCACACTGCCAAGCCTTCTGCAGCTGTCTATATTTAAGCTTCATCAGAGCAGTGCCCTAGAGAATTTTAGATTGGCCTGAAGTTGCCGCTTTTACTGTATTAATGATATTAAACCAATAAGTAAATGGATTATTCAAATTGGTGTCCTTGAATGAGCTCTAGACCTTTATAGCAAGTAATTTCTAAGTGCTAAGAAATTTTACTTAATTAATGCTAATGGCATTGATCTTTAATGAGAACTTTTCTGTAAAAACAGTTGTTCATTGTTGTTGTTGTTGTTGTTGTTTTTAAAGATAGAGCTGTAACATGTATACCAGTTGTTCTCACTTAGAGTCAGTTTTGTCCCCTGACCTCATGGCAATGTGGCAATATTCGGTTGTCACAACTAGCATCTAGTGCGTAGAGGCCAGAGATGATACTAGACATTCTGTAATGTGTAGACTAGCACACTTCCACACACCAAAGTGTTTTTAGTGACACTATTGAGAAACTTTGATATACACGTATGAAGATAAATCATCATGCACTTTTAGGGAGCACACAAATGACTAAAGACACTTTGAAATTTTGATTTATGGTCATAAAATATTCTGACATAATACATTTCTCCTATGCCTAAACTACTCCCTAATAATAAATTAGATTTCTTTTGACACTGCATTAACTGTTTAAAACCACTAGGGAGCTATTCAGTGTGTTACCACTTTGGTGTATTAAAGACAGCCTCAGGGTGTTAAAAAAGTTAACGGAACTTTCAAAAGTAACTAATTTACAGCTGAACATTAAGAGAACCAACACATGTGAAAAAGACATAAATGCACTCAAAAGAAACACATAAACAAGCTTAAATGTTCAGAGGACATAAAGTGATCTAAGTTAGGTGTGTGCTTATGTGTATTGAACAGAGGGGGGTCATTAGTTAGGAATGGGCAGAGGTGAGTTTTGATCTGGGTTTAAAGGAAAAGAAAATTGTATATTAATTAGGAGGACATTCTAGCAATTCAGTAGCCTTTGTTAATATAAAACAGAAAGTATTTAATTGGTAATTCAATTTCCTGAGAGAGTTTTCAACAAATAAGAGTTGAAGAAAGTGATTAGTGTCTACTGAGTGAAAACTGTTTCAAACTAATTTATCTTTTGATTAATTTTAAATGGATTTTTATGATGTTTAAATGTCATGATATCTAGAATATGGTTGATTACTTTAAGGTAAATCTGCTAATTAAAAAATTATAACATTTCACTATGTCACATATTTAACATGTTGATCACATGAGAAGAGAAGCTAGCTCAAATCTATGCTGGTATTCTTCATTTAAAATTGACAAATTTTAAAAGTAGTCCCTTTAACCATGGGAGTTTAAATGCAGTGAAGATGGTTTTTATTTTTGCTTTTTTACAGATATTTCTGGATAAAAGAAGAAACAGCTCTGATTGTTAGATCCTTTCTCTTACTTGAATATTCAGTGGAATACATTTTGCACGTATGAAGAGAGATAGGAGGCAGAATCAGACAAGTTTGTGAAAACCATTGATAAAACAGTATACTTAAGAGCAGATATTATCTTTTATTTTCTGAATATGATTTATACATTAACCTTGGTAGATATAATATTCCATCTTTTGAGAGAACTTTAAAGAGTGAAAATAATTTCATGACTGAGTGATTATTAGGGCAAATTAAGAATTGTGGAGTATTACTTTCTCCTCTGCCAGAGCCTTCCAACTTTTGAGCTCTATGGTGAATAGAACCCACAAAAAAATACAATTACTATCTTAGCTATCAACAGACTTGTGATGGTCAATGTTATCTGTCAACTTGGCTGGGCCACAGTACTCAGATATTTGGTCTAATATTATTCTAGATATTTTGGTGTATTTTTACAACGAGATCAATAGCAAAATTAAAAGAGAATCACACTGCAGATGGTACAAGCCACCAAAAAATCATTAGTAACATGTTATAAGTTCTAATAAATACAATCATTTGGACTAAACTTTTAAAATTTCTTTTAAAAATAGCTTACCAAAACTGAAAAAAAAAATAAATAAAAATCTGAATAATTTAAAATTTCATAAAGAAATTGAAACTATTAGTAAAAACTTTCTCACATAAAATATCCAGGCCCATTTGTCTTCAATGAGTAATTCTTCTAAACATAGTAGGTAGAAATAACACTAATCTTTGGTAGACTTTTCTTAGAAATGAACTAGTATTCAAGACATTTATACTGAAAATTCAAAAGATTATTGAGAAGTTTGAAAAGACTTAAAAAAATAGAGGATATGGTATGTTTATGGATTGGAAGATTCAATATTGTAAAAAATTTAATTCTTCCCCAATTAATCTGCAGATTCAATACGATCTTAACAAAAATTGTAAACTCTTTGTAAAATGCATATGGAGATGTAAAGGGCTTAGAATAGCCAAGGCAATGTGAAATTGCAAAGTTGAGAGACTTAAAATAAAAAACGTCAAAACATAATCAAGCTAAAATTATTAAGGCAGTTCCATACTGGTTCAAAGAAAGACAAATTGACTAATGGTAAAGCACAGTGTCCAAAAATTAGTCCATACGTATAAACATCTGACTTATATCGAAAGATGCTAGAGTGCAGTAGAAAAAAATTATCTTTTCAATAAGCAATGCTGGGTCAATTTGTTATCCATATGGATTAAAAAAGTGTCCCTTGGCCCTCATTTCACATCATACACAGATACAATTCTAGATGGATTTCAGATCTAAATGTGAAAGGAAAAACAATAAAGTTTCAGAGGAAAACTGAAGGACATCCTTGTGACCCTGGCACTGACAAAGTTTTTGTAACAAAGACACAAACGGACCCAGCTATAAACAAAGAGACTAAAGATAAATTTGTTTTTAAATTAAGAACTTGGGTTCATCAAAAGACACCATTAAAAGGGTAAAAATACAACTCAAAATTGGTAAAAGTTATTCTCAGTACTTATATGTCAGTGAGTCACTTCCAGAATACATTTAAAAAACCCAGGAAATTAATAAGAAAAAACCAGATAGCCAAAAAGGAAAAAAAGGGCAAAAGAATTGAACACACCTTTAAAAACAGACGATATTAAATGGCTAATAAACATATGAAAAACTTTTATTTCATAATCACCAGGTAAATATCTACTAAAATCACAAAGTGATAAAACTACACATATACCAGAACTGCCAAGATGAAAAAGACATTCAATATCAAGTGTTGACAAGGACATGGAGTGACTGGAACTCTCATATACTACTTATGAGAATATAAGTGGTTTATTTGGAAAACTGTATAGTAGAGTCTTCTATAGGTAGACATACACAAATCCTATGATGTATCAATTCTCCTAAGTGTACATGAATAAGAAAGGAGTTCGTATGTTTACCAGGCCCAAGTGAAAACTACGTGAATGCCTATTAACAGTACAATGAATGAGGAAGTTGCCACATATTTATACGATGAAATTACACAGCACTGCGAATGAACAATAATATATACCCATATGGAAAATATAAATGAATCTCACAAATATGGTATTGACCACCACCAACAACAAGCTAAACACAAAAGAACCCATATTATCATATACACTTCCATTTATTTAAAGAGAATAACACAGCAAAGATAATCTACAGGTGGAAATCATAATAGTGGATAACCGTATCAGGAGAGTGTTTAATCTGCTGTAGGGAAGTATATGGACCTAAAGGGGGCACGAGGGCTACTTCTGGGGTGCTGATAATATTATATTTCTTGAACTGAATGTTTGTTACATATATGGGTTCAGTTCGTAAAAATTATCAAGCTGTATACTGGTTATGTAACTACTTTTTTGTGTATATTATTCTTCAATTAAGGAAAAGAGAAAGGAGGGAAGAAAACTTAATTAGGTTTACTAAAGAAAAAAGAAAACCATGAACTAGGAACTCTGCAAGAGATGTCCCGTATCATTTCCCGCTGTAAGTTGCAGAATTTTAAACGTGATGTACCGTATCAATATTAGGAACATCGGGGGATTTTTCGAATGACAGAAATGTAAGTGTAATAATGTATGCCTGTGTAAGTACACCCGAAAGAGAGAGAGCGGGGGGGGAAGGGAGGGAGGGAGGGAGGGAGGGAGGGTGAGAGAGAAAGAAAGAGAGAGAGAAAGAAAGACAGACCTGAACTCTGGAGACAGAGTGCCTGGGATGAGGTCATGGCTCCCTCGTTTAGTAGCTATGTAAGCTTAGGCAGGTTACTTACCTGAACTGTGCTTGTTTCCTCATATGGAAAACAGTCATAAAAGAGTACTTAGTCTCAAAGGATCACAGTGAGGATTAACTAACCGAATGCATTTAAAACACATAAAACACTGCCTAGAATAAAGTTACCACTCAATTAGTGGTTGTCAAAGAATGGCTCATAGAAACCTTTGCTAGACCTCAGCTGAAATTTACTCACATAAAAAGGAGCACAATCAGCATAGATTGTCTCTCTGAAAGGTGAAGTTTAAAAGGCGAAACCTACACATGATCTATGAAACAGAGAATCTTATTTTATTTTATCCTAGGATAAGCTGATTGACTAAAGATATCAAGGAGGGCAGTTTTCCCTTGGAAAGTCGAGCAGATTGGAAGAGTTGCCGGGGAGACAAGTGTAATTTGTGGGTTTTCTAAGAATCCTGCGGTCTCTAGATGTAATGGTGGTATGCTCCTTTGGTGGGTGCCTCCACCTTAAGCTAATTCTGCAGTGTCTCTCCTATTATGATTCTCAAACTCCTCTTCTGGTCAACCTCAGCTTCCGGAGAAACTAAGCTAAATTGCTGTTATCAGCTGGATGCCTGCTCAGAATAATGGTTGTGCAGTATTTAGAAGTACCTGCAAATCAGACAGTATAGGGAGGAAAGAAATATGAGGAACATCACATTATCATAAGAAATGCCTAGAACTTACTTTGTTTCAAGCTTTCTTATTGGTCTCGGCCTAACGAAAAGAATAGTCCCAAGGATTAGTTTGGTTGACTTTAGATAACCAGGTGACCTTTTATTGCAATTGATTAATTGATTGCTTTGCTTTTTCTGAATTGCTTTCCCAGATGAAACAAGATATTTCGGTAATTGCATAGACTCCACCTTTGATCGACAGTAAATGATTGAGAGCAAGTCAGTTGCCTAGAAGTATTTTAATGGATTAATGTATGCTGGTCTAATAGGACTTTAACCCTTGCGCTGTTTTATTTTCCATCTGGGTCATGTCAGGAATAAATTGCATAACACAGTTTACTTTGGAAACTCCGAGCCAAAGTAGAATTTTGTAGAAACCAGTGAAATCTAGTGTCTCAGACTCCTTCTAACAAATGAATACAGCTTTGTCTTAATAAAATACAAGCGACCTGGAAGTTTGCATTGAAAAAGAGCTAGATGGCCATATATAAGGCACAGGTCTAAATTTGTGGTGATGAACACAAGAGAGCATCTTATTTCACAAAGAAGAGTAGCCCTAAGGGTACAAAATGAAGGGATACAAATGTGGCTTACAGTAAATGATAGGTAGAAACTATTGTCTGAATTTGTTGTTCTCATTACAAAAAACTAATACTTTGGGTGGAGTTAAATCATGTAATCATTTCTACACAGTTAAAGGAGAAAATAATTTAACCCTAGTTTCAATTAAGACATGTCGATTTGTTTGATTTAATGATGTTTATTCTTCTAGTGAATGCAACAGGAAATATGATTATTACTGAGAAACTTCATTGGCCTTGTGTGTCTGGCTATAAGATTCGTATTAGAGGGCACTGGTGCCAGATGACAAAACCAACAGTTTGAAATTGACACAGATGCTTGGGAAAGGAAAATTAGGAAGTTGAAGAGTTTGTAAGAAATAAGATAATTGAGAAAGGGGCAAAATTTTACATAGTCATTTTAATTATGCAT
This sequence comes from Pteropus alecto, assembly GCF_000325575.1. Lineage (NCBI taxonomy): Eukaryota > Metazoa > Chordata > Mammalia > Chiroptera > Pteropodidae > Pteropus > Pteropus alecto. The sequence goes on along the minus strand of NW_006431920.1, from coordinate 8,785,570 downwards.
TGCATTGAACTAATACAAAAGAAAGAATATAATAAGCAACCAGAGAAACAAAATAAGAATCTGTAAGAAAGAAAATAAGAAAATATGACTGCCCCCCTAATTATAGGTTTTAATTCAAAGGTCTTAGATGGGAGTTACCTACAACTGATATCATACTTTTGATTTAGAAACACTTGAGAAAACTCTCTACTTCTGGACTGAAACAATTTCGAGGCACTTTAATACATTTTAGCCTCAGAGCTTAATCTCCAGAGGGAATGGGTATCCAGGTTGTAAGATCCGTAGGACATTTATACTGGGAATTATAGATCCATAAGAAATATGCTTTGTAGTTGAAGAAGCCATTAAAGTGACAAACATGATCATTTCCAATGATTCTGGATGGTGTCTTTTTTTATAAATCTAATCTCATGGTTGTATATTGGGTAGGAGTGTGTCCAGTTGTGTCACTTTTAGAGTAGCAGCTTACACCTGTTGGGCATAAGGCTGTGCATGTGACAATCATTTTTATAGTGCCTAACAGAATCAGAATATAACAAGGTTGGCTCTGACAAGAAGTCCTTAGCTTGCCACTGCTGTTAGAAAAAAGCCAATTTACTATACACTGCCCTTAAATTCCTTTTCCTCTCATTTTCACATGGGAGCAGGAACTTATTTTTCCAAAAGCTTGCCTTCAGTATAAATTTCATTCCAGATGGCCAAAGCAATGAACTTAAACAGCTGTTTCACTACCGTAGGCTGCGTTGATCCCAGTTCTTGAATCACTAGATTTTCAGGGCCTTAGTTTCTATTGAACCGGAGAACCAACCTCAGGTCCCTTCCATTTTCTTGACTTTTGCTTTGTTGCTTGCTGTCCATTCTCCGTTCCAAACTCTAATGAATAGGGGCAGTGATGGCAAAACCCTGACCATGACGAACTTGGTCCTGAAAGGAATATATTGGGTAGTTCGTAGAATTAACAGGACATAGGAGAACACAGTTCTAGAAATGGACAGAAAGCAAAGGCAGCCAGAAATGCTGAAAAGACCCTATACTAAGAACAGCTGGTTAAAAATACTGTGGTCACTGCTCCAGGGTGATACCCATACTGTGACTAATACTATCATGACAACTGCTAAATACTTGTCACCATCACCAATATCACTGCTGCAAAACTACCGGGCACAGAACGAGTGGTTTTCTGTTTCTTCATCTGTGTGTCACTGCATTTAAATTCAAGGTTCAGGATGGGAGTATTAGAGTTTCGATTTTGCATTTGTGTTCTAGATGCCAGACGTCTGGGAATGTTGAAAGAATAAGAGAATACTTCACAATACCAGGGAAATTTCAGAACCTGGTAGGAAAAAGAAATGACAAATTTTCATTACGCAATCTATAACACAACTTTCTGATAGATTTTATGCTAGGTAAGGAAATAGATACATAGGTAAATAGATACCTGCATGCATGCTTCAGATCTTACAGGCTTTCTTCTCTGGCTTAAATCTTTTATACTTCTTGCTTCCTTTATCTGTTTACTATGGTGTATAGTCCTAACAATACAGTAAGGTCCATAAGGAAAGAGAATATATCTTATAAATCTAGCATCTTCTACAACTCCAAACAGAAGATGTACAGAATACATCCCTGATAAGTAACTATTGATTTATTGATTCTTTCTGTCAATATCTCCTTAGACACCAATTGATTCATGAGCAAAAAGAAAGGCTGGGATGTCAAAAGTAACCTGCAGCTGTGAAGATAACTACAGATATCAAGCCATGGACAAGTTCAGAGAGTGTGGCATTGAATCTAGTAGGCATGAAAAAGACTCATGAGTTTTTTCTTTGAAATCCAGGAAAGACAAATGGAAATCACAAAAGACTGAGATTGATCCTACGTGATCCATTTTTTAAAAAGTACGCTCAATGTAACTACAATATCTACTCATTCAAATACCATATTCAACTATCTTAATAACATACAGTGGGTTTTGCTGTTTGTTTTTCTTATTTATTTGTTTGTTTTGTTTTTCCCAAGAGAATAAGTAAAGGAAAAAATGTTATTTTATCTCAGGCTAAACCTAGATTCATCTGTTGTTAGATAAGCATAATTTTAACTTGTAAATCTAGGCATCTAAAGTAACTAAAATAACCTTGTAAAGTATTTTGTCCTTGCTTACTTCATGGCTTCCAATTTTGTATTTGCCATTTTGTGCTAATTAGTATTGGCCAACAAAATTATACAGATTACTTTGACCCTGAATGATAAGTTTTATCCATAAACTAAAACAACGGCAAATTATTTCAGTAGCAGGCCCGATTGTATTTTTCAAGCAAAATCCGAGGGGGCGAATTTTTACAAAGAAATATATTGAACTCTTTAAAAGCCAAAGAACATTTCTTAATTAAAATGTCATTGCTGAAAAATTCAATTATACTTTAATGTTTACTCAGCTGGTTGTATTGACATATAGAGATGTATTTCAACATGACGGCAGTGTTGAATGGTCTAGAATTTTAATATGCAGAACTTATTAGTGATTATGAAAAGTAACTATGAGGCAGATCAGCAAAGGTTTAAGTGACCTAGGTCATGAGTAAAAATTTTATGTGAGAAGTGTAAAGATTAAAAAAATACAACCTAAAGTCCTTATAATACTTATTATTTCAAAAGAAAAAAGAAACTAATAGGAAGACATAAAAGAAAGCATGCTATATTTGTACCTATCGAAATAAATTTGTACATTCATGTAAAGATATTTGAAAACCAAACCTGTTTGTGGAGATGAAGTGTGCATTGAGAGAGAAGAGCAAGCTTGATAACATGGTAACTCCAGCAACCTGAGTCTTTAGGAAGAATGAGGCTGGTTTACCCACAAGGGAAGCATGAGATGGAGAATGGATGTGGGAATGTTCTCATGGTCAGGTATAATGCAGATGATCAGGACCAGATATCCATATGCTGTTCTTGATCCTTATCCTCAGTCCCAGAAGGATAGATGCACAGAGGAGTCTCCCAGGAAATAGAACGATGCCTATTACTAGATGGTATTTTGTGTTGAGGTCACTCAAGGAGCTCCTACTCCTGAGAAGCTGGAATGAACCCACTGAGACTCTCCCAGCCTCTTTACTGCAAGTTCTGGTCCAGAGGGAGATTGAAGTGGTCTTTGTCTTTGTTCCTTTTACCCAGGCCAGCACCTGGATATTGGCCCTTTGGATCTCTGTACACTGCAAGAAGGGACATGCAAAAGGGAGCACAAAGAAAACTTCAGCTCAGACTTGAAGCAGACGAGGTCTTCTCCACTGATCTTTTTTTTCTAATATACCTTTCCATGTTTCCCACTTAGCCTTCCTAAAATTGGAGAGGCCATATGATTCAGGTCAATGGTTCTCAAATTGGGCTGTACATTGAAATTACCTGGGCAGATTTGAAAGCTACTGATGCCTGGGCTGCACCTCCAGATATCCTGTTTAATTGATCTGGGTTTATGGCCTGGGCATCAGTTAAAAGCTCCCCAGATGATTGTAATAGATAGCCGAGGGTAAGGACAACTGAAAAGGCCAGGGGTAATAGAATAGCTGCAAAGAATAGAGCGACAGAAAGAGCACAGCAATCTGGAAGGATCGTCAAGAGACAGACAAGAAAAAGTGATCTGGTAAATGATAGCAAACCATGGGAAAGGGCTTTTTTTCATTTCTTTGCTGAACCACAATCCACTTCCTGTTAATTCTGATTATCAAATCTGTTTTTTAACTCTGATTTTAAGTGGGCAGCAGACAATTTCGCCACAATCAGATTTCTCTTGAGATAAGAGGGTTTGCTTATGGCCTATTTGCTTTTATTCAAAGATACAAGCACTCAAATCACTTTATTATCATTATTCTCTTCAAAAAAAAAAAAATTGGGCTTGGTTAATACAAATAAAAAGAGAAAAGCCTATCCTTTTAGTGTCTTTAACAATTTCTGTAGGCAGTCAGGTTTCCTCAGAACAAAAAGTTTTTAAACTTTTTAATAGCGTATCAAATAAGAGCTGACTTTTATGAGCAAGAAATGCCTACACACTCAGGAAACACGATGAGAGGAAGGGACTCTGCATGCGTTAATAGGCTCGGGTGGCTGGAAACAAAACTCAACTCTAACGGACCTTAACAATGAAGATGTATTGGTTATACAAAACAGAACATCCAGAGGTAAGGGAGGTTCTACAGCTTGGTCAGGATTCCAACTCGGTTTCTCTTCAGTCCTCTGTTTTGCCTCCTCTCTCGTGTTGGCCTTGTCCTCAGGCTACTTCCCTAATGGTAGCAAAATGGCAACCAGCAGCTACAGGATCCCCTGTATAAATCTCTTTGGTTGGTCCTTTGCATTTGTAACAAGAAGAAATCTGATTTTCTGACTGTGCTCTTGCAAGAGTTGGAAAGAAGCCGATACTTTCACTTCATTTCCTAGCAAACGGCTCACAGAATCTTATTATCCCAAATTGGATGTTACGCCCATCCTATCACCATGGCTGGTGGAATGAAATGCACAGAATGGCTTGAGAAAGTCAGAGCCCAGTCCTGAACTGGGGAGTGGGGCTAGCCTTTCTAGAATCATGAGCCCTCAGAAACTGAAATATATGAAGAGAGAGAGAGAAATGGGGCTAGGTGACAAACATATGTGCAACACCAACTTCTAACAGGAAACCCACATGGAAACCAATGTAATTAGGTTCCGATTTAAATTCTGCCAACTGGTTTTGTGTCCTTGGGTGAATAAATTACTTACATTGTTAAAGTGGGTGTGTTTGACAAAGCGATCTTACTTTCGGG
>NW_006431920.1:8777257-8780710 GCF_000325575.1 Pteropus alecto | reverse complement strand
GTCCTATTTTTTAAAAGCATTTAAAGGAATAGATCTGATTTATGGTCTTGGTCAAAATTGTCAAAGGAAATTAAAGAATGCTTTCACTTTTCTTCAGTAACATGGGACCCTCTGTTCTCTTTAGCGTCTACTGGTGGAGCCGACTCCTCGTTTCTCTTCTACTGCTTCCCAGGGTGACTGATAAATCAGAGCAATTGCTCAGACTTGTAGAAGAATGGATTTTCCTGTATTTGTTTTAAGACTTCCTAGAATGGTTCATTTTGGTACCACAATTCTGTTGTGCTCGCAAAATGTTATGTGACACTGCTAAGGTAAATTTATTGAGGCTCTCAATTTTAATTAGTTTTTTTCTCATATTTTCTCTGAAAAGTTAATCCTCTTTTAATGAAATTGTAAAATATAAGCAAATCTTACATGACACTTTTATCACCTGCTCATTTGAGATCAAAAGTCTAACTGGACTGCCTTCTAAAATTATACCAAATTTTAAGTGCATATTAAAATTGTAATTTTTATCTTGGATCAATGGTTGAGCTTTAATTTATTTGAGCAAAATAAAAAAATGTAGATAATGGTTTAGTGCTGTATTTCAACATGTTTTATGATAGTAAGATATTATTATAGTGATTTTATCACTGTTTGAAGTATAGTAGGAAGCAGATTCTTAACTTGAAAACTTAATACGTTGGTCTAAACTTTCCATCAGAAAAGAATCTGCCAAATAACTTCTCTACGATGAAAAGGAGAGGTACTTTCGTATTGCAACCAAGTTTTATGATGTAAAATAGTGCCTGCTGTTACATTTCTGGTGATTGTAAAAAGCCGGTGCATGTGTGACTTTGCCAGTTTAATAGTGTTATTCCTTTAGCTTAGTGATAAAGAAAATATTTGTACCCTAATCTTTCTTCTGAATTTTCCAACCATATCTCTTACATTGAAGACCTGAAATGAACTTTTTGGATCTAAGAACAGAACTGTTATTCTCCATTTAATTGGGGCACCTCAATTCATATTGTTTTAGCTTTCTTCTTTATTTATGATCAAAGTATAGGCTCACTTTGTAGCATTATGCTGACAATTTATGACCAGCTCATAAATGCTCTTAGTCTTGTGATTTATGGTGGGCCTCCTACTTTCTGTCTATGACCTCTTTCTCCCAGGTCCCCATTGATTGCTCATCTCAGGCAGCCAGTTGAAATTCATTAGCTGAGGTACCTGTTGAAAAAGGAAAGCCAGTATTTAAACAATGTCCACACTATCTTCAGGGTCTTGATGCCAGAATTTGAAAAGAGTGGAAGATCACTGTTTGGCCTGAGCACATCTTAGAACATAACTTTGTTGAAAATTTTAAGTAATGCTCACCAGAGGAAAAATAAAAAACAAAACAAGTTTTGGTGATGAAATTCATTGAGAAAAAGCCAGTTGAGCTGTCAAGAGAGAAGAACCTTGAGAAGAAAGGCAGCCTCTAAAGGTCAGTACTCAGCATGCTGTAATCTTTACCATCTGTGTTCTTACTGGTACGATTCTGAGACTGTCACAAGCAGTGTTTTTTTTCTGAAAATAACAGACAAGGAAAAAAAGGCTTGTTCCACAGGGAGCCTGGATACACTTAGCTGGATAGAAAACAAAACACTGTATGGTATAAAACAAAACACTATATGGTATAAACTTAGGATGACCCTTAATTTTCTTTCACCTTGACCTACATGGATCTACAGATAGTTTCAGAAAAGTAGTGCCATAGCAAGGTAAAATAATTTCACCACCAATGGAATGGAATGTGACATTTATAAGGCAGAACACCAGGCAGCTAGAATCAACGTAAGCACTGTCCATCGTCGGACTCTGTATTTTGATGAAGGTTGACAAGACCTTCTCCACCTTTTTCTAATTAAAAAAATTTAAAATAAGTAGAAAATAGATTTGGGTTCTTAATATCTAAAAGTTTGAAAGATATATTGGAAATCTAGAATCTCTATATAGAAACATGTTTCTCTTGTTAGAACAATTAGAGGTTTGATGTTCTATATGCTTTTTAGAAGATTTATAATATACCAAATGTCATTGTTACTAAAAATCATAATTCCATACACTCTCATTTTATGAATCTGTAGTATTTTTACACAAATAATAAATGATTGAAAGAATAAATTATGTGTAATATTTATATATGTTTATATGTAGTGTTTATATATACTTACACATGTATATGTAAATATTACATAACTATTATATATTGTTATTTATTAGATAAATTATCAGCATAAACTTAAAGTGATTTTATTAAAATTTTGTGTATTCTGATTAAAGAAAGTGTAAAATACTCTGTTTTATCTCCCACCATTATATATAAAGCCAATGTTTTCAATAATGTTCTTGGAATATCAATTTTCATTTTTTTCTAAAAATCCAATCCTTTGAAGATTTTCAACTCTCACGAATTCTTTTTCTGTAGTATTACCACCATCTATATATTACCTCATCTGAAGAGCTTTTTTTATGCATATTACTTCATTTACATACGCAAATCTAGGAGATTCGTGACTACCTATGTGATTTTAAAGAACCGTGTTGGCCATATACGTCTTCCTCATGTATCATAGATACTATTTTAACCATGATAAGAGTGGCAGATTTTACAAAGTGTGCTAACATCTAAACTTCATAGATAAAGCTGAAGGTTACTTGATTTGTTTTCCCTTCTGTGAACCCCCTTGCTTTGTTTTAGAAACACAAAATAGAAGGCTTGGTCTCAGTTACATTTGTCACTGCCTCCACAGCCTCCGAGGAAAAGAGAACCCATAAAGTCTGAGACATAAAAAATAATAACACTCTCCAAATGCTAGTTAATAAAAGGCTCCACCTCTTTAGGAGAAAGAGATATTTTATTTGTATTCATTAGGGTGACCTAACCACTCACTTGTACGCTTTATTATACCTCTCCTGTGTGATGTAATAGTGTGAACACATGAAAATAAAGCATGCAGATCGTATTGTTTTCTCTCTCCACATATTTAAAACACAGATACTCCTTGTTTCTCCCTTTCCCCACCTCCCTTTTGGTTTCCTCCTCTTCCCCTTCCTCTCCTGTTTCTCCTCTTCCTCCTCCTTGTTCTGCCCACCAATGACTCCCCTAACGCGTCATTTCATTTTTACGTTCTAGAGGCAATCTTGTTGGTTAAAGCCCCCAAGAGATTACACGAGCGGATTAGGTTTATTTTCTTGTTGCTTTGACATCTTGAGTTACATATTACTCGCCTCTACTAGCTTATGTTGACCTAAAGACCTTTTCTTTTTGGAAGAATGCATTTTTTTATATCTAATAAATAACCAGGAAATAATCTCAGTTCATGAAAATATAACTACAGAATGACAATCTGGTTCTAGAAAAAGAGAAATAGAGAAAGAAATAAGCCATTTACACATAGGGTGCAAAATAGATGTCTCTTTCCC
>NW_006431920.1:8766502-8777237 GCF_000325575.1 Pteropus alecto | reverse complement strand
TTACTTTTGGGGAAATAAATCTTACCATTAAATGATACTCTCTGAGCCCATTAGATAGACTATTATATGTCACTGTCAATCACTTTGTAATCCACAGAGCAATAATTCTCCATAATAACTGCCAACTCTAGTCAATATATTTGCATCATTTTACTTTGGAGGCTTATGAAATGCAAATGAAAATTCTAATAATAATGCTTCTTATTTAATTAGTTCTGCCTGATGGATATTCTCTTTCTTCAGTAAAACCTTAAAAATAAAAATTCCAGTTCCAAGCCTGATATGGCCATTTGCCCATTCTTTGTTAGTATTGCTGGCCAGGCCCATTGCTTTTAAGTTGTTGACCAAGGAGATGAGAGTCATAATGTCCGAAATGAGACTCTTTCTTAAGAAAAGTTGCACTCTACAGAAATCTTTCATTCTGTATTTTAAACCCAGAAAAAAGGATTGCACCTATATCATATTCTTAACTAATTTTTAAAAAATCTTTGGAAAAAAGATACTGTGCTTTCATAGAGGTCAGAGCCATCCACTTTGAATGTCCTGCTTTGTACTGGATGTGTGCGCAGGTCTGCCCAACATTCCTCATTTTGAGAAGTTCCTGCTTTCCCTTACTCCATCATAATTCTACATATGCATATGGTTGACAAGTGACACAAGTGCCTAATCAAAATACTTCATTACCCTGAGCACAATTAGGGATAGAGGTCGTACAGCTCCTTGCTTGTAGACCCTAGAATCTGCTCTGCTGCATAGAAAGGATGAGTCGATGCACCAGATTTCTATGCTCTTTTCACAATCTTTGGTTCCATGGAGCATGGCTTCAGACCAGGATTGTCAAGGAGGCATGGACATTGAACTGTACTCTGGACCCTAGGTTTATACCATGAGGATGAGCTGTTCACCAGCAATTGGGAACAATATGTGTCACACACATATGATATTCAAAACCTTTTATAGGACATTCCATCCTATCTTTATCATTGATGTGACACAGTCTTAAACTAATTTATTTTGGGGAGTTCAGGTAGTGGTATCCTTTGTTTTTTTTTCTTTTCTAACCCATTTATAACTACCGATTTCACATGTCTCCAACAATATATTTTGCAGAGAAGTGAAGCTGCTTTGGTAGAGCAAACCAGAACCTTTTAATTATTTAATTTAATTTAATTTTATTATTTTATTTTATTTTATTTTATTTTATTTTATTTTATTTTATTTTATTTTATTTTATTTTATTTTTTTATTTTATTTTATTTTTACTTTTGCTGTGCCTGCACTTTTCCAATCTCTTGTACTCTTATGTGAGTCCCAAGATTACCTTCTGGAAGCATGTCTCCACAGAAAATATGCTTAAAAATTACAAAATTATGACACTGGATTCTTGAATGTATAAGAGTCATCTCTTCAGGCTCACTAATTCCAAGTAATATATTCTGATGGCATCGACACTGTCGCGGTTCGGTTATTCATTTCTTTAATAGAAATATATAGAAATAGGTGGGTGAGAGGGAGGATGGAAAGATAACTGAAGGCAGGTAAGTATTAATGAAGGAAAAATGAAAGTAGATAATTGCAGAGTACTGAGTAGAGGTGATGGTCATGCTATAATTAAGGGAAGCCCTGATATGCCAGCAACATAATTGTGGGTCCCTACAGAAAAGAGGTTGATTTAAAAGAAAGGTAAGAATAACAGACATGAAGTCAGGAGTACATTTCATCTACTTTCCAACTTTGCTGAGGGATAGGTCCTGCACAACCGACTTCTTCCTTGACTTGGTATTATATAGGCACAGCCACTGCTAAAAATAAGGGTGGACCCATTTTAGGCATTAAGAAACTGCTACCCACACCCATATGTGCTAATTTGTTTCCTGCCAAAACATGTCTTTTGAATCATGTAGGCTTGTGCTAAGGGAAAAAGCAGGCAGCATGTTCAATGGGATATAGAGAAATATTCATGAACTCATGGGTCTGTGACTTCCCACAGGAAGTTTTGGTTTCTGCTTTCAAATTAACCTGTCCAAATGCTGCTCAGAGGCATATAGATTATGGAGATCAATCCAAAATACCCACAGTAATTGCTTTTGTAGTTAAGATTCTGAATTTCTATTAGAAAATTCCTAAATTGTTTGCAGAACAATAGGCATAAAATATATATCACAGTGCTCAAAACATTTATTGGACTCAGGGGTCTAGATAGGTTGTTCCAGTGTCAGGGAGGGACAAACAAAACAAAACACAAAACCTGTAGTTCACACTTAAACCCTCAAGGTAAATATGCACAAAGAATAGACTATATTTTTCTAAGGCATCTGGGTGTAAACCTTTTTTTCCCCCTCTTTGCCAGAAACCATAGTGTTTATAGGCATGTTTTACTGGAAATCTGCTGCTTCTCACAATGTTTCCTGCACAACTGTCTTAGTAAAACTACATCTGGAAATGACAAGCACACAGTTGTAAATCTGGAAGTCAGTGTGTCGTAATAGCTTGCAGCTACAATATGGCCGTCTTGCTGAATGCCAAAGAGCCTTACAAAGACAGAGGCCAGCTGTAGCTACTGAAATAGATACTATTTTTCGGAGGGAATAGAAAGAGTTTTAAGAGGGTTATAATGTCTCTTGTCAAACTGTCAGATGAACCAAGGTAGCATCAGACTTATTGTCTCTTGTACAAATCAAATAAGTTCGGAGAATTTAGCCACCAGATTGGGTAGACCAACCATGGTTTGTTGGATGGTACAAAAACAGATAGAGAGCCATTGAATTGTAGCTTCCTAGAGTTAGACTAGGTCCTAGGGGACTATCTAAGGCAGACATCTCCTTGAATAATGAGCCTCCCTTCTCAAGAGCCACAGGTTGCCATCCTCAAGTAATCAGCTTGAACATCTCATCGGTTTTTGGTCCTGGATTACCAATGTAATCCATATAGATCCAAACAAAGCAATCTATGTGGTAATGCTGAAACTTGCTCCGTGTGTCTTTCTCTGAGGCTTTTAAATTAATCTGGAAATCAAAGAATGATTTATCACTATGGTTGGTTCATCAACTCCCATTTTTATATAAAAGCCACGAGTGAGAATGACAGTAATAAATTAAGTAAACACTATTTAGTAATGAAAAAGTGAAAAAAAAATCAGGCTACTCCTCATTTGATTATTATTTATGTAATAATTGAGTATTGAGTATTGGTATAGATACCATGAGCTTTGGTTGTAATATGTAGGTATTTGAGTTTTATTTATCTTTTAAAATGGCTTCCACTTTCAGTAATGTCTCTAAGCCTGTGTTTAAAAGGCGTATATTTCAAATAACTAGAGTGCCTTGCCTCTTTCTTATTTCTACCTTACTTCTACTCTGTTACTAGCATTCTCTTTTTTCCTTCCTTTCTGTCTCAGAGGAAGAGTAGGCTCTCTCTCTTTACTGAGCTATGCTTCCTTTTCTTATTTCCTCTATTTCACCTCATTCCACTCCCAAAGGTAATTTGTCTTCCATTATTTCTTTTTTTCTTGTGTATCTTCCGTATTTGAATTTCCTCTTTAGACCCTTTCTCCTTGCTTTCAACCATGCATAAATCTTATCTATAGAAAAGTGAAGGTGGTCCAAGGTGCAGACTTTCGGTTATAAGATAAAGAAGTGCTGGGGATGTAATGTACAGCATGATGATTATCGTTAGCGATGCTATACTGTACATTTGAAAGTTGCTAAGAGTTCTCATTACAAAAATACAGTATCTTAGTATGAGCGATGGATGTTAATTTATTGTAATTATTTTGGAATGTATATATCAAATCATTTTGTATATCTTAAACTTACATAATGTAATATGTGTCCATTATATCTCAATAAAACTGAGGAGAATAATTTGTAAGTGACTTATACAGCCTACTGAATCTGCCAGAATCAGAAGAAAAAAAAAAAGAGCTTTCAAATAAATGTTTTTGTAAGATGTGTGAGGCCTGATGTTAGGGCCAGTGTCTGTGGTTCACTGGTATTCCCAGTATCTAAAAGAATGACCAGCATAGTAGATGCTCAATAAATATTTGTGAAACAAATAAATGAAAATGGTAAATGAGTAAATATATAATAAATGTATGTATACTTGCTATCTCAACTCTCTCACTATTTACTGGGTGTTTTCCTTTTCCTCCTGCCAAATTTCTGAAAAATTACCTTTATCTGCTAGCTGCTAAGTCATGATTCCAATAGCCTTTCCATCTTCATTTTCTTGTCCTCACTCTATATTTGACACTGTAGACTCCTTCATCACCAGTATCACTTCCTCAGCACACATACATATACACACACACACACACACAAAATATACACATGCAGATTTGAATAAATGTCTCTTTCCTCTCTTTCATGATGGGACATCAGCCAGTTCTTATCCACACTGTTTATGCATCTCCTTCACTGTCTCTTGTTTTTCTCAGAGACACTTTCCTCTTGGTTCTGACTCTTTAGGGGTCTCAGTTCACATCCTGGTGATCTAATGGCCTCACTTTCCTGAAAGGGAGGAAAGGGGTGAGGAGGAAGGGAAAAGCAAAGGCTGAAAAGGCTTAAGTAGGAGTTTGTAGTTGGGGAACACTTTCTAAGTGACCCAACAGTTTCCCTGCACCTACTTCCACACTCTATTTGTTTCTCAAATGGTGACCCCTAGATGACATTTATTTCTAGGCACTACATTAGTCTCTTAGTCCTACGAACACAGAATTCTAGAGATGGGACCTTCCAAATCTATATTAAAAAACGAATACTCTTTAGATGATTCTAATTTACAGCCAAGTTTGGGGACCACTGAACTATATCACACTATATAGAGGAGGATAAAGTTAAGAAAAAATAAATGAGGGATGAAAACATGCACTCAAAAGCAATGGCACCTGGGTCATTCATCATGACTGACAACATTTTGTGCGGCCCTCTTCCTTTCCAGCTGAATAAGGGTCCTGTATTGAATTTAGCTATGTTCAGGGTACTGAAGATGATTTGTCAACTTCTTACCTTCATGAGGACACCTCATTCTACATGAGACAACTCCAACAAATAGCTTTCTCTCAAGTCAATTATGACGTTTCAGAGAAATTGCCTCAACTAAATGCAACACAGCAAAAATTCAAATTATATGACTTGTGAAGACTCTAATATTTCTATTTTATTCAAAACCCTTCAAATCTTTGCTTCTTTTTAATCTTCACTTTTTATCTTTACTACTATATTTTTGATTTTCAAACTCAAATCAATTTTTTATATTTCTGTTTTTCAAAATGAAATATTTTTGTGATATTACCTATATTAGCAACAAACATACAAATTGCTCTTTAAAAATATAAGGGAAGGCATCATTACAAATACTTGCTATAGAACATGGTTTACTTATAAAGCATAAGCGTATGATAATGGGACAAGTTTATTGCGACCCACAAAATTAGTGACAGTTCTATGTGACAACACATGTAGAGTAGAAAAAGAGAGAAAAGAGAAAAATTGATTAACAACCAATGTAGTGCTCATTAACATTTGTGCGTTGATATGCACATGACTTTACTCTGTGAAACTCCCGAGGAACAAAGGGTGTGTACGCTCATTGGTTCCAGTCCTGTCCCAGTTCCCAGTCATGCCGCTCTTTGGCATTTAACAGTGATAGCTCTCCTTAGGGACCATGCACGGTGTATCCCCTATGCATGAGGAGAGGAAATACTGCCACGAAACATGGGTAAGTCTAATGCCTTCCAGAGGGCAGCTTGGTTAAGTTCCCACAGCCTTTTTAGCAGGCCTTTAAATTAGAAGAAGGAACACATAAAGTTTCAAATGATAACTATGAGCACTCGCTCTTAGTTTCTACGCCTTGTTTTTGACTTGCTCTTTGTTTTTAGTCCTTCCAAGCCACTATTCTCTGAGAAGCTCCCAGTAATATCTAGGATGAGACATAAGGAAATAAAAGCATCAAGTCATAGAGTATTAGATGGTTGGCCATGTTTTAACCTTGACATTTTTAATATGCGATCCAACCTCACCTACATATGAGTTGTCTGTACTCTAGCTATTTCTGAAATTTGGGAGCCATTACCTATCTAAATGCAACTTGATTTCCTTCTTCTCGCTTGGGAAAAGCTATATTCTTGTTATCATCTTTATCTCTTTTTTTCTATGTCCTTCTACTAGTTTGTTAATGTTTCTCTTCCTAAATATAATATTTTTAAAAATATAGAAAATCCTAATGTAAATAACACCTCAAAATGTCATACTGCTCATAATAACATCACTCAGAGGTACTTATTGTTAACATTTTAATACTTCTACCCAATTCTTTTCCTTCTCTGTCTTTTTAGAGTTGAAATCATAATATGTATTTTTTTCTATCTTGATTTATTTTCTTCAGCATTTTGTTATAAATTTTCCATTTAATTAAAAACTCTTGATAAATATAATTTTAATGGTTATATGATACTCTACTAAATGACAATAACAATTTATGTAAACATTTTCCTAATTGATAACATTTAAGCTATTCCCTAGAGTATAAATTTCATATATTTGAGAGATGAACATAAAGGAAGATGTATGTTTATGCATTCTTAACTGATTTGTTTTCCTGGGACAGATTACTGATGAATCGGTAGATCGAAGAGTATATTTTCATGTCTCTTGACACATGTAACTTGTCCATTTCCAAACCTGATTTTAGATTTTATCTCACTCTAGATTATTGTGACTACAGGTAGTTAATATTTATTTATAAGAATTGTTAACTAGAGGTAATGGAAATAATTGGGAAACAGATGTAAAAAGAGGGGAGTAATTTTCTAGAAATGTCTACATTGAGGAGTTGTTTTGTCTTTGATTAAATATTATATAAATTTTAAATAAACATTTCTCACCATAGGGAACATGCCAGTCTTCAGTTTTGCTTTAGAAAAAAATCTTTGGTGTTTTTCCTGCCTACTCTCCATTCTACTTCTTAGATAAGTTTAGACTCACTCTTCTCTGTTGTGATGCAATAATCTATGTAATCTGGACAAAGGAGTAGCATTTCTTATTTTTTTCCCTTATTACTTGGTTCACTTTCAACTGTAACACAAAGCAAGTTATCCCTCTGATTGCTAAACATTTTTATGCCCTCAATTCTACTCTGTCCTTCATATTCTGTTTGGCTGCCTAAAATCTCTAAGTTCATTCACTCACAGACACTTCAGGATGATACTTGTTGGTTAAGGTTAATAATCTTATCCAAACGGTGGCTTGAGAATTATATACTCAGAGGGTTGTCCAATGTCATCGTTCCACAATCTTTTAGTGAAATTTCTTTACACTGTGTCAAAAGGTTGTTAACAGTCTAATATAATCCCTATCTTTTCTCTCTTCATGAAACAGAGCTGAGTCCCTGCTGAAGCCCTATCTTAGAGCACATCTTCCCTCTGGAGACAGAACTATGGAAGCTCAAAAATAGCCCGACATTGCAATGGTGACTTTTCCTGACAAGCAGCCTGTTAAACAGTGAACAGGAAGGTGGGTGTACATGGCTACTCTGACTTGGCTTTTGTGTGCCTCTGAGCAACTGATGGCAGGGAGATGGGTAGAAACTTAAGAAACTACTCCTTTTATTTTCAAATTTAAAACAACATCATTTTACTAATGCAATTCTACATCTAACAATGTTTCTTAGGTAATTAAGCTAAGAATTCAGTAGTGAGAGTCCCTGGTGTTCTGCTGGAGGACTTCACTAGTCTTCCCTGTGACAGATTGCTGGAATGTAAAGCATTTGATTTTTTACAAATGCTTTTACTGGGGTTGGAAGCCCTGATCTATGTTTCAGGTCAAAGGCAAGAACACGCTTTTCCCTATCTGTTTCCTGTCTCCAAGCGATCAATCATTTATTCCCCAAGAGAATTGTAGTTCTTAGGCATGTGGCCTGTTTTCCATTGGCTTCTATTATCATTTGCTAATTAGATTACAACTTAGTATTTACTTTACTCCATGGCTTTGAGACCTTCCCCTGCAGTGTTTTTCTGTTAGCTTTACAAATGCTGCAGATCATGCCTTCTTGGCCTATTTTCTTAAATCAGGCAAAGTGGGGAACTTTATACTCACAACTGATTTTTTGAGGGGAGGAGAGAAGTAAAAATTTACAATGAAATTAATCTCACTTTATGCTCAAACATGATTCAACTTTAAGAATATGCACTTAAAAAATTTAGGGATTTTGCCATCCCTGGACTACCTTAGGTTTTAAAATATAAGTCTTAGCTTGAATTGATATCTTGTGTAAGCTTGATAAAAATTTGTTTTTTTGACATGGAATAGTATCATGTCCCACTGTGATGATTAATTTTATATGTCAACTTGCTAGACTATGGTGACATATTGTGTGGTCAAATACTAATCTAGATTTTGCTGTGAAACTATTTTTTTAGATATAAGTAATATTTAAATCAGTAGACTTTAAGTAAAGCAGATTACTCTCCATAATGTGAGTGAGACACATCTAATTAGTTGAAACGAATTCTGCCTCAAGATTGCAAAATAGAAACTTTACCCGACTTTCCAGCTTTTGTAGTCAAGACTTCAACTCTTGCTGATTTTCTAGACTGCCCTGCAGATGTTGGACTTGCTAGCCCCCACATTCACAGGAACGAATTTCTTAAAATAAACCTCTGTATCTCTATATGTATATATCCTGTTGGTTCTGTTTCTGTGGAGAATCTTGACAATACACTCACTCTTCTTCATTCACTTCTTTTCTATTGTCCATTAAGATTCTATTTATCAAGGAAATTTCTTCCAAAATATGACTCCATGGACCAATATAACTTAGTTTCTATTTTATTCTGGTATTGATAACATTTGTTGTTGTTGAATTAAAAACTATTGCCCTGCGGAAGAGTAAGCATCACAAGGGAATAAAAGATAGCCTACATGCTAAAGGCAAGAGCATTTCTCAGTAGCCTAGGGGAGACATTCATTATGATAGGATTATTGTCTTTAAACTGTCAAAGACACATTTTCAAAGTAGATGGAAACTTGTTTGCTCACTAGCATTTTTTTAAGTTGGCTACAGAGGTTTTCTGTGTGTTTGGGGACATGTTATGGAGCATGTATCAGAATATCCTGTGATATTCTTGTGAGTTTTCCATTTCATTATGAGAAGACATCTTATTGGGTGGATCTCTGCTCAGGTTACTTGCCAAAGCTTCCCAGGACATGCCCACAAGTACTTGTTTTCACCATTTGACTAACCCTGGAATAGAACAGGCAGAAAAGAGCTTTCAAACTCAGAGAAAATTTCCATCTAAATGGGCAGTCTAATTTGTATGATGAAGACTGGTTTTCAAGGATTGTTTGCAAATTTCTGTCCAGGAGTCTTGGCAGGATTGATCATTTCTGTCTAACTCCCAAACTCCCAAAACTCTTTCTATCATAGTCTAGAATACTCATTATAGGGTTTATTAATTTCTTATCTTTTATTAAGCATTTCATTACAAGTGGTATGCAGGGTGAATATGTGTAGGATGAATCTAAAAAATACAAACTAGCTGAACAGTAAGACATTTCACGTGGCTGAGAACTCTAAGTAACATCAGGAAACAAGAATGTGGTGTATCTCTACCTTTGCCAAGATTCCAATTTAGTTGAGAACAGAGGACAAGAGACCCAATAAACATAATGATAGTACCCCAGGACTG
The DNA here is from genome assembly GCF_000325575.1 of Pteropus alecto. Taxonomy (NCBI): domain Eukaryota; kingdom Metazoa; phylum Chordata; class Mammalia; order Chiroptera; family Pteropodidae; genus Pteropus; species Pteropus alecto. The sequence goes on along the minus strand of NW_006431920.1, from coordinate 8,767,552 downwards.
TAGAGTTTCCCAGCATGAAGTTCTTTTAGGGCTAAAACTGAAGAGTCCCTGGCAAATAGGGCTGAATTAGTTACTTCAAGTATCAGGCAGAAACTAAGAATGGTAAAAATAATGAGGAAGCATCCAGGTGAGGCTGAATGGAGAGAGAAGACCTCCTGGGGTAGAGAACACTTTAAGAAATTAAGAATGAGGCAGATTTGCCTAGGCAGGAGGAAGGAGTCATTCCAAGCAGAAAACTCAGCAAGAACCAGGAAACAAGGCAAGATGAAGCCCAATGTGTTCAGAAGACAGCAGGCAACACTGGCTGATGGGGAAGGGAAGGAAGTAAGAGATACAATTGGAAAGGCTGGTCGTGGCCAGATCCAGGAGTTCAGATTTTATTCTGTTAACAATAAGAACCAGGCAATTCTGAACAAGGTCCTGCGATGATCTGAAAAAGGTTTTAGTTGTAGACTATACAAAAATTTGGATAGGAGATAGGACAGACTAGAGTCTGGGAGATCTGGTTTTATCATGGAACTGATTAGGAATAGGAGTGAATAAGGAAAACGCCACCAATGATACCATCAGACTTTCTGGAGTCTGAATTGCTATGAAAATATGCAGCCTGAGAGCTCATTCCCTTTCTGGGAAAGCTGATGTCCTCAGCTCTTCTCTAAGGGCAAATAAAGAAATTTAACTTACTATTGCTAATGCCTTAGATCATTCAGTGACTGGTATTGAGTGCAGGTTTGTTTGGGTATATCACTGCTTGACAAACTAAAAAATTTCTGAGTATATTTTAACTTAATTTTTATTTTTATGTCACTTGAGCCAGGGCAGCAAAATATTAAAATTAGGCTTTGGAACCATAGTTCTTTTCTTAGGACTATATCTAAAGTCTGAGTATTTAAGGCAAAAAAGAAAAAGAAAAGAGAAAAAAGAAGAAAAGAATGAAAGAACGAAAGAACGAAAGAACGGAAGAACGGAAGAACGGAAGAACGAGAGGACGGGAGGACGGGAGGACGGGAGGACGGGAGGACGGCAGGACGAGAGAACGAGAGAGAGAGA
>NW_006431920.1:8752454-8766373 GCF_000325575.1 Pteropus alecto | reverse complement strand
GAAGGAAGGAAGGAAGGAAGGAAGGAAGGAAGGAAGGAAGGAAGGAAGGAAGGAAGGAAGGAAGGAAGAAACAGTATGGGGAAGGGGCAGGAACAATCTGGGCTTCAAATGTTCTTTCTAGGTGGTCCCTGAAATATCAGTCATATTCTGGAATTTCATGCCGAAATGACCCTCATCTTTTCCAATTAACCTTTGCATGGCCAGTGTCCCATTCAGCTATGTCTCTACATTGTTTGCGGGCTTACATTCTGCAGCTTTTATGGTTTGCTAGGGCAAGAAATTTCTACCAGTTGATCTAGGGTTCCAGCCACCTCCATTTACTATGCAGCCTCTTTCCTGGAGTCTATTTGCCACCATGATGTTCTGTTCTTCAGAAAGGAAGGGGTAGAGCTCCGTTAGCTGGGGCTCACTAAGTACTCATGCATTCTTTGTATACTTACCAACTAGTTCAAGACCTTTCAAACTCTTTGTGATGAAGCATCAGTCTGTCAGTCCCCCCACTTTGTCATGGATCAATATTTTTATAAACAAAAATAAGAGTGAAATTTTAAAAAGACAAGGTCATTTATTTTATTATATCATGCTCAACAGATATGCAATTACTGTCAAATTGTTATAAATATTCCTAAACACTTTTTCTCAATATCTGTACTTACTTCATTGAGGATTGTTCCTATGCATGGGCCTCAATCCATAGTCTACACCATAACTGGCTCAAATCTCATTCTCTATTGTTGGCCTGGAAGTATCTTTTCTGCTTGGGGATGGAGTAGAAAAGAAATCACATAAACTATCAAGAGGAAAGTAACATTTCAAGATATCTTGCCACATACTCAGGTTTCAAGTTATGGTTGTCTGAGCATTTCATACACCCCACCCCACCCCACTCCATACACATGAAATTATTTTGAAATTATAAACCTTGAAAACTATTGAAACCCTGAGAACCTCATTCACCTCATTTATAGAATGTAATTAAGCATCGTACCTATGAGGATTCATAGGTACATGAAGATTCCATAAGGAAATGTCTGTAGAGCATCTGGCATGTCATAGGTGATTAGCAATGGTGGCCATTACTATCACCATAAAGACACAGGCTCAGGGAAAAATGAAGTTAAGAGCAAAGGGACTCTGCCGTCCATTTCAGGAAATAAGGTTACAAAAACAAGAAGAATTAGACCTACTCGGTATGTCTTTGGGTCTTATGGAGCTCTAAGTTCTTGCTAAGTGTAATCTAATTAATCTTCCCCATACTTATGGAGGCATCATGTATTAAATCATAGCGTAAACTATTGGATCATTAACTACTGGGATCCTCACCACTTCTGTGACTCAGACACCTATCTCCTAGATGGCTTTACCACTCGAAAGTTATATGAGTCCCTGGTATTTATGGTTTTTAAAGCACTTTTGGATGCTGGAGGATTAAACACATTGTAAGAATATCTATATTGCAGTAATAATATCATGGTTTATTCTTGCAATGTTAAATAACTCAACGTACAGGATATTCAATATAATCTAATGCAAACAAATCTTTAAGCTATCTTTCTTGTTAACTAAAAATGACACAAATTTAAATTAATAACTGATTTAGCAATAAAGCTGCTAAAAGATAGGATTCATTGTGCATTAAGCTCTAGGTTTTTTATTTAGGTTGGAAGTGATTATGTGATAATAGGATAAATGCTTTGCTAAGTGTATAAAAACTAAAATACTCTGTATATCACAGAGGCACATTACATTTGCAGGGCATTAATTTACTTCATTATGCAATAAAAAATTTCTTTTTAAAGTGAAATCTCAAGGAAAAATTACTATGCTGAATAGAGCTCAAGATATGTTAACCTTGGATAAAAATCAGCATTTGGCGTAAGTTCCATGTCATCGAAATGGCTTTCTCTTTACCTTTAAAAAAGAGGAAAGGATTCTAGAGAAATCCAAACACACCTTGGCAAAGCACCAAACATTCTATTCTACTCATTCAAGAATTTATTCTCAGAAGAATTATGTCTAATCCCTAATACTTACAGATGATAAATTAATCATCATTTTGAACATGGGTACTGCTATAAGTAAGAATAGTTTATCACTATTTTGAGAAAATAGAGTAAATAGTTACAATTTAGTAATGACTACAAAGTTAGTGATTAAACAAACAAACAAAAATCTACGGTACTGCTTGGGTTAAAATATGACACTTTCATATTGTTTGACTACCGAAGAAAATACGTTCTGTGGGATCTTTGTTAAATGGCCATGGAAGTAACCAGAAACATAATCTATTAGGTTGTTCAAATCAAAAGCCAAAGAGTTAGCTCATCCCTCTCTCTTTATTTCCTTTACTCTCCCCACATGTAATCTATCATTTATTGTTAAACTTTCAAACTGCATCTCAAACTCATCCACTTTTTTCTCTTTTCCAAAATCACAGTCCAAACCACCAACATCTCTTGCTGGAACTCTTCATTTGCTTCCTACGTTTTCTCCTGCCCCATTAAAGTCTACTTATAACATAGCAGACAGAGAAATACATATATATTTAAATGTAAATCCTATCATACCACTCCACCAATCAAGACTCCAGTGACAGTCTAATACATTGGGGGAAAAAAAAAATCTATGTCATTTTCTGGGCCATCTCTTTCTCTGCTCTGGTCTCATACCACTCTCTTCCCTTTTCACTATGATGTAGTCATGTTAGCCTACTTTCATTTCTTCAGATTCCCCGAAGTTGTTCCCAATTTAGAGTCATTACACATGCTATTCACTCCCCTGGAATGTTTCTCCAAAATTCTTCACGGCAGGTTCCCTCTCATGAAGCATATCTTACCTTCTCAGAAATGTCTTCTCCACCCACCCGATGGGATGTGATCATTCCTACTTATTTTCTATTGTGTTATTTTCTTTGTATCACTTATCGCTCTCTGAAATAACTTGTACCTTGGTTGGTTGGTTTGTGTTCTAGTTCCATGGGCCAGAGTCTCTGTAGGACTGATTAGTGATTGGGTCTGTCTTGTCACTGTTGTATCCTCTGAACCAACACAGTATCTGGCATTCATTAAGCACCAGTAAATTTTAACTGGAAATGTTCATTGACTAATGTGTGTAAATTCTGATAGGCACAGTGCTGGCTGGTTGAAAGGGCTTTCTGGCCTGCCCAAAATTGAAATATAAAAGGACAAGTATCCAACTTATTTGCATCATCTTAACAGCTTTCATCAAAGACCATTTTCAAAGAAGCAAATTCATTTAGAAATGATTGGGTTGTTAAGCCCTTTGAACCATCTCTAGAGGCTCATGATTGCCTGATGACATTTCCTGCACTTTTTGAAAAGAGTTCTTAATGTTACTACATTCTCTCGTGGACTATTTCAGAATTCGTGTTGCTATTTGCCATTTTTATTTTCACACCATAAAGTACATAAATCAAAAATGATGTTGCTATCATGGATGATAGACATTTTATCAATTCTTATTGCCAGCATCAAAACTAATGTTTGGACTGTTCCCCTGGGCGTGTAGTCAATTCTCTTGATAAATTAATGACTGCCTTGGCCTCTGACAGAATAAATGAAACTCTTCTTAATCTCTGCAATTAATGAAATGAGCTCCTATGTATGTTTGCTTCAGGATGCTAGCAAGACAGGCATCATACTGCCAGAAACATAGATTCCAATAGGGAGTTAACCTGAATTACTTACAGCCAAATCTAATCAGTTTACCTTAAATTGTTTAAATAATGCCGAAATGAAGTTGAGAACTCATATAGGGAAGTAGATGGAGGAAAGTGTGGCCTTAAGGAAAAATGACATAAAGAAAATGAGAAAGCAAAATGCAAAACATAAACACATTCCAGTTTAAAGTTTTCAATAAGATTAAGTAAAAGAACATATTTTGGAATCAATATACATATTTCCACTTATCTTCATTGGGAATTCCCTTGAGATACTGTTTTATCTAGGTTTCGGTTGGCATTTTCTCCTGTCCCTTTTAAAAAATTTTTACTATTACTTCATCTGGAATGTACCTCCAAAGGTCAGCCTTCTCTCCAGAATGATCCACAAATTTTCTAAATGTCAAGGATCAATGGCTGAGGGTGGGCAGAAGTAGAGGAAGTATGTAGGTGCATATGGGAATTATCGGCTAGACAGGAGCATGGAAGAATAGGAAAGGTAAGCTCGGGGAGATGGAGTGAAGTGAAAAGTACAGAATATAAGCATGGTGACATCAGGGGTCAGAGGAAGCCACAGCCTGACACAGAGTCAAGCGAGGCTGTCTGTTATGTCTGGAGGAGATGGAGGCCTGTGAGATGTAGATCACAACTTTAAAAAAAAAAGAAAATGCCAGAATGCAAGGCAGTAAACCCAACTGGTGCAGAGAATGGGCAGGCCTGGATATTTCCTACCAAGGTACATTCAGAGTGTACTTATTTCTAAGACTCACTCAGGGCCTCCATGAAGTCAGGGTGATCAAAAGAAAAGTTAGAAAGTGCCTAAAAGATACATAACATAATTGCCATTCCTCTTCTCTTGTTTGGTTCTTCTCCAAAATTTCTTTCCTAAGGAATCTTCTAAGTATCTTTATGCTTTTAATATCTAACTGACATTTTCACTTTCCTACTACTCCCTTTCTCACTGTTTCTCTGAGTACTTCCCCAAATCGTTCTCCATCTATACTATTGGATGAATAGTCAATAACTTAGTATAGTACTACCTCTTTTAAGTATTAACCATCATCAGATCCTTAAATTAAAGAGATGAGAGAGAGTGAAAATTTAATGGACGATAGTAATACAGTTTGCTTGATTTTGTTTACAAATACAATTGTTATTTTCAAAAGATCCATGCTTAGCCAGCGTGAACTTTGGGTTTGCAGAGAAAAATCTGCAAGAACTGTGCATTTTTCTTTTTTAGATCAAATGAAATAATAGTAAGTCTCCATCCTTGTAGGGAGGTGGGATAGTCAAATTTAGACATCACCACTCCTGTGCCCATTCCCTTGATCTGACTCCTGGTCAATTCAGATGAGAAAACAGGATATTTATGTGATACCCAGAAAGCAGGGGCATAAATGCCCCTCCTGGTGTCTGCCTTGTCCAGGCCTGAACAGGCTCCTTGACAGAAGATAGATGTACTGCTTCTGAGCCACAGATGAGGCCAGGGAATCTTTGCTGAATCCCAGCTACATTCCTGCCACTCCTTGGAATATAGCAAAGGAATAATGGGAAAAGAGAAAGATCCAGTCTGGGTATCTCTGGGAGAAATATCTCCATCTGTTCTCTTTCCTTTTCAGAAGAATTCCTAGTCGGCCTCTCATCATCCTCAAATTCCTCAAGAAATCTCACATATAAATTCCTTTTCTATTTTTTTTTTTTGTTGTTACTACCAAAGTTATGACATAACACCCAATCATAAGTCATTATAGGGATCGAGCGCTAGCTGTTGAAGAGGTCTTCTCAGTTTGTTGGGTCTTGTTTTCAGTACAAACTGTCTGCTCTGCTCTAGACATCTGCTGGGACCCAGCTGGCCCACCAGGCACAGGAAGCTGCTTGGCAGAGAAGTTAGAATACCCTCAGCCAAAGCCCAACTAGGGAACAGGCTGCCATGTGCCACTGCAGAGGACCCAAGAGATCCGGCTGTTTTAAACTTTGATAACTTACTTTTGGCTAGTTTGTTTGTGGACAACTCTGTTCTACTTCAATTTCTCTGACAATCAGCAGAGCAGTCCACGTCAATCTTTTTTATTTATTTATTTATTTTTCATTCTATCAGCCTCTCTCCCAACAACATACACACATACAGGTATAATTTTTTGTCTGCCCAAAGCTGTAAGATATGGAAATGTTCTGATTATATGTACATGTACATATATATGTATATATGTATATATGTGTGTATACATATGCATCTGTATGTGTATATACATATTCTGTACATATATATACACTCATGTACATCATCGATGTGGGCCGCTTGAGACTTCCTCCTCTACAACCTCTGCAAACACCATTTAGGTGTCTACTCCATAGCACGGAACCTGATGCTTACCACTTAATAAGCCAAATTATTTTTCTTTTCTATAAATGATTTTGGAATATGTGGCATTGACTTGACTTCTCTCGGTTCATTCTTAATAGAGCACAAGATTATTTCTTGAAGAATGTCATCTATTTCACCCAAAAGTAACCCTCATATTCTAATAACCAATGAAAATATTAGGAGGAATGCCTTATGGTTTTTATATCTATATTTAATAGAAATCTAGCACTATCTTGAAAGAGGGGGTATAGTGCAATCCATTCTGAAAACGACTTTACTGGGTACTGGTAGGCAGTATTAGTCTGTAAGCATTTGTAACATAGTCTTTTGTTTTGGGTTCCATTTGGATATTCCAGCCATTTACAGAGTCGGCGAGGTGGTTGGAAGTTTAGTAGAAGCTTTTCTGCTCATTTCAGTGTTTTTCCTTCTCCAACTTCTCTCACTAGAGGAGGGTTTTATTTTTCACCCCCTCTTCTATCTTGCTGGAGGAGGAGGCAGCAGATTGCAGAGAGGTAGATAGGAGTCCCCATTTGAGACACACTGGTCAATGGCAGCTTCACAGGGAGGAGGTCATTTGAGCCAAGACCTGCACAATACGGAGTGGAATCACGTGGAAAGCTGGACTAAGAGCATCATAAGCCACAAGATTCTCAACATACAGTGGGATTCCTCCTCCCAGGGGTCCTTTTGCAATTGTGTTGGAGTGTGTTTCGCTGTCAAAATGACTGAGTGGGCAGCAACTAGAAAGGGAAGCACCGGTGCGGGTAATTAATTAGTTGATGGAAACAAGGAAGCCCAATGTCCTGCAATCCATAGGACAACCACAGACAATGAAGATCATTCCAACGGAAAAGGCCCGTAGCATCCTCGTTAAGAAATACTGAATGTTAAAAGCAAGTGCGAAAACCTTGAGGCTGAGGTTCCACCCCCACCCCATATACATTTCTTCTTTACCTAAAGCAGGACTACTGTGATCCCCAAGTCTTCACATTTTTCCCAGCTGCCCTATAGCATGGCCCTGGAGCAGCTTGTGCTGCGTGTCTGCCCCTCTGTGATCTGTGTGTTTCATCCCAGGGCTTGGAGTAGAGTGCAGTGTTAAGAGCCCCAGGATGGGGGTGCTCATGGTTGTCCTTCAAACTGTAAGGTGAGCTGCTGGTAGTGACTAATTCAGTCAGAAAAGACCAGCAAGAGACCAAAGGTCTCACTCATCTTGTGCACATGCAAAAATTGCCTATTGTCTGGAGAGCTATTTCTTAAAAAAAAAAAATAGGTGAAGTTATACAACATAAAATACTCTCAAGAATTTTATTCACTGCTGGAAACTCTAGCACAAATTAACAAACACTTTCCATTGGTAATTTAGACTTAAATTGATCAATTTATGGGCTGTGCTTGTGGAGAAATGATGCATTTTGCATTTTCCCTTCACATATATGTGTGTTCATGATTTCTTTGGAAATGAATTCATCTGGCATAGTTGCCATCTCCTTCAGATATAGTCTATAAATTTGTTCTTTCTCATTTTAGTATAAACTTCTAAGATAGTAGGAAAAAAATATTAGGCTATACTTTGATAAATCTAACTCTTTAAAAATAAAATAGACTTTCTATGGCTTTAAAATCCATTTACTGTAATCCTTAGATATGTTTGAACTATTCTTCCATCTCCCACTGAAATCTTACATGTTTATTAATAATTCTGTTGTTTAAGCACTTATGAAGATAAACAGGTATAGCCAGATAAGCAACAGATTTTATTCTTTTTTTTTTTCTTTTTTTCCTGAACAGAAAGAGGTATTAAAAAAATTGGCCTCCAACTAAGGTTCAAGCTCATTGCCTCACAAGAACCTGTAGCTAGCAAGCCATGCTATGAACAAAGTCTCTGTCGAGGGGTTGGTTCCAGTAAACAGAGCTGCCCTGGTTGGCGAGACCCATGCTTCTATACCAAGATGAGATAGTTTGTTGTAAATCAAAGTGAAGGCATGAATTTAAGTAGGACTGGAAGCTTATCCCTGATCATTTCCTCACTTGATCAAAATCAAAGACATTTTCTATCCTCTTGTCATTCCACACTCTGATAACTCTTGCAGAATTGGCTTATCAGAGTTATCCTCCACCTAATTTTCTTCTCTGCATCCAGAAGGCCTTAACACTGCATCTCCTGTAGCACTTTGCTCTTTGCATGTTTAACCTGAGCTTATGATCCGTTCCTGGGAGGGGCTATTAAACTCACTGATAGCCTGGGCAGCAACTATTTTAGATAATTTTCAATTGTTAATAGAGAGAGATCAGTCAATGTGTCGGTCAATGATTTGGAGCACTTTGGATCCAGAAATCTAACCTATGGCCTAACTTTTCTTCCTCAAACTGATGACAGCCACATTTTCATAAGGACAACATTTAAGTGTTTTACTTGGTGAAGAATCTAATTCTTCTCCTTGTGGGCTCTCATACGTCTCTGGGATAAGAGCCTCACTGTCTGCACTGGAATGAGTATATGAATAGCATAGAGTAGCTCTTTGCGCTCAACTCTGTACCATCCAACTTAGGGCATGTTTAGAGATTCTAGGTGATGTCTAATATTTCCAAGGGGAAAGTGCTAAGACCTGACACTGTCATTACCAAAAACATTGAAGGAAAACAGTTTCTATGAGGTCAGAAGTTCTTCAATAAAACCCCATAATTATATCCACTTTTGAAGTCTTGTTGCAATTAACTCAAACTTATTATTAACTCATAACTTATTATGGCGCTCATTTCATTCTTTCTTTTACTAAGGTTATTTTTCTGCCTGATCTTTCCACTTGGATTATAAATTCCTTGAGTATTTTATTATCTCTGTTTTTCCATGACACCTGCTAAAACTAATATAGATGCCCATGAAACGTGGGCTAAACAAATAAATTAAAAACTGGTCATATACCTGTCCGGAATTATTATGATCTCAAGAATCTTGAAGGATGATCATTACTAATAATTTAAGACACAGGAGTTTCAGGTAGAATAGCTTGTTTTAGTAAATATAAACTTTGTTGAGTTAATCAGCTTTTAAATGAAATGCGATACAAAATATTTTCATAAACAAGGAGATTTCTTCCCTAAGATGTTCACGACAACTCATAAACATTATCCATTATCAAAATAAATGTGTCTGTGGCCCTAACTAGAATATGAATCTCATTAAAGCAGGTATTCTGTCTCCTCTAACTAGAAATTAAATGCATATATAATGTTTATGTGTCAGTGCTTTACACATGGTAGGTGCTCAATAAATGTCTAAATCATTTTTAGCAATTTTTCATATTTTGGCCCTAAAGTATATGAAAAATTATTTAACTCGCTTCCTCTCTCACCAATATGACTTTAGACTTTGGGGTCCAATGCATGGCATTTAAAGAGATAAATACAATTGAATTATCCAGGTGTGGCATGCCACCTGTGTGGGGGCAAAATAACCAATCACTTGTGACCTTGGTAAAATCTTGCCTCTTCCCCAGTCTTAGGGTGAGTGTTATGGTTAATACAATCTTACTCATGAGAATAGCTGGAGCATCATGGCAAACTGCCAATGACTAGGTGAGTATGGCAAGGCAGGGCTAAGGGAACTAGCCTCATAGATGAAACCACAATGACCCCAATCACTCTGTCCAAAATCTGAGACCTGACCTGACCCAATCTGACCAGGTAGGCTTAATCTGACCACATAGACAGTTTTTTTTTGGACACTAAAGATAGTCCTTTTATAATTGCAGAGATCTCTAGAGGTTCACTTTGGCTTCAATAGGGCCCTGATCTGGGGTCTGGCATTGTTAATGCATACACAAAGCCTAGGAGGAGGTTGCCAGTAATAGCTAACACCAATCAAAGATTATCTGGCAGTTGGAATAGTGCAAAAACACAGTTGAAGTGGTAGACTCATCCCCAAAGATGAAGGTTAGTAGAGGAAGCTACAGCTCACTGACATAAAGTTACAAGGAGGTGATTTTTTATAAGATCTCAAGTTAGATTCTGATTGGTTCAAGGACTGGGCTATGCTGAGAATGTAGGCCTCTGTGCTTAAGTACAGGTTACCCACTCAGTCCTAGGTCTTTAAACTCTGACCCTACTTCAATTCCTAGTGTGTCATCTCAGCATTGCTCTCACATCCTTAAACCAATTCTTGGTCAGCCATTGGTACGCTACTTCTAAATCACCAGGCCCACCTATAATAATGTCTCTATACAGTCAGCTTCTCAGCTGATTGGTCTACTAAAGTCTCCTAAAAGGTCTTGACCACCAAGTACTTGATTAATCAAGCTTGTCCATAGATATGGTCATTTTCATGACATGTGTAAGAAATCGACACACAGAAATGATTTGTGACTTGTCACAGAGAAATTAATCCCAAGGCTGGGAATATACTAGGAGCTCTAAAATTCTCTATCATGCAATGTTATTTTCTTTTCCATTTCCAAAATGATATTTTGCTCTACTGTGTTTGACAAACTAACACTCATTCTAAACTAGGTCCTCTCATTTCTTTACTTGCTGACTCTAAAGAAACCATCTGTAGCTAGCTTCAGGTTAAGTTTCCCTGTCAAAGAGCATAGAGAAGTAATCACAATATTGATATTTTTAATGAAAGAATCACCAAACCAACCTAATTAATGAAGGTCAATTAAACATAGCAGTAAATCATCTGAAGTACAAAGACAATTTTCTATTTAGAAACTCAAGATAAAGCAATTGCCTGGTTAATTTGACATGTAACCAGGATGTAAATTCACAAAGCACAATCCTGTTTCTCAGACTTTCGAGTAGTTACTTTATACTGATTTTTCACAAGCATTCATTTATAAGGTAATTTTTTTCAAAGTTTGCTTTGGAAACCACATAGTTGAGTCAGATTTTAAAATCAGTTTAATGTAGTTCGCCTCCATCCTGTTGTTATCTTACCAAGTGCATCTTTTGGTCAATTCTTGATTTAGTATCCAAGTGGGAACATCTTACTAAAGTTTTTATTTTTATTTTCTGAAAAAAGCAGTCAAGTATTATCATTCTTCATGAATTCAGAAAACTAAAGCGGTTCTCAAAATTTAGGGTTAAAATATCAGCTGGAATTATGATCAAAATATAAATTTTCAGGCTTTCCAGAAATTCATTCGGTCAGAGATAAGGTTCAAGAACTTGCATTTTAATAAACACACACTAGCAGTGTTTTTTAATTGTTTTAATTTTTTTTTTCCAATGGGTCCACAGACTACATTTGGAATATTCATTCATTATAAAGCTAATGAAATATTAAATACTCTCCAAACCTTCTTCATGTCCCTACTTGTCTCAATTTATGATATTAACCTAGGTTGGATGGTCTCATGTAATAACAATTCCAAGGACCAGAAGGTTTTCCAACTCTACCTACTACTTTGTAATTTATCTTACAGAGTTAAATAAAAGCAACAACATCTTGAAAATACATCATCTTAAGTTTATTCTTCTCTACTCAGAAAAAAGTCCAGAACCTGTATATATGAAATCTAATCTCCTTAATCATGTGCTTCTCTTGACTTAAGGTTTTTATTTACTACTTTTCTATGTCCCTACAGAATTGATTACTGGGTGAACCATTTCTGGCTGTCTCCTAAAGTTGATTTCTGTGTGCTTTATAGATTTGGACAGGCCCATCAGGAGTCCCAAAGATATTATATAGGTGGCTGCATAACATTTAGAGTTAACAGGGATGTGAGAAAAAGTCCCACAGGGTACACAGTTTTCCTTTTTTTTCAAAAACAGAGTATTGATGTAAACAAAACATTAGCAAAGCATCTATTGTTCAGCATGATACCATTAAAAAATTATGGAGAGCAGATATATGAAAAATAAACCCATTTGTTTTTAGGGCTCAACAGTATTTAATATGAGGAACTGTCTAAACAGTGCCCCAAAGAGTGCTTTCCAGCCTGTAATCTCTCTCTTGTTCTGGTGAAAGTGCCTGTTCTCAAAGCACGGACCTGGGTCAATCTTTACAAACTGACCTGAACTCCAAGCCCATCTCCAGGGCAGAGGCTAGGCCTGGCTCAGTGCATCTGAACCTCAGATTCATTACAAAACGCAGATAACCCTTGCAATGGGGTCCATTTTAGCTCTACTTTAGACCAAGGAACACCTCATTCTGGAGCTGTTCCACACCTACTACTGGCACCAGGTGGCCTGGGACTCCCTAAGGTATGAAGTCATGATTCCGAGGGAACTGCTTGGTTACATTATCCATGCATCTCCAAAACAAGTCACCAATCCAAAGAGCCTATGGAATGATCCATTGGCAGGCATTCCTAGGTTCTAAGCAAATTTTCCTCGAATTCAAAGCGAAGTTTTAGGACGGCTAAGACCCCAGAACTTTGAGCTGCTAATAAATGTGCCCTTTGCCCAGAATAGGTTAGTGGTATCTGTAAACTGTTCATGTGCTCTTTCAACTACCCATCATCAAAAACCGCAGACCTGCAGGACCTCAGAGAATACTAAATCCAAGAATAACCCGTTGCTTTTCAAACTGGCAGATACACATGTCCAGGACTAATGGTGGTGTGCCAGGGAGGTCTGTAAGTTCATAGGATCTAAGTGTGGTATGGTTTTCTTCAACCCCAAATTAGCCTGAAAATTATAAAGGAAAAATTTATTTTTATATTAACCTCCAAATACTATGGTATAGGGCACAACATTTGACTAGATTCTGCAACAAAAATACGATTCCATAGAAAATTATTGCTTATATTGGCCTCTTGGAGCTCTGCCTCTTAAACATCTTAGAAAATGTGCAGTTTTCCTTCTGTCATTCAGGATGTATGTTTGATGTATGTTTAGAAATATTGCGAAGCAATGTGCCAATCTTCTCATTCTGCAGATGAGGAAACTGGGGCCAGAGAGAGTAAATCATTTATCAAAGTCAACAATGAGCCAGTGTGAGAACTAGCTGTGATACCACTGCACGGGCCCCACTTTCTGATCACTTATTCAATCTCCCCTATACACCCTAAACCACATCAAAGGTGATTCGTCAGATTTTTTTTTTTAAGGCTTAAAATGCAAATAATCCCAATAAAGATATAAAACATTGTTATTTGGGGTATAGATGATAATACTTATTCATGTCTTTAACATTTTATAAGAAAAGGGAGAGGCAGAATATGATAGGGCTCTGGGAGTGAGCATGTTTGCTTTCTTAAGTGTGTGTGCATTTGTGTACACACTTTGCATGTGTGATTATATAAATGTTTATGGGTCTAAGTGACTGAGTTTGTCTGTAGACATGTAGCAGAGTGGAAGACATACAACACACCATCGGGGGATAACGAAAGAAAACATATTCCTATTTTGCTGTTTTGCACAATGTAATAGTAGTTGATATAACCCAAGTGTTGCTTGCCTACCTTCAGCCTTTTCCTTGGAAAAATCTTTACTTCTTGAATATTTCCATCACTCGTGTGAAAATATCACTAAACGTCTTTCCACTTGCAGCTGCTTGAAGTAATGGATTATGCCTTTGAACTTGCCAGTAAACTTCACAGTACCGGCATAAATATCAGACTTGTCAAACTTGCTTTCCAAGGAAGCCCTATAATGAAAAGCTTATCTGTTTGGGGGGTAAGTTAATGCCTCAACTTCACCTCAAAGTCAGATCCTGAGAACATTTTGGTTGTAGAGAGCTTCCTGCCTGCTCTTGGGGGTCATCTCTGGCCAGGCCCGGGGGCTGGTTTTACCGTTTGGACTTGGACATTCTCCTGGCTTCCACAAAGTCGGGCAATCTTGCCCTGAGCTCTGTGCCTCCCTCTGCTTTACTCATTCCCTTCCCTCTGAATAGGCACATCCAAGAATCAAAGAGGTCTGCATGCCAGAGGT
>NW_006431920.1:8736706-8752369 GCF_000325575.1 Pteropus alecto | reverse complement strand
GGAAGAGAGGGAATTTTAGCCAGAGACCTATGGGGTGGGTGCCTAATGCTGCCCCATACACAATGCAAAAAAATAATACTTAGCTTGCTCTTTAACAGGCCTCCGGTGGCAGTCTTGTGGGGCGGGGACGGTGGGCAAGGGAAATTTCTCGAATCTGAAATGCAATGAGATAGCCAACAGTTGTAGTCTTTCTGGGAACGAGACCCTGAAAGAAAGTCTGCCTTTTAACAACAAAACCACCTCTCAGTGTCAAATTTCAGAGGGTCCAAGAGTACTTTTTTAAAAAGAGGCATTAGAACAGAATATTATTATTACTAGTAATAAGAATAGCTTTAGAGTAATTGACTTACAGATCTAGTTCTTGCAAACATTCATGTCTAAACCTCGTTTTCACAAGGAAACGCTTGCTTTATCCTCACACAAGGGCTGTTGAATTCTTAGCTGTCTCCAACTAGGTGCCGGCCATTTGGGTCACATCAAGAATCCTCTGTGGGAAAGTCAGGAACTTTTTGTTTTCCCCTTAGGTAGCTGAGGAATGATGGCTAATGAGAACCTTCTGGTTTCTTTAGACACCTAAAGTGTTTCCACAGTATGCCCCAGAGAAAGGCTGTGCGTTTAAGGCACTCTGTGGTACTGGACAAAAGGAGAAACTCTGTGAACAATCGCTGATAATCAGGCCAGGCCCTCTGAACAAATGTTTCTACCTGGACTCACTAATAAAGACACCAGACCTGTTGTTTCTTTTTCGTTTTCTTTAAAAAAAGAAAAACACTTGTAGATCTGTGGCCAGCTGTATTGTAGTTAAATTTCAAAATACTCATTTGGCAGCTTTGTACAGTGGTACTATAATGTTTATAAAGCCCCTGGTGCTAGTTTGAAAGTGACACGCACAGATATGCACTTTAAAGGGGGCATAAAATGAACAAAATGCATTACCAAATGCAATACACAGTATTAACCACATTCTTATGAGTTTTGTATTTGATCCAATAAACCAGTGGTGCCAGATGTAAAATTAGCCTGTAAAACTTGCCCTCTTCTTTAACCATCCACTGTTACTACTCTCAAATACTTATGTACAAAGGTGGCATCTTTCTTAAAAAAAAGTGTATAAAACATATCACATACAGCACACATGTGTTTATTACATACAATATATGTTAATATGTATAACATATACAACCTATTGCACTATATGTAATACATAATAGTTATAACAATTTCAATTATTGAGGGAATTAAATGAGGTTCTCTCAGTCCCAATTTGACTCACTTCATGTCAGAATGTGCACAAAAGCCAGGCCTGGTTAAGTGGGTCACGTGGTCTCCACTGCCCACAGGTGTTTGGTCAGGATGGCCGTGTGAACCAAAACCAGAGCCATGAGATGTAATACAGGCTTCTGTTAGAGTCTTTGAGAAGAGAAGACGCTTGCCTCACGAAACTTGAATTTCTGAGGATATTCGCGTATGGCTCACATAAGGACATCTTCAAAACAGAGGCTGCCCAAGAATGGAGTTGACTCAGAAGACAGAATCAAAAACAGAGAGAAGCTAATCCCTGAGGGCATTACTTGAGCAGCTGGCTCCAGGTGTGTGGAAACCAGTTCTTTCTTGAAAGTTTCAGGAATGAGTTGACGAATCCCTTTCTTTGCCTAAGTCAGTTGGAGTTAGATTTTCTCTCTTGCAACTGGAAGTATACGACAAATTCATCTTTATTTAGTAGGTTCCAGTTAATTTCTCTCAATAATCTCTGAGGTAAATATTACTATCTTCATTTAACAGATTAAAAATCTAAGACTCAGATAAAAACCACCGAGTTAACTAAATTGCTCAAGACCACACAAGTAGTAAGTCATAGGAGCAAAATCTAAGTCTAAAACCTAGGTTTTTTAAAATATAAACTCAAGGTTTTTAATGTCTTCAAATGTAAATATTTTTGGAAAAAGTAATAATTTAAGCAAGTTAGAAATTTAAATTTAATAAATGAAAGACCTAATTGTACTTTTAGTAAACAAACAAAAATGAGATTCAAACCAAGGTGGCCTGAAAGAAGGCTGATGCATATCTGTGCTGACTAGCAACCCTGGGAGAAAGCAAACGGTAAGAGCTGATGTTCATTGAGGGAACATGTAGGAATTGACTTCATTTTCTTCCAAACTTTGTAAGGTGGATACTATTATCATCTGCACTATACAGTTGAAAAAAAACTGAAGCATAGAGTCCATATCACGTCTAATATCATGTTCAAAGTTATCCAGCTCCTAGATGTAGGCAGACCTCCACATTTGATTTTCATCTTAATGTATATGCAAAAACAGTAGATGAGTTCTTATATATAATGTAATACCTGTGCTGACAAATACTGGTTAATTGTTCCTCTATAATCCTACAATTTCTAGAAGGTGGTTTGATAAAATGTCATCAAACAAATAATTCATTTTTGATACTTGATTTTAAGAGAAACTTGCTATTGTATAGAAATGTATTATAAACAATTATTTTCCACTGAGATATTTGGATAGGTAGTAATTCCAATTATAAGGCACTCACCACTAAGAAGCTTTTTAGGCATCATCTGATGTCCTAGGATCTTCATATCTTAGGAAAGAAGGGGGAACACTATCAGACCTTTTTTGCAGCTTAACTGCCAGAGATAATACTGGAAGTCGTTTGCTAATTACAGACTCTGTGCTACAGAATCCGAGGTACTCAATAGAGTTTCCAATAATTATTTAACATCATTCTTGAGAATTTAGGTAAGTTCTGAAAATATGAGACAAAAATGGAATATGGGAAGGAGTAGTCATAGCTGACATATCTGTACTAGTAATCTCCAAGACTTCAGAAGGTTTATTGATAAGGGAAGGAGTAAAAGTTATTATCTAAAATACTTCCCTCTAAGCAATATGGATTCGAGTGATCCTGCTCTCAGTCCTTATCCAGTGGGCTATGGCTTGTAGGCAGCTACAAAGAGAGCTTTTTCTAAGCAGGTCTTTAGATAGTCTTGTATGACCTTCCCCTAATTTCTCAGAAAAACTGGGCTGATTTTTTTTTTTTTTGTAAGAAGTCAGGCAACATTGTAAAAGAAGATAAGAGAGGTGCTAAAGAAATAAAGAAAATGTAATTCTTTCTAAACCTTGCGGTAAGCTTACCTCCAGGTGCTAAGCATAATATTACATTATAGGTGCCTGCTGCTTTCAGGTCTTTTATGTAAAAATAGCAACTTTAGAGGAGCTTTTATAATGGTCATTTTGACGTGCTGTAACAGGGTTCTTTCATATTAGGCCTCAGCTCTCTGACCACAGCTTCCCTGGACATGACCAAAAAACAAAAAATGAAACAAAACACAAAAACCCTCCAGCCTATGAAAATGCTTGTAACTGCATTTTTAATGGAGTCCTCTGCTTACGAGGGATGTGTAAGCAAGACATCTCATTTAATTTTTCTGTGATAAGATGGAGTCAGTCATTCAAAAGAATTATTACCTCAGAAATAGAAATAGACTTTTCTAGGAGACTCTAAAAACTTAGAACTACTTAGAGTCCCATACTATCTGATTTTGGCCCTAGAGATTTTTTTAAATATATAAAGAAATGCACTCCAAAGTTCACATTTATTTCTCCCTTTCATTAAGAATAGCCAAGGAAAAGAAAGAAAAAGAAAGAAAAAGAAAAAAAGAAAAAAGAAAATGAGCAAATTTGTAATGGAATCCAAATAAAAGCATTGTTCTCTAAAATAGTTTACTTAAATAGAACTTAATATGTCTAAAATATAATTTTATTCTTAAAAAATTTTTTTCTTGCTACTTACCAGGAAAATATCTTACTAAGTAAAGCACATTTCAGATATTACTTAAATCGAATTTTATTTTTGTTTCTATTTTCCTCTCAAATGGAAGTATTAACTAACTGTGTGGGAGGAAAAAAAAAAAAAACAACCTTTTTTT
The DNA here is from genome assembly GCF_000325575.1 of Pteropus alecto. Classification (NCBI taxonomy): domain Eukaryota; kingdom Metazoa; phylum Chordata; class Mammalia; order Chiroptera; family Pteropodidae; genus Pteropus; species Pteropus alecto. The sequence goes on along the minus strand of NW_006431920.1, from coordinate 8,748,423 downwards.
TTTTTGCCATCAAACCTTAATATTTGGTAGATACACGCTAATGCAAATACTTCACAAACTATAACATAGAATGGAACTCAGAAACAACGAGAAAAAAATAGCTATAACTATCCTATACTACACCTATGAAGGGTGTTGGATTATCCATATTTTGGTTCTTCATTTGGGTGGTTTATAGAGGAGAGACTATAATTGTATTCAATTCTGTAAGGCTGAATGCAGTCTTAAATCCTAACTCATTAGCTGACCATTACTCATTAGCATCACAAATGCTCTCTTCTCTTAAAATGGGTGCTCCCAGATTCTCTGAAAGGCAGGATTTTATTAATTTAAGATTTAAGAATTTGCCTAATACCCTTAGAAAATAAAGATTAATAAACTCTGCCCTATAAAAGATAAATTAAGCATAAAATAATTATATTCATTTTAATAAAGTGACTTTATAATAGCCTGCCATTAAAAAAATCAAAAATATTTAGGTTTGGTTACTAACAGGTATCTCTACTTAATACATTGCAGACACTGAAAGGTGATTTACTTCAAAAAAATAACAATATATTAATGTGAAACAATTCTGGAACATCAAAGTAAATAATATAACAGAAAATCAATATTCTTGGAACCTTTCTTGCCACCTATATTTTGCTTAGAAAATTTTATAGAAAAGTATCTGTGATTTTCCTTCTACCATTTCTTTACTCATGCTAGAATGCATGTTCAAGGCTATTTGTCTTCGACTGTGAAATTAATCATCCACTTAATAACAATTTTTTATTTCAAAAAATAAAAAATGATATTAAATATCTACTTTTATTTACTAACTGCAGTAGTAAATATTTATTCCTATTATTACAAAATTTGTTTTCTTCTATATTACATTTGAGTCTAATCACATTTCGCTTTCAAAATATTGATAAATGTTGCATTTTGGTTCTTATATGCATGCTTCAAAATAACACTTTTCCCCCTTAACTCATGATCACTATTTCATTTTTAACATTCTTAACATTAATAGTGTGATTTTAAGACATATGAAAAATACTAATATATATAGTCTGAACTTCTATTTGGTAAATTGTATTATCGTTTTAGATTTTTTTTGTTGTCGTTCTCAATCAAATTACCTGGCTTTAGAAGGTATACGAGGTCTCTTAAAGGTCAGCCAGAAGACACTGACAAATGTTCAGCTCCTTTAAAGTTTTTAAACCTCAAGAACAGATCACATTAATTTCTAGCTTTGAATATTCTGTGAGCTCATCCAAGAATTTTGGCAACTTCTACTGTCTTAATTACTGGTACCCTTCTTTATATAAAATGCCTTTCACTTTGATTCAATATCTTATCACGATTTTAAAAAGAATTAGAAAAATTGAATTTTGATCTTTAGTGAAAACTCAACTGCACATGGAGTCACCATTCCCCCAAATCTAATTAAGAGGACAAGAGAAGGAGAGTCACCACTACTCACAGCTGATCTCACATACATGCAGTCAAAGATCACTTACTTGTTCACTATTCCTCCCTGCCTGACACCAAGGCTAACACGCGACCAAATACCATGAAAAGTAAAATTTAAAACAAACAAACGAACAAAAATTTGGACCTTAGTTTCAACTATTTCTGCTATTTGAAATTCTGTTAAAGCCTCATATTCCTTTTTCAGAATTCTTTTTAAGGCCCTCATATCATCTGGCAGAAGGATCTCTCTCTCTCCTACAATCTCCTCTAGCGTATTTTATTTCACGGTTATTTATGTGTCTGTCTTATTTATTCCACTGGATTGCAAATGTTGAAGCATGCATGGGGACTGTCTTTCCCCAGCCACGTTTAGGCTGGCTTTCTGTGCCAACACATTCCTATATAGCTCTTAGAGTTTCATTAAAATTCATTCAGTGTGAAGGCATAGGTAACGCTACAGGTGATTCTTTATTGAACGAGCCATCTCACAGTTAACAAACACAGGAATTAGTGAGAGCTCCTGTAATTGTCAGCCCCCTCCAGTGTTCACACAAGAGGAAAATCATTTTCTTGCTTTCCAACAGAATTCCAGGGATGATGTTCTGTGTTCCAAAAATGTCCATTCTGGTTGTGGAAACAGGTTATGAAGAAGAGCAAAATCCATTTTTCTTTACAGTAAGACATAGCAAATGCTCAATTTAGTATCTTCTGAATGAATGGCTATATCAACTGTAATATGTATGTATTAGTTATCTATTGTTTTATTATAACGAATTACCCCAAAATCTAGCAGCTTAATATAACAAATGGTAGCTCACAGTTTTTGTGAGTCAGGAAACTAAATTGATGCTTAGCTAGGTGCCCCTGGTTCCAGGTCCCTGGCGATGTTGCCATCAAGCTGTCTTCTAAGGCTGCGATCATCTCAGGACTTGAATAAGGCCAAAAGATCTGCTTCCAAGCTCATTTATGTGGTTATTGGCAGGCTTCAGCTGGACTAGGGGCCTCAGTTTCTCATCATGCCATGTGGGGTGCTCACAACATGACTGATCACTTCCCTCAATACCAGTGACCCAGAGAGAAAAGGGAAGATAAGAGAATGGAAGAGAGAGGGAGAGGGGCAGAGAAGGAGGGAGGGAGAGAGAGAGAGAGAGAGAGAGAGAGAGAGAGAGATAGAGAGAGAAAGAGAGAGAGAAAGAGAGAAAGAAGGGTATGTCACAGTCTTTTTCTTTTTATAAGTCAATATCCGAAGTAATATTCATTTTCCATCACTTCTTCCATATTGTATTTCTAAGAAAGAAACAATAAATCCAGCTCTCACTCAAGGAGTCAGGATTACACAAGGGTGTGAATAATAGGAAAAAAAGACCAGCGAAGGTCGTCTTAGAGGCTGCCTACTACAATGTACATGACACAAGCGCTGTCATACCATTCTCCTTTTGCAATGTGTTTTACTTACGATTATATTGTAAATTTAATTATCTATATATAGAATGCCCTTTCTTTTAGTTATTCATTAAATATTAGGTCTAAGTTGCCCCAATCATACATTTGATGGAGTTGTCTGCCACCTATTTTGTCTAGATCATGTTAGATGCTACAGCTCATCGCTGCTCCTCATGGCTTTTCATCTGCCAGTAGGCTAGACTGAGCTTCCTCATATCATAGCCTCAGATCACTGTTCTACCAGAGTGAGAGTAGAAACCGCAAAGCCTCTTGAGATCTAGGCTTGGGATTTGCACGGTGCCACTTCTGTATCGTTCTACTGGTCAAAGCAAATCATAAGACTAGCTCTTCAAAGAGTACAAGGAAAGTCTTCATTTCCTTTGAAGTGGGTATGCAGATGGAGATGGGCAGAATTTTTTCCCATTAAATTATCTACCACACTCTTATCTCTAGTCACAATATTTCGTATTTCTCCCCCACACAAAACATATTCATCATCTCTAGAGAACCCCTCACTCCAAATCTCGTGTCGTGATGGCATCAGGCTTGAAGTCTACGATTTTGCTAACTGCTTTAAGTCTGGCTGCACATGAGTTTCCTTGAGCATGGCTCTTCAGGCATGGTTGCTTAATTTAAAAACCTGTGAACTAAAAAGACAAGTCATCCACCACTCATGCAGACAGCATTCATGGTGAGCCAGTGACTGGCTCACCGTAATAAACACATAAAGCACAGAAGTTACAAGAGTCCAGATAGTCCAAGACAGCTTCACTGCTATGCTCGACAGCAAGTACTGATTGTTGGCCAGGCCACTTTTTCCAAGTAGCCTCTCTTTCTCAAGGAGGCTAATCTGGCTTCTTCACATCATGGTTGCAGGATTGCAAGAAGGCAGGAGAGGAAACTGCAAGATTTTTTGAGTTCCAGATTTCAAAGCCACATTATATCATTTCTGCCACATCCTATTGGTCGGTGCAAGTCACAGGGTAAATCTAAATTTAAGGAAATGAAAAAAAGCATTTGAGAGGAATCATTGCAGCAATCTTTGTGAATATCATTGACCAAGGGAGGCTACTGGCCATCTCTCCCCCATTGTAATGCCTACAATATTTAAAGATTTTACTTTAGACATTTCTAGGATTAATCAGTATGTATCTTCATAGTGTATATTAATCAGTATGTATCTTCATAGTGTATATATATATATACCCAATTCTCTTCTCCACTGGGGAGATGGCAAAATTGCATATGCAAAAGAAGGGATGTAAGCATTTCAGAACACATAGCACGGAGAAAGAGAGAGTTAGAAGTGAATATTTCCCTCGCCTCACTATCTTATCTAACTGGGACTTTGTCAACGGCTTTTAGACAGAAGTGCTAGATGATGCTTTAGACTCAGAGATTTGGGAGCAGAAGAAATCAGTTGTTTTCTGATTGTAATAAACCCACCGGAAACAGCTGACTGTAATTTGGAGGTCAAAAGAAACAGAGGGAAAGTGGCTTAGCACCCTAAATCCAAATGGGAGATCATGTAGGATAATTAGATTCCCACTTTGATTGACTTGCAGAGCGTGTGTTTTTTCAGATTTATTAATGATGATCATTGAGGGCAAAAATCCACAACTAAGATATTACATTGATAGCATCGATGTTAACCAGTGACTTCTTTTTAAAAAGTTCTTTACATAATGATGTAGTAAAATTCTCAGATACCCAGTGATACTAGGTAAGATGAATAGAAGAAACTCTGGTGTTGCAATTATTTGCAATTATTAATTATGGAGAATCATTTGATGAAGTATCTTTTAAAAAAATCAAGGAACAAAAGGGAACTATTATCTTCTTTCTATACTACAGTTCTTTCTTTAACCTTTACACAATTTCTTGATTACAGCTCAATGTAAAAGAGAAAAATAAAATAACTTTTTACTTCGATTGTTCAGTTTGTTTTTGTATTAATTGAAAGATCAATACAATAGAAACAACTAGAATATTCCTATAGTTGGCCCATTTCTTGTTCTGTTGGAATTACCCACTGTTCATTCAAGCCTGAAAATAGCTTCTAAGGGGAACACAGAACAGCTAATGGAATGTGTGGTAATTATTCTTTCAAGGATTAGGAAAGCTTAGAACTAATTGGGAAGGAGCAAATACAAATAACTCAGAAGGTTCACCCTCCATGCCCCCGATCCACACCCTCCCTACAATACATTTTTCTGGGAAAGAATTGGAAAAATATTCAGCAACAGCTCTGAGCTGTTATCTGCCAAGGGAGTGGGCACTTAGATACACAAGGCAGCATGTTCCAAGCATGGACCACAGAGCCCGGTGAAAATATAAGCAATTATTCAGAGCAGGGCCTTCATTTTAGGTGAGGGGGGAAAAATGACACCCAGAAAGCTACTGGAGGTTACGTGCAAGCTAACGCTGCAGCATCCAGCAGGTAGGAGCCCCTTCGCTTTCCAGCGTTCCCTGCAGTGCGCTGCAGTCAACAGCTACCCTGAATTCCCCAGCTGTTGCTGTATCTGGCTGCTCTTCTGATGAACTCTCACACCTTCCCAGATCTAAGTCAGATCTGCAGCAGCCAGTCCTCTGGGTCAGTCCCACCCGGCTCTGCTTCTGCTTTTACCTCTGCCAGCCTCTCAAGACCTGAGAATTTATGAACTTGATGACAAAGTAATTCCTTTAAAAAATGCAGAAGTTGCACATAAATAGATTTATACCCCTATATCTTTCCAGCAAGCAGAAACATGTAGGTGATATTTGACAGTTTCTCACTGAATCTGCAGACTGTTCCAGAAGATAGCCACAGGATAGCCAGCTTGATGACAGACATTGGGAAAGGGAAAGGACATTTCTGGTTGCCTTTTAACGGCAGGTTGCTGGCTCTTTGTTTACTTTCTCCTCTTCCTTCTTTTCTTCTTTTCCTCTTTCCATTCAATTAATATTGATTGATCACCTGCTATGCAGACTCAGAAGGAAAGAGTCTGGTTCAGTTGGTTTGGAACTCCAGCTTCATGGAGATCATATAGGTGAGTCTGTAAGAGGTCTGAACCACAGAATCCAGGTTCAAATCCAACCTGAGCCACCTATTCACTGAGCTAATAATAGTGCTACCTAAGTGATATATAAAAACTTTTAGCAGGCCCGGTTAAGAGTTAGCTATTCTAATTGGCCTATTACTGTGAATTCTCCTCTAAATTTAGCTAATCCCTAGGGTTGAGGAGGGACCCAGACTTGAGCTGAATAGATCACTGGCTGATATTATCACATTAAATAACAAAATAATCATTAGTTTGATTGACTTTACCTAGAAGTAAAGAAATGGCATTTTCTGTTCTTAAGTGGAAATAGAGGCATGTGGTAGAAATTAAGGTGAATTATAAGAATCCGTATTTAAATTAGAGTCGTTATCTGTGTGTATTGTGAAAATATTATACCATTACCCATGTGATCACGATAGAGTGTAACAAGATTAACAGGGGAATGGGGTAAGAGGTTTTCATGCAGGAGAGAGCACTTCTCATGGGAAAGTATATTTTTGCTGCAACCAGACAAGTCGAGGGTGAGATGCATGGTGAGGATCAATGTAGATTTTTTCAGACCAGGAAATGAAAGAGAGATTGGCAATCCCCAAACTGGACATCAGCAAGGCTGGAAGCAGTACCTAAAAAGAGGTCTGTTAAGGAGCAAAGGTCGGACAGGTAAGGAGAGGCCAGACTTAATCGAGACAGCAATGAGGAGTCTTTAAAGGTTTAAGCAAGAGATTTATAAAGTTACTTTACCTTTAATATCTTTTTTTTTTTTTTTACCATTTCTTTTCCCAGTGGACAACTGATATTTTTATTTTTGGTAGAGGATTCTATGGAGGATGGACAAAGTTAGGAAAAAGAGGGGCATCCATAGCTAAGTAAAAAAAAAATTATTCTCTCTCTCTCTCTCTTTCCCCCCACTCCCCCGCCCACCCCCATCTGTATGTGTGTGTTTTAATAAAAAAACACAATTTGGTTTTTTAAAGTTTCCACCACTTTCAACCAGTAATTTCTGTGGAAAGGAGAGCAACCTTCGATTTTTTTTGCCAGAAATAACTCCAAGGGAGTCATTGCCAGAAAGAACTGAAAGTGCTCAAATCCTCAATAAAAGAATGTAGAGAAATAAAAGAATGTAGAGAAAGAGGAGGAAGCATTCTGCTTGTATTCCCCAAGGAAACCTTCTCTCCTTGCTTTGACTTGTTTTGCATTCACTCTTATCCTTCTTTTCCAGCATACACACACATTTTTTTTTTTTTTTTTTAAATGAAGCATCTGTAAAACATTTGGTTACCGGGAGATTCGAACACATTGAGTCAAGTGGTTGCCAAACAGCTTTATTTTTGCTCTCATATTCTATCAGAAGACCTTGTGATCATTCTGGGATGATGAAGAGAAACAGAAGGATTTAGGACCCAAAATGAAGCTGTCTCTTAATATCCGAGCCATTTCTTACTCTATTTTTGAAATATGCTGGTAAAGAGATGGAAATGGATCCCTTAAGAAAGAGCTAGAATGATTTGTGGCAATATATAAGAAGGTATAAAAAGATATTCAAAACATATTTGTTCAGTTTACATTTCATGTGCTTTTCAAAAGAAAAGAAAAAAAAATCCTTTGAAAGAGAAAGGAGCATTCGAACGTGGTCAATAGTTGTACAATTTTATGACCAAACGTGAGTGTCTCGGAAAATGTGGAAACCCATGGGCTGGATGGGAAGAACGGGAGCTTCTTTTTCTCTGTATCAATAGCCCCTTTTGTCCTCACTCTACATGACCATCTAGAGTTGCCAGGAATTCTCATTGCCTCAAATCAAACACCCATAAAAATTAATTGTGTTACATTTAATACTCATTTAAAATGCCACAGAATGCCACCGATATTACCTAAAAGTTATTTGTTTTTTATTTGAGTTATAAATTCATCTCTCATATCTACTTATCCATCTATTTATCTATTTATACACACATTTAGTTTCCAGTTTAACCAAGCTCTCCCAACCCTAATTTGACTGTAAAGTCTGACATTACTCAACCTTAGATCACCAGTCATCATTGCTATGAGGTGTCTAATTTGCTGTACACTGCTTTATAAACACTCCTAAGGGATTCATGGTCTTCCAATTAACCAGATTGTAATTTAAGAATGTTAGAACTGAAAGAGTTGTCTAGTTTTCAATTTTTCTTTTCCCTTTCATTTTTTCCCCCGAAAACAATGTTACATGAAATATCAGTGCAACCAATATATCAACAGATACATACATCATTGCTTATTATGAACCAGGGAGAAAGGACCAAAACTGCCCATTCAACCACAATATCTTCATCCTCTTTTATCAAGGTCTTTCTTACAGTCTAAGGAAATTCTGTGGGAACTTGGAACCCCTTGGGAAAGCACTAAACATGTTTCAACTCACTCATTTTACTAATGAGGAATCTGAGTTCTAAAGAAACAAGTTCATTTGTATAACATCTCAGAGTAGTGACCAGCAAAACTAAGACTTTGACTCAAGGACTCTAAAACCAAATCCTGACTCTTCAGTATAAGATCCTTGATATAAAAACTATGTGTTTTATTTGTTTTCACTTGTCTTTCTCCTTCAGTGAACGATTAGAACGTCAGGGATTTACATAAGCAACAAAGGTACAGAGTAATGAAATGGGAATATAGAACCTAAAGTGAGGAGATAGATTGGTTGCAAAAATTGTCTGCTGAGAGCTCAGAATATACTAGCATTGCCTAGATTCATGATGATCCATTAAGTTCCAAATAAAGTAGGTTCTGAAATATTTTATTGCTTATTCTGAGCTACTTCTTTGTAATATGACTTAATTAAACTATCTGAAATAATGACAATGCCAATAACATCAGACATACCCATGTCCAAAAATAAATATAAAATATTGTAAGTCAAATATACATGCCTTCTGGATTACCTACTATTTTTGGATTATTCTCACATTGTTTCTCCTCATTAGCACTAACGATCAAGAACTAATAGTGGAATTAGCTGAAGGGTGAACATCATATGTCAAAATAAATTCTTTCCATCTTTTGTAACGAAGAGCACACTTGAATGCTAACTCGTTGAAAAGTAGGAATTATAGAAAGCCACAATTACATTTAACCCCCGAAAAGGAATGTAAATACTCATGTTTTGCACATCGAAGTCCAAGTGCTTTAAACAAAGAAATCATACATAAATATACTTTAAAACTTCAATTTTAAAACATAGTAATATGAATTATTTTTGTCCCAAATAATTGTTTTTATCTAACCCTTTTAGGTGTCAATTTCAAATGTTTTGCAATCACTGTGGCACCATTTGGAAATCAGTTTGGATTATTGCTGTCAGGGCCATGTGTTTTGGATTTTCAAGAAGAGTTTTGACTTCTGGGCAGTCCTGATTGCCAATATCCTGCCCTACTATTAAGCCATGTGTTCCATGATTTTTCATTTTTTACAATTTTTGGTAAAGAAAATATTCACTAACATTCCAGTTAAGTTGTTCTGATAATAACTCATCATTCCCGTTCCCCATCTTGGAAGTCCACTCAAGCAGACATTATTCCAAAACTCAGAAGCTTCCCCTTGGAATAGGGAGGGAGCATTCCAATCTGTATAGGGAAAATATGAAGCATCTATTTATAACAACCTCAGAGACTCAGAACTCCACAGGGTAAGATGAGCAGACACAGAGCCATTTTCAAACTAAAGTGTGCCCTTGTCCAAAGATAAGTTGTCAGTATGGCTTTAGTCTTTCACTGACCCAAATCCCTGGGATGGTGCAAGAAGTTGATGGAGTTCCCCCTAGGAGAGGTTTATTAGTGCTTCCCTCTCTCTTCTCTCTTACTTAAATTGCATTAAAAGGCGGCAGATTCCAAACTCTATGGTTTGATGAATGTAGTGCAGATGGAAGGCATAAGAGAGGTCAGTCATTTGCCATTGGGCTAAGGGTGTCCTACTTTCATGCAAGTGAAAAAGATGACTCAGAAAATAGAAAACTATTGTTCATGCAGAACCAATGTTAAACTAACAAAACTTTCTTAATAAATAACAGAACTTGTCAGTGGTAAGGGTCTCATCTAGCAGTTCACATGACTTTAAATACTGTTCAGTGACCCACATGTCATAAGCAATATTTGTAGATATGAAAAATTGTGTCATCTGTTTTTCTTAATACTTGTGTGTGTGTCACTCTCTTGAGTCCATTTAAAAATGTAACAAGTATAAATTTACTGTAAGTAAATGAATTAAAATATATCATTTTTACTATTATTTAAATTAATTTATTGGTAAACTTCACCTGGCTGCAGGGTGGGTAATCCACAATGCCAGAATTCAAATGCTTACTGAATTTAGAGTATTTTCCAGTTGTTTTAAATCTGGCTTGGCCTTGATGTACATCATGTGGTGGCAATGTCATTGGATGGGATCCTGGTGGATGAATAGTTACTTCCTCCGTGAGTTAGACATCCTCAAAGGTGCTCTAAAATGTGATGGAGTCCTCAAGTGCCCATTTAATAGCCTTTCACAAGTGGTCTCATGATCAAAAAGCCTCAGAACCCCATAAACAGGATTTATCTTGGACTGTAGCTATGCAGCTGGTTACACAGCTGGGGAACTGGAAGAAACAACAGTCAATCAATTCATTTTGGCCATTTCTATGATTACCAGTAATTGCTCCAGCTGCACTGATGTGTGGTGATCAATATTCATTGTAAAGATGGCAAAATGGACAGCATGGATGCCCCTCGTCTTTTCATTTCACAAATGTTGACCTGGCCATATACACACAGAACAATTCATTCAACCAGCAGCACCTAGCTTCTAATTCTCCCAGTGCAGAATGGCACAGTAGTAAATGACTATTAAGAACAAAGCAAAACAAAACCTTCTAGCAACTGGGTGCCTTAATTAATGCAAAAAAAAAATAGTTTGGCAGGTGTGGATCAATAGATCGAGAGGATGGCAAAATGCCAGCGTTCCAACATCTGCAGTATTTAGATGTTCAAAACTGTATCCCAGCAGGATCAGCTGAGTCCTTGAACCTATCCCACCCCTCCCCCAAATTCCAAAAGATGGACTTCTTAGAGGATGACTAAGAAAGTGAACTCCAAGGGAGAACCCAAAGAATCCTCAAAACTACGGGACAATAAAACATGTCAGTTTACCCTTATCCTTGGGCCTCAGTCAAGCTATCTTCCTTTAGGACCACTGTTTCTTTTCTGTGTTTCCATTGACATACTGAACAAATTCCTTAGACGTGGCTCTCAAGAGTGAGCTGCCAATAAGTGAGATGCCAGCCTCTAGAATGTGGGAATCTGCTAAGGTCACTGCCAGACCAGAGATTTTAGATTCCTTTTGTTTTGGTCAGACTGGGAATTGATATTAGACTGCTTGTTTGTTTGCGTGTTTTGGTCAAAATAGGAAGAACTCCTCCTTGGCATCCTTGAAATCTGCCTTGAATCTATGTCAAGCATACTTTTATTCTCCCTTTGAAAAAACAGCGAGTTCTTCAAACGCAACTCATTGTCTCCTATTTAAGAACTCTTGGATGTGTTGAATGGGAAATCGAATTTCTAATAAAAGATTTTTTAAAAGTTGGATGAATGGGAGAATGAATAAACGATAGCATAAATGTAACAGAGGGTGTATTCTCTGTAGGAAGAAATATAACTAAAAGCTTCTTTTTAAAATAAAACATGGATTTCAATTAGCGGACATAATTATATTCTAGGAGCTAAAAAATGCTTAGCTTACCAAGCCAACCTTCTTTTTCTAACTTGC
>NW_006431920.1:8685616-8736671 GCF_000325575.1 Pteropus alecto | reverse complement strand
TGAGCAGAGTCCCCCATCAGCACTAGGTTTGGGTATTAACTTTTACTGGTCTTATTATATGTTCTAAGACAATCACTTTATCACCCTAGACTCCAGTTATTTCATTAATAATAAAGGTTAAGCCTGGGCTTCTCCAGAAACTAGGAGATCTTAGACCAGAAATTGCTTATAAAGTGGGGGGATAGTAATTCATTTTGTGTTAAGAGCTCTTGAGACACAGCTCCTTTCTGCTCCCTCTCTCCTTGTCATAATGGAAATTTTTTTTTTCTACCAGCAAATGGAGGTTGTATAACACCAGGTAGTCTCAGCAAATTGCTATCTGATTCAATTTAACAAAGATGCAATTGATTATATGAGAAATACATAATATTAATCCTCATTATCACATAAAACTTTCAACTTGCTTTCCCATACATTTTCACATTTTTGTTCGCACAAAACCCTGTAACCTCACTTAGTAGATAATGCTCTATGATTCTGGCCCTTACAGTGTTCAGGCTTCCAATGACAAGGCTGGCCCAGTTTCTGCCTGTCATATTCCTTTAGTTTGCTGTTTTCAGAAAAACAGATGTTTGGCTTCATTTATAAACCCAAAGAGGAGTGGCGGATCCTAAGCCAAAGGCAGAGGGCAGCAGGGCCAGGAAGCCAGGACTGCACCTGGGTCCTAGACCCACCACCAATTCTAGACAAAAGTGGAGAGAAAATGAAATTTCTCCAGATTTTAGTTTCCTTGGCTCTAAAAGGAAGGTGTCTGACCAGGTGATGCACGTTGTCTTTCCAATGCTGTGAGTTTTGGAACTGACAGCAGAGCATCATTTAAATTCTAATTACTGAATTTTTAAATGACTTCAAATGCTGAATATATTTACTTTTTAAAATTAATATGAATGACTCCCATTGTGTCTGCATCCTTGATTGTTCTGTGGAAATCCAGTTATAGCAATACAGGGGAGTCTGGGGAGTGTGGGCTGGTCTTGCCTGGATGCGGAAAGTTCTTGGTGTCTGAAACATCTTATTACTGTTAACTACGTGTGAAACACAATGTTAAAGATTTCATTTGCTTTATCTCATTTAACTCTTCAAGTAACTCTTGGATATGTTCATTGACATTTCCATTTGCGTGTGGGGAAACGAAGACTCAGAGAATTTAGATTATATGACAAAAGTCACACTGCTAATGAGTGATAGATCTAGAGTTCTAACTTCTGTGTGATTGATTCCAAAGATTCTTAATAATTACCTGATACTGCCTACTAAGAAATTGAATGGCACACATAAGCACCCAAACAAGCGCACACACACAACGTGAGCCACAGGAAACACATCTGTGTAAAAGTAAGCGAATGCTTGATTGAGAAATGGATTACATAGATGAATGCAGTCAACAGAGCTCTTGTGGGTGATCATGACTCACACTGGTTCCAAAATGTCTGAACAAAGTTTTATGGAGAAAAGCTCATCCTTCAGCTACCAACAAGTCATTCCAGGTCAGCTTCCCTGACAAAACAATCTTCTGATTAGCTGCCAATGTCATTTGGTCCCCTGGTTATTTTTCAATGTCCTTTACCCTATGAAATAGACCACAAATACAGAGGCAAGAAATATGTTTAGTATATTTTGAAAATGTCTGTCGTGCATAGGAATCCGCATAATTTTGGACGGAATGTAAAATGTCACTTTGAGAGAGTTGTCTGCAGATATTAATGGATTGATTTACAGTCTGGTGACTTCACTAAAGTAGATCCTCTTTTTCAAATGAAGATTACCTATTAAGTAGAAAAAGGAGATTTTCTTTAGAATAGTACTTCAGCACAAATAGTATTATCACATCAGTAACCAGTCCAAGAATTGTTTACTCAAGAAATTGAGCTAGGCAATCAGACTGCCTTAAAAGTTTATGCATTGCATTGAAATTCCTCTAGAATATATTTCTTATATAAAGCAGTAATAAGGCATAGACTGACCAAAAACATATCTATCTTTCTGTCTTGTGACATGGCTACCATTTCTTTTCGTTAAGAAGAAAGCCTAGTTTCATTTGGAAGTCATTACCCCTCAGATGACCAAATCCTGCCCAAGATGCCTAATATTTACTTTGCCTTTGAAGCATAATGGTTAAAGTTATTTCCCCATCTGCATGATTTTTTAAAACTTCTTAGACCCTGTCCAGTCATGACAGAGACCGAGATTCCACAATGTAAATGTGCCTCATTAATCAACTCTATTATTTGGGGGAGTAATGAACATTTTGCTATTTGACATCTGGTAATGATTTACAGTAACAGAAACAAGAATTTCTAGTTTACAAAAGTGCACATGTATGATTTGATTTCTTTTGGTGTATTAAAAAAAATCCCCCACTGCTTTTCTTGGCAAAAAAAAAAAAAAATTGCGGGAGACGGGGAGCTCTCTGGGTAGGGTTAGACTGTAAACTAACTAACCAGCTTAGAGCAAAATGTTGTGTGAGCTATGTAATGTGTAAAATCTGGTGTTTATGTAGCTCTAGAGCTGGCTCAATACCAGTTACTAGTGAGTGATATCTAAACATAAAATAATTTCTACATAAACTGTGGGTTTGTAAAAATGTAAGCACTATATCTGTGTGTAGTCTGAAAGAAGGTATTCTTTGAAATAGATTATTAGTGTAGGGCATGAGTCCACCCAACTGTATTTTTGTGAGTTTTTCTTTTCTTTTTTGCCTTCTTGGAAAACTGATTGGGGAGTTGGGCCTTTCCCAAAAAGTCAACATGTACTTATAAAAATCTTGATATGCGATACACTGACTAAAGTGAAGTTTATGATTTACTTCAAGTTGACTTTGCTACTGTTCAATGAAAGCTTTAAATGAATGCATAATCATGAGAAATGTGTAGCCTCTAACTAAGCCATTAGTGTACAGGTTCTTGGTAGTATCAACTTACAAACAACACTGATGCTATGCTAATGATTAAATACATGAAAAAAATCACTCAGCTGGAGGCAGAAAGAAAAATGAGATTAGAAAAGATTTTCAAATCATGGGAATTAAGCATTAATGGGTGGTTGTTTAGATTTAAGAAATGCAATACTCTCTTCTAGAGTGGGCTATGAAATCAGGTATTTATCCCTTTTAACAAATTCCACATGTGATGCATGGACATATCAGTGGTACAGTTATGATGCTCTTATGAAGAGAGCTTTCAAGGCTTCTTTGCATATTCAGACTTCTTTATGATCCTCTTGTCAGAGTCACTTCCAGCTGTTCACAGATGTCTAAGGAAACACCAATTGAAAGCAGAAGGCAAAAGTAGGCGTGGGTGTTTGGGTGGTGTTGATAAAAAGAGCTGCCACCCAGACATGACCCAGAATTTGAGTCTAAAGAACAAATTCAGTGGTTTCTCTTTATTTCTATCCACATCCTACTAAATGAAGTCAAAGCTGGCAAGACAGTTCCTGGTGGTTAGTATTCTGGAAAGAGAATGGCTTCCTGCTAGATCAGTTGTGACTCTTTCTGTTGCAAATGACAGAATTCCTCCTAAAAATGGCTTAAGAAAAGAAAATTAATATGTTGTCTCACTAAATGAAAATTCCAGGTGTATAGTCAGCCTCAGGTGCAATGGGATTTGGAATTCATACATTTTCATCATAGATCAGTTTCTTGCCATCAATTCACTCTGCCTTCTGCCATGTTGGCTTCCTTTTCAGGCTTCACATAGAGACTCTCAAGAGCTCCAGGCTCACATCCAATGCATGCCTTACACCCAGGCAAGTTTGGGCTCCTGTCCTGCACGCGTGCTTTCATGAGCCCAAATATCACAACCCTGAGAAATCTAACTACCAGAGACACTTGGTGTTTCCATCACTTGCAGTTCTGAACTTAGCTCTGACACAGAGAAAAAACTATAACCTCGAGATCTGCTCTTGTGACTAACTCTCTTCAGGCCCCCAGGGAAATACTTCTCCCTATCACTTCAAAACAATTAGCAGTTGCCTTCAAAGGCTGTGAGGCATGTGAGTTGCCAAGTTGCTGACACAGGAGGTGGCCACCACTTTGGATTGGAGTACAAGGACTATTTGAGCAGCGAAGCACTTAGGTAAGAGAAAAGAAAATTCATTAACTTGTCAAATCCTTTCACAGAGCAAGAATTCAATCGTTTCTCCCATAATGAGGTGGATTTTTCAGGTGGGTCTGAGTCTCCGTTTTCTGGTTTCTCTTTGTATTCCAATCCCTGGTTCTGGGAGAATACAGGGATTAACACGATATTTATGATAGTTGAACATAGTGGCTGAGAAATATTTTGCAATATTAAGCAATTTGATTATTCTTAAATTTGTACATATCCAGGTTGAGATAAAACATAAATGATGCATGATATAAATTCTTTACATAGGCTAATGGATGGACATTGAACACTAGAATAGTAAATAGTCTTCTTTTTATGAAAATATTTAATAAGATTTAATTATATTTCAAAAGTTAAGTAAAAGTTGTATTAATTTAACATTCACATTTAAAATTATTTACAAGTTAATTACAATTAATTTATCATTCTTTAATTTTGACAGATTTTGAATATTTTAGGAAACATTTTGAAAAGAAATTATTTACTTTTCTGATTTTAAAATTTGATTTAATTTACATTTTTTATGAAAATATACCCAAGAAATATATCAAATATACTTTAATATATTTTGATTAAAGTATACTTTGATTACAGTTGTATTTTATCCTTAGCCTTTTAAATCATTAAAAGTAAGCTGAAACAATATTTTATTTTCTAGTCATATAAAAATAGATAATCATCATTTATAAATACAATCTAGCAAGATATCTGCTCTTCAATAGTATATAATTAGAATAGTTTCAAAGGACTGAAAATCAAGTAGAGGCTCACTAATAATTATAATATATAACATTTTAGAAAAAGTTTTACATATTTTCAAAATGCTCTGACATCCAATTATTTGCATAGCATTTACATTACATTAGGTATTGTACTAATATAGAGATGATTTAAAGTATACAAGAGAATGTCCAGAGGTTATATTCAAATACTTTACCATTTTATATAAGGGACTTGAACATCCACAGATTTTGATATCCTTGGCTACTCCTGGAACCAGTCCCCCACAAATACCAAGAGAACCGACTATATAGGCTAAAACTAAGTCAGTAGGGAGCCGTCCGGTTCTATAGGTATCTTACTTGCTCATTTCCAAACCTTATTCTTGAGAAGCGAGAACTTGGGGTGAAACTATTCACATAATGTTCTGTTGAAAATTAAAATTATTTGATGGGTTTTTAGTTCACACCACTCTCATAGAGGCTTTCTTTAATTCATCTTCCACATCCTGTCTGATCATTCCAAAAAGAGGATTCTGGGGATGCTTCCAGCTCTCACACTGAGAATGCACTGTCGACCATTTTGTTCTGCTATATAGTCAGCCAACTACCAACACGATTTAGGTGAAGAAAAAATTGTTTAATTAGCCTTAGGCTTTAAATATCAAAGCTGAACACTTAGTATACTAAAAACTCAATAAAGATACATTCTTTAGCTAATTTATTTCTTTATTATCAGTTTTCTAGGTCTGTTATATATTCTACTGGTCAAGGAAACCAAGTTCCTCCCTTAGGCTTTAGTTTCTTAACAGACTCGCCATAAAGGTAAGTACTAGAACGATGACCTAAAGTGTACCCATCGCTTTGCTTGAGCCAGATATGAACGTTTGTCTTTGGACTCTGTAATGGAAAGTACGAAACTAAGTGTTCACTGTTAAACCACAAAAGTGTTTATTAAAAGGATTCGGTGACAGGACAAGTAGATGCCTCAAAATGAGTGTTTATAAAGTAGGTGACCTCACACCAAGATACTTCATTTCTCAGATCTTCTTAGCTATTCTCTACACAGCCGTCACCAGCCTCCTACACTCTTGTGTCTGGAGGAGTGTAGAGTTTTGGCTATGTGTGGGCTCAGGGCTAGTCGCAACAAAGACTGGTAAACACCAACTGAGCAACTGCCTGAGAGGTGGGGCACCCTCAGATTGTTCTGAAGGCTGGATCCTGTTGATTTGCAGGATTTGTAGTACAGGGCTAACTTGAAGCGCTTCCCAGACACCTCCAGTGTGTGTCGGAAGATGACCCTCTTCAATCAGGAAAATTTTAGAGGGAAAATTCTCTATTAATTAATTTGATTTATCTCAGAATGTAAGAATGTGACTGTGCCAAATCAAAGGTCACCAGTTGCAATCTACCTACTATATCAAAAAAGCCTCTGGCGCTTTGCCTTGCCTTCTGGCTGTTCAGTAAATGATTGCTGCTATTAGTATTGTTGTTAGAGGAGGGAACACACTATGGGATGTCTTAACCAGTTGCAAGGAATTGAGTGTGTAACTACTCACAAAAGTGGGCGGAATGGTGTGAAAAGGGCACTCTACTCTGACTGAAATCGATTCCTATTTGTATGGTAGTTCTGAACTCTCAATTTTTCTTTAGTCCAGACAATCCCTTTGCTCCCTAGCTGCCTACATCCATTCCATAACACACACACACACACACACACACACACGACCACCACCACAATCAACAACTACCCACCTGGCTAAAGTCTCTCTATCAGCCTAAGTCTCATTCATCACCCTGAATTGTCCTCGGATCCAGAGCACGTCCTTAGACCCTTTCAGTCTCCTGGAATATTCTTAGAAGCTCCTCATTCCCAAAGTGTCCCCGGGGTTGTGCAACCCCACCTTGCACATTCCATCTGGTCAGGTAATCCCACTGACCCCAACCATGCCAGAATTACACAGAGCGAGTTTAGATCAGTGCCCTTGATTTTCAACTAGATTCATACAATTTTGTAGAAAACAAAAGACCCTTTCTTTTTTTTACCAAAAGATACATACTAGGAAATTGTTTTCTCAGGGGTGTGAACTTCTGACCTATTCAGGCAGGAGATAACAGATGATGAAAGAAAAGTCTACATGGTCCCTCCAGGCCTGGGGGTTGTCCCAAGTGAGGGTCCCCTTTGAGAAGCCTAAGATACCTGTAAGAGCAGGTGGAGGAGTGGAGGTGGGGAGTTTGGGGAGGGGGCTGCTCGCTTGACACCCAGTGCTGGACCCGGCATTGCCTTTGACTTTGCTCTGATGTCCTGGGTTTACTTAGAGGCCCAATTTGTCCTAGCTTCCATCAGCTGCAGATCAATTTCTAAATTGTTCTGGGAAAGCCACATAATGAAAACTTGTCAGTGAAGAAAAATGACTAGCGTCAGTTGCAGCCTGACTCGTGACCGGTTACTAGTGGGGGTTTAATGTTCATCGGGTCTCCCTTAGTGGAATATTATATACACCACATTCTTAATGTGCACCATGGTGTGAATTAGCTTTCTGAAACTACAGAAGAGCCTATAATTTAGGTACTGAGGGCCATAACCACAGCAAAGGAAAGGATTAAGGTCAAAAATAGAATAGTTCAAAAATACCATTGGAAGCGTTTCTACCTAGTGTGAAGCTTTTGCCAAAAGAAAGAGCAGCCAGTATGTTCTTAATGCCTCCTTGGAGAACGTTAAATTCAGAAGTATGGTTTTGGATTTGTCGATTTGATACATAAAACCCAACATTCTATGGCTATAATTAAATCACTTTAAAACCTCAATCTAAAACACAATAACACTTTCTTCAAGTAATTTTATTCTGCACGAAGGATATGAACACTTTAAGAGTAGATACTTGAAAATTCTGTGTTTGAGGTCGTTGGTAAATTCTGCTGGTAAACAGGTAAATTTTTTAAAGGTATAATTTCAGTGTATGCAAATGAAGTTATTTCTAACTCCACCTAAACGAGTAACTGGAATATGTTGGAGGAGTTTATATGAATTGAGAGAGGATGTGTTTTATGCACCTGCTCTCATTATTATTAAAACATACGTAGACCAAGTCAGTTGTTTGCATGTGTTTTCAATGGCAAAGTCAGAAGGCAGGGCTGGAAAATTCAAGTGCCTTTTTGCATAATAAAAAGTCATGAATATAGAGTCCTATATTTTTATACTCCTTATATAGAAAAAGGCTACAAATTTGATCTTTGGCTGAATAAAAAAAATAAAATAAAATTCCCTAAGTAATGGTAGACATCGAGGCCTCTGGTTCCCTGATTGTTTGGGATGTAGTTATAGCTCCTGATTACATCATACCAAAATTAATTGAAATTCTGTGTGTAGGAGCTAACCTAGACTATTCATTGGAATTGCCTTTTAACTGGCTTCTTAATACTTCCTCTTGTTTCTACAGAATCTTTCTACGTAGAATTACATCAGATTATACCTTTCTGATACCTTTCAATACCATCCAGTCTTCTTACCTTGGCCTGTAGTACCTGATCTAGCCCCCGCCTCCCTCCTAACCTTATCTCCCATCCCCTACCTCCTCGGTCCCTGGGCTTCAACTGTCCTAGCCCTTGAAATGTTCCTAACAGGTATCGAGCTATTTTGCACTTGCTTTTCCCTCTGTCTGAAACGCTGTTCCTCAAGCATTTTCACATGGCTTCCTTACTTCATTCAAGTCTTGGCCCAGTTGTGATTTTCTCAAACACTTTCATTAACTTTTTGTAGCAGGAGCCACCATAGCACCGCACCTCACCCTCTAACATCTTATCTTTCTTTTTTTCTTTACAACACTTTTCACTACTAGATATTACATAATAAGTGTATGTGTCATTTAATGTTATATTTATCTCCATTAGAATATCAGGTTCTGCCAGGGAGGATCTCTTCAGTCTTATTTTTATTCACTGCTATATTCTCACCAGCAAGAATGGTAGATCAATAAATATTTGTTAAAATGGAGAAATGTCCATAAACAGCGGAGGAAGGAAAACTCAGAAAGAAAGATACAAGTTGAAATATTCATAAGAATCATTTCTTAAATTTAGTGCCTTTATATTTTAGCAGATCATAAAAATCACTTTGGTTGCTTAAAACACAAGCATACGGATTCTCAGGAGCCATCTCAGACTTAGTAATTTAGGAACGTCAGAGGAGACCACCCCCTACACCCTTGTTTTAGTCTGCTAGGGTTGTCACAACAAAATGCCATGGGCTGGATGGCTTAAACAACAGAAATTTACTTTCTCACAGTCCTGGAGGCTGGAAGTCCCAGGTCAAGATGCTTACAGATCCAGCGTCTGGTGGAGGCTCTTTCTGGCATGCAGGAGCCTGCCTCTGGCTGTGTCCTCACAGGGTCTCTTTATATTCTTCTCACTTTGTAATGGCACCGGTCCTATCAGATCAGCGCCCCACCCTTACGCCCTCGTTTCATCTTAATCGCCTCCCGAAAGGCCCCATCTCCAAATACAGTCTCTTAGGCTTCGACCTAAGATTTTGGGGGAGGGCACAATTCAGTTTATAATAACCCCAGAAACTATATTGATAACAACACCCAGAATCTCTAGGTAATTCATATGGCCAGGAAGGTTTGGGAAGCAGTTCTTTATAATAAAAAGAACTCCTCCTGGCTGTCTAGAGAATAGGACCTTGTGGCTGAATAGATACTTGGTGGTTGAGTCAGTCTGATAATATGTGGGGAAAAATCCTTAGAAAAAGATGGTGATGATAAGCTAGGGTTTTGAGCGTGTTGAAAGAGCAACTACAAAAATACAGAGGAAAGTAACCAAGTTTTTTTTTTTTAATTAAAAATTTCTGAAGAAATTCAAAATTGCTCTTCAGTCTTAATGAGATTTAGCCTAATAGTCTTTTATGCGACAGTCTTAACAGGGGTGCTGTAGTAAAGTGTGGTGAAAAGAAATGATCCCAATATTTTCTTCCATTGCTGCCTTCAAACATGTCCTGTCCAGTCTCCCTGATGATTCTGTGGCGGAGCTCAGAGCTTGCTAGTGAGCTCTGTTTAGGAAGCTGGTTAAATCTGAGCCAGCTTCAAACTTGAGTCGCTAATTCAAACTGGAGCATACATTCTCTCAGCCTCCGGATCCAGAGGGAGATGGGGCTTCATTTTGCCCTTTCTGGCTCCGCCCCTTTTATTTGTTTTAGTTCCTCAGGGTTAGGAAGATTGGTGGAGAGAATGAAAAGGATAAAACTGTTTTTCTTTAAGTGGATGCTGTGGTCATTGATTGAGTGTGGCTATCAATGTCCCACTGTGGGACAATAGCTGACATACTACCTGTCTTGGGGGAACATAAATGAATTAATTACATATGAAGCACCTTGGATGAGATCTCTCTACTTTGCAGAAAAATGTTCTGTTTTAACATTTTCTGGAGTTCCCTGAGCTTCTTCCCTCTGTGGATATCCTCTAAGCCTCCTGTTATTGGGGTGATTTTGCCCATCTTTCACAGTATCTCACTGATCAATGGAAAAACGCAGGCAAAACATTGGCTAAATGGCGACGGTTCAGGATATTTCAATGCTGAACTGTCTCTTCTCTCTCCCTCTCTCTCTCTATCCCCACCCCCCATGTTCTTTTCCACTTGCTCAAATAGACAAAATGGTAAGTCGGCAAGTCTGCTGCCCAAGCTGAAGTCCAGCTAGGAGATGAGATGCCAGCTTCCCTCAAGCGGCCCTCCTGACTGTCTTAGAACTTCCTCTCTCCTGGGTCAATTAATTATGCGGTGGCGGGATGAGCAGACAAGCGGACGCTGACAGCAGAAATGACTGGCCACGCCTCTACAGGCCCATAGGCTTAGGGAGGCACTAGCAGTTTCATTTTTACCTTAAAACTTTAGCTGCGATTTCAGACAATGGGAAAAGTCCCATTCGCATGCACTTTCAAAAACTCTGAGATTGACATCTTTGATGAATGGTTGCATTTCTGCCAAAACAGACGATACGTTATGGGTCCTCTGTCACTGAGGTGCTTCTAGAAGCTGTTGACAAGACAGGTTGTGTTTTTTTTTTTTCCTTTACCGAGTTAGTAAAGTCCTTTGGTGGACTGGCTTTTAAATTCATTATACCTCCGCTCAGCTTTTAATTATTTTTCCTAATTACTCCTCCCCTGTGAAATTTTAATACCACATACTGTATAACTCTTTATGTAATATCTAAGAGTTTTTTCCACCTCTCCCTCCAAAGAACCTCTTTTTATCCCCTTGGGGGCAATATTGGACCCATTGTGAATGCATGGGATTAACTTATAACATTGAAACAGGAGAATTTCTGAGTACTCTTAAATATACTATTGCTTTATAAAGCTCAATTACCATAAATTTTAACCAATGTAGTTGGTAAAATGATTGAAATAAACACTTCAGGTCTGTTCTGTAGCATCCACACAGATTGCACAGCAGAGTTCTCACATTGGGGGGAAAAACAATCAGCAACAGATCCCTAACATAAACATTATCTCCATTACCTGGACGAGCTCTCTAATAGCCACCCCGCATTCCATCCCCCACGCCCACCCTCTGCAGGAAACCCATTTTTAACACTCTCAACATATTCCCAATTGTAATAAGTCCTTACCTTCAGCTGATGGCCTCGTTACAGACATTGAACTTCATTCAAATTTAACCTCTGAGGACAAGCCAACTCTCTGTTTCTTTTAATATATAAGTGCGACCCTTTGTCAAAGACTACTTCTCTCTCCAGTCTGGAGTCTCTTCTGTCAGAGAGAGGCAGAATGTGTGATTTTCTGCTTTTACCTTAACTGTAAAGGCGAACTTCAAATTTCAATTAGAAGTAATAGTCTATAAACCACCACATAAAAATGTACAATTTTCATTCCCAATACTTAGTCTTATTCTTCCTCATTAGAGAGCCATAATGAACAATGGAGCTTTGCATACACACGTTAATGAAAATGCCATGCCTGAAAAAAGCCATAAAATGCAAGCCCAAAACAAAAGGCTTGAGAAATTTATATAAAGATTTGGGTTTTTATTGTAATCCCCCTGAACTAATGCTATGCACAGTGCCTTTTAAATCTGTGCTATGACTGTGGAGAGGAAAATTGAGAAATAATAGACCATTCCTTTACTCACACACACACCTTACCTCCCCTCACACTACCACCGCTCAACCTAATCAGCTAAGAATTCATTTCTAACAATAATTACAAAATTAGGAATGAGAATATAGACCCTTACAGAGTAGTTACATTTTCTATAAAAAGAATTCCATTGGAATAAAATACAAAAAGCTGAGTAAAAGATAATAATAAAAGTTAAGAGTTGGGGGTGGAGGGTAGAAATGCCAAGAAATAATCTTTACATTTTATAATAGATTGCATTCAGCTACAAGGAACAGAAAACTCCAACAGTAAAAGAAAATCCTTGAGATGTGCCATGATGTCATGAATGGCTCGATCATGTCCTCAAGGACTGAGATACCTTCTACCTCTCTGTTCTGCCGTTTGTCCTCTGAGACTATTTCCCTCATGGTTATAAGATGGCTGCAGCAGTTCCAGGCATCCCTCCAGATCTATGAAAGATAAGGTCAGGTTTTTTTTAATTAGTCAGGACAATTTTTCCTGGAGGGCCCCTCCCTGACATACCTTAATTTTCTCCAGCTAGATCGATATCACATATCCATGCTTGGAAGAGTGATTAGCTAAAGGGATTGAGATCACCATGACTATGTTAGAAAAATTCCCTAAGGGCTGCCCATGGAGCCAACTTTTTAATGAAACTGAAAACTGAGCAGAGGAAGATAGAAACCAAAATAACTTTAAGGCTCTGCCAGCGTGACTGAGGGAGACTGGAGTGGAAATGACAGTTGGATCGACAGTTATCAGTGTCTGTTCCATATTCCCAATTATAGTGAACAGAAATAGTTTCATTTCTCCTTTAAAACATTTTGAGCTATAAAATGTTAAATTTCTTGAGTTATTTTATATGTTTTTATTGAACACTATAAAGGTGAAGCCCTAATTCACTTACTAGTGAAGTTCAATGTCCTCTGCCAGTACCTTCCTTGGTGGGTGTCGGAGAGGGAGTTTCAACTTAGTATTTCCAGCCAAATGTGACTGTTTTGTTTCAGAGCTGAAGCAAACTTCCAAGCAAACTTCCTTGACCTCAGTTGGATTTTTCACTGCTGATCTCTCTCATAGTCCGTTCTCCTCAATCCTCTTGAAGTTCTCTCTCTCAGTGTTTGTGAACATTTGTCTCCATCCCACGTTTCTCTTCCAAAGTCCAAGCCATTTATTAATCAGGTTTCTTTGTCTTTATTTTTGCATCTTTGGAAATATCATCTGCTTCCAGGGTGTGGATGGCCACCTCTACAGAGTGTAGCTTAGAAATAGCTACCCCTGTATTTTATATTTCCTTAAGGAAATAGCTTCAAATTCAACATGGCCAAATGTTATCACTAAGTCTTTCTCCCCAAACTGGCTGACCATCGGAAGTTAATGGTGTTATTGTAGTGGCACACTCAGACTCCAAACTCCTATCGTGACTGACCAGTTTTTACATTAGCTTTCGCGTTATCAGTCAAGTCCTGCTGTTTTATATTTTTCTACTGCAATGTCTCTTTCACTGGCTTTTTAAATGAGGTAGTGCATGTAAAATACTTAACAAAGATGCCAACCTCCAATTAGAAAGTCAGTATATGTTTGTTTTCTATAGTTGCGATTACAATATTACAGAATATCACAGTTGGGTTACTGCAAAATTCTTATGTATGCCTACTCTACTTCTCCCCAAATTCATGCTTTATATCCACAATTGCATCATGTTATTACCTTATTTACAATTTTTTCATTCTCTAGTACCTATCTGATTTAGCACTGACATCAACAAGGCTCTCCATAATCTGATATTCCAAGGTTATCTCATTGATTTCTCAGTACAAATCTCTCCTTCCACAGAATCAATCCACTTTTCATTTCTTCTTCTCCTCTTGTGCACATTGATGCTCTAACTCTACATCCAGGGTAAACCGGAGTATTTAATTCAACGCCCTCAGTGTGCTGATGTGAAAACTAAGCACCACAGACTTATCCAGGGTCAGGTGATCACTGAGAGAGAGACAGAGTCTGGGCTCAAACCCAAATGCTCTGTTTCCCCATTCAAAGTTCTTTCTAATTTTCCAAATCTATTAATTCAGCACAATATTGCTGCTAACTTATG
The DNA here is from genome assembly GCF_000325575.1 of Pteropus alecto. Lineage (NCBI taxonomy): Eukaryota > Metazoa > Chordata > Mammalia > Chiroptera > Pteropodidae > Pteropus > Pteropus alecto. The sequence continues at coordinate 8,722,624 of NW_006431920.1, read as the reverse complement.
TTAAATTTACTTTCAACTAATCCTGGAGTTCATTTTTTTATATAAATAAATATAAGTGTATCCTTACTGGTGTCCTTAAACTTTGACCCAAAATGAGGAACGCGAACTTAGCCTCAATAATTTTTTGAATTGTTTTCAGTTCAGTGTTCCAGTCTATGAAAATCGCTTTCGTACTTTTGCTCTTTGTATTTCTACTGCTCTTTGAATCAAAATGCTATAGTAGACAACAGTTCTAGTCATCAAAGAGGGCTCATTAACTACCTGACAACCTAATGTCCCCTCCCCCCAGAGCACAGGTTAAGGCGTTCATATTGGTTAACCACAGATGATATGTTTTGTCCCATTTATATTTAACCAAACCAGTGAATCTGGCCTCAGATAACTTAGTGCAATTTTTATCCGACCCTCGGGGCAGAATTCTATTTAACGTGGCAAATAGCCTCATTAACCGGTCCCCAAATCACTTTTTACAATGACTCTATTTTATAAACTGTGCGGAGGAAGGAGAGGAAAAGAAACAATAAGTAACCAAATACTTAATCTGCAAGATAGAACATATTAATCGATAGTTTCATGATCATAATGGCTTTATGTTCAAAGCTTCTACAGCTTTGGCCTTTGGCTTTCCCCAGTGATGCAAAGACTAATAATTAGGTCCCTGTTATCTCAATCTGTATTTTTCTATCAACTTTCTTATTTACATCATAGTCTTCCCATGCAAAAAAGGGGGTGTGGTCAGCTTAACTCTCAGAGCCAGAGAAAAAGAGAGAGGAGCAGTGAGGTGAGAGACTGGCAGGAAGAAAATGCACAATCTTTGTTTTAAAGAAGTGTTATTATGTTGTGGGACATCTGGATCAACCCTATATCAGATCCCAGTACCTCCAAACAAGAGACAGGAAATATAAAAATATCCAGAATTTAGTTCATATGCAATAAAGTATATGCAAGAAAGAATAAAAGTAGAAACAAAAGCAAGACATCGATGAATCATCTTTATGTCTATTTCCCTTCGGCAATGTCTATACCACAGAACTATTTCTCAGCAATCTTTCATAGTTGTGTATAAATGTTGACGGTGGAAACACGCTTGGGGATAAGACTCAGAGTGGCCTTGGTGGATCAATGAGGAGCGAACAGGCATATGACACCAGCAGTACAGAAACAGTTGCTCTATAGTGATGCCAAGAGCGAAACTATTTTGGAGAAGAAAAATTAGTTTTTCTTAAACCAAGAGAACACAAATTAGCCATTAGCGCACATCCCTTGATTGCATTGTGCTGTTCTGGTGATGTACTCAGTAGCGTGTAGACCAGATTTCTGTATCCTTATTTAAGTCCTCATACATTCATCAGGCTTCATTCTTCCTTCATTTGTTTAGGAATATTTGGCTATTAATGAAAATAAAAGTGTCTCCTGAGACAAAAATTGTTTTCAAACAGTCTCTAAGCTGACTCTGAATTTTTGTACCTGCCTCTTCTGTTATTTATATATCTGACCTATTTTGTTTAAGTGCATCATTGCTCCAGGAAAGTTATTCTCTCTTATTATGACATGAGACCCAATTATCCAATAAGTCAGTATCACCCAGAAGATAGTGGGTGATACATACATATTTTTCCCTTGAATGTTACTTTAGGAAGAATGAGTCGATTTTCTCTCTTTTTAAAGAGTCCAATAGGATTCTCTATAAAAGCAATGATGTATAGCATGATTAATTTCTCATTCAAATCTTACCTGATGTGTCATTTATTCACTTAGTACAAAGCAGTTATTGATCAATTATTGATATGATTAAGAGCATTTCAGCTTCCCTGAATATAATGATGAACTCTAAATGATAATGAGGAACTACTAAAATCAGAGTTGTTTTATCTTTTATACTCCATATACTCCCTAAATACAGAGGATCAATTAACTTTAGAATAAATTCAACAGAAAAAATATCTATTTCAGTCATGCTTCCTAAAGCTGCAATATTTATTTTCTACCCCTGGGGGCGGCGAGGGCGGTTGAGGGGGGCGGGCGGCGGGACATCATTCTTAGCAGCTAAATGCAAATAAATATCTACTTTCTCACCAAACTAAAAGAGAAATGGTGTATTCAATTGTCTTATTTAGTTTGATCTCTGACCATCCTTTTTTGTTTGTTTGTTTTAATATGATATCTAGCATTTCTTACTAATTTTCATCTCCAAGTCATCTCTGCTAACTAAAAAATGATTTGGTAAAATAGTAATTATTTGAAAGATTAAGAATGCCTCGATGAGTGCACATGAGAGATGGGACCAAAAGGAGTGAAAGATATATATGAAAATAAACATATATGAAGTATTAGTCAGTCTTGAAGAGAAGGAAATCCAGTCATTCGCAACAACCTGAATGAATGTGGATGATATGCTAAGTGAAATAATCTAGACAGAGAAAGACAAATATGGCATGGTGTCGCTTATTTGTGGAGTTAAAAAAAATCAAACTCATAGAAACAGAGAGTAGAAAAGTGGTTCCTGGAGGTAGGGGAGGAGGAGGAAATAGGGAGAGGTTGTTCGAAGGGTACAACCTTTCAGTGAATGAGATGAATAAGGTCTGAGGATATAATATAACATGGTGACTGTAGTTGGTAACACTATATTGTATAATTGAAATTTGCTAAGAGAATAGAACTTAAATGTTCTCAGACACACACACACAAAGGTGAGTATGTGAGGTGATGGATATGTTAATTATCTTGGTGGGAATATTATATATATACCTATACACACACACACACACACACACACACATATAATGTATAATCATCACATTGCACACTTTAACTATTTTATAATTTTATTTGTCAATTATACCCTAATGAAGCTGGGAAAAACATTATTTCCCAGCTCCTCCACTGTTTGAATGATTTGCAGTTACTAATATCATGGCCTGGCTTGGGGTGCATGTGTTTCTGCATATAGCTTGTGTTAGGGTTCCTATTATGTGATTAATTTAAGTGGGTTTCTGTCTTTCTGAGTGTGCTATAGAGGGTTTACCTCATTCTGGGCATTAGCAAGTGAAAAGAATTCTTCCTTTTGTTTATGAGGCCAAGTGAGAAATGAACCTAGGGTTAAATCCAAACAAGGCTGGGTTCTTTCAGTTTTGGAAATCTACTTATTGCTTTCATGAAATTCATTGAGTTCTCAAGATAGGCAATGGCTCAGCAGAACAAAATTTTGATAAGCTTCAACAATGAGGTCTTGAAAATACACGTAGCTCGTAGGATACTGCTATTCAGAGATTGCCCAATATCTTATTTTCTGTTGATTGGTATTTGTAAATGTCTTTGTGTGTGTGTGTGTGCACGTGTGTGTGTACATCTGTGCTATTTTAACAACACAAATAAAATGATTCTATGTTAAGTTTATTGGATTAGCGTGCCTACATTGCTTTTTATAGATTATCTTATTATTTTATAACTATCAGATAAGTATTTATATTCTCACATTACAAATAAGAAAAGTGCTCATTCTGCTCTGTTCTCAGATGTGCTATAGAACACAATGTCACACTTATGCTTCCAGTGATCATCAGTTTCTGACAGCTCGTTGAAGACGTACTTCTCCATAATGGTTTTTGGATTTAACCACCTTGGCTAACAATGCAGTTATTTCTCCCCATTAGCACTGGTATTCTGTGGGACAAAAATTCAATAATTGTATATTGCACAAATTAATAGATGATTATGTTTTCCTAAACAGAAGAAGATGAAAAAAAAAAAGCAATAGAAATTGATGTCCCTTTAAACGCTATAATTAAAACTAATAAACCAAGTTGGGAAATCTATATTGGGTTAAAGTTTGCTTTGATTCCCCAAAGGTAACCCTTTATAACAAAATCCTTCACCACTGGCTCTGGTGGGCTAGAAATCCGTAGCTTAAATTGCTTAATCCTCTATAAAAAATAGCTTTTCCTGGGGATCCTCCAAGATAGCTGGGCCTTTTAGGACCTAAGTTCTCCTTTCAAATGCAAGCAAACATAAACTTGAAGCACCAGTGCATGGCCTCTTCTTACACAGAACCTACTTTTCCAAAGCTCCTTGGCACACACCCAATATATATCCTTTTAACTCTTTCAGAGTAAATGAATTTGCACCAACAATATAAAAACTATTAGGCCAAATAAATGGACCACTATCTCAAGCTGCATATCATTTTTACCCTATATTCTACCTTAAAAAGCTAAATATATAATATTTTAACATATGAACTTATTCATTCCTTCTGAGGAATGAACAATGTGGATGATGACCAAACCAGGAGCAAAAAGTGGGGAGCCAGTTTTTAAACAAATGTATTGATCTTAAAAACAGTATTTTATAAAAGGTACAGAGTTGCTTCTTAGACTCTTCTGGCAATGAATTACTAACATTCTAGCTCATTCCAATGAAAAAAAGGTGGTGTGGCATATAAAAACAACAGCACCGTTAAAATTAAATAGTTCTGAGCCTCACATTCCTACAATAATAATATTGGCCTTTTGCCTCTGTTACAGTAAATGTATTAAATATTCATGTTGATATTTATTTTCTAAATGTAAAATGGAATTAGGATAACAAATAAAGTCTACCATCTGGTGATAATATTGGTTATATAGTATATATTTTTTTGTTTCAAGGGCTTTTACATGTTTGATTCAAGGTATCTTACTGAATAATGCATAAACATCTTTAAAAATGCATTTCAATAGTTGAGGTTATAGTTGGTTGTCAGGTTCTCATCTTGAACTAATAACGGTGATTTTCTTTTTGTGCAGAACAAAACTATAGAGAAGAGAGCCATTAGAAACCTAATCAGTGCCGAGTCAAAATATTTTCATGATATAGATTCTCTATCAATGAGTTCATTTTCTAGAAAGAAACCACAACGATATTCTCTATAAATGTTAGTTTTCATGAAGCGTCTTCTCAGGAAATCTTTGTGTGTGTGTGTGTGATTGAAAGTAATCTAGAAATAATCTAAATATCTAAGAAATAGGCTACACATACGAAACCTAAAATGAGTAAATGATGAAAGCTATAGAAGACAATATATATTTTTGCTATAGCTCTGTCTTTTTGAAGGGATCCTTTTCATCTCCCTTTTCAGCATAAACAGGTGGGACACGTATTTATACTTTTCTTTGAAGCTAAATGGCTACTAAAAGTTTAGCTTCTTTACATCAGATTTTCTAAGTAGTAAATGTTCATAAACACCACATTCTGGGTTCTGATTCTTTGTTCTAAAGGTTCAGAACCCTGATTGTGTAAGCCTACTTTATGATTTTTCATGTTGGTGGCAAACCACCTTTAATTAATCAAATCCACTGAAGATTGATTGATAATATAAAATCTCATTTTATTAATTTTCATTGAGAAACATAACCTATGAATTAGAATCAGGACTGGCTACATCTTCAGGAGGGCCAGCGCAAAATGAAAATGCAGGGCCCTTGTTCAAAACCATTAAGAATTTCGAGACAGCAACGGCAGAACGTTAAACTGAACACGGGGCCCTTCTAAAAGCGAGGGCTTTATGTCACTCAGAGGTCGCGCGGTCATGAAGCTGGCCCTGATGAGACACATCTATCTGCCAACGATTGCTTGTAAGTACAGAATTACAGTAGGAGTATTTGGACATACACCTGCATTCCTGAGAGCACTGGTCGCATCATTCTTTCCAACATTAATAAGTGTGTGGAAACACATTAGCACTTCCTACTGTTGGCTCGTCTTTATTTAGCACATTGTTCTTCTGTTGTAGCGAGGCAGGAGCTTTCTCCCTCGTGTCACAACCGAGGTGAGCCGATAACAGCTTTTAACCAAACACCCTGTCTTCTTCACTGGACTCAGTAGGTGACCTCGTCACATCAGCTACACTTTCAAAACATACCTTAGCGTGCAATGTATTTTATACGCAGTGGCTGGGTTTTAGTAGTTTTCATTTCAGAGGATGGCCTTTCTCAGCCCTATTCCTGAACTCTGAAGAAACATATAATAATCATCTCTGCACTGACAAGGCTTTATTCTTTTATTTAACACATTATTGAGTACCCACTATGTATGTTAGGTGCTATAGTATTAAAGCACATACTTGTCAACATGTGTTTAATCATGTATATTCAACATATGCCGTTCAATATATGTTATTCTGAGAATCAACATGTATATTTGTCTGTTATATTGGGCATATATATTAGTCAGGATATTTGTTTGTTTAAAAAATCCCAACTCAAACTATCCTAAAAATTAAATAGATAACAGAGATAGATGATAGATAGATGATAGATAGATGATAGACAGGTAGAAAGTGGTTTCAAGTGACTGGATTCGAGAATATAAAACATGTCATTAGAGCATCTCTCTTTCTTCCTCCTCTTCATCATCTTCCTTCTCCCCATTCTCTCTCTCTTTCTCTCCATTATCTCTCTTCCTATGAGCTTACTTTGTGGTCAAGCTGGATCACTTCATGTGGTTGCAAAAATAGACTCAAGTACTTATGAGCTTAAATCTCACAGGAGAGATCGTCTCCCTGGTTTGGGCATCCAAAATGATATGTCAAATGACTGGGACTTCCTGGGGTTGCTCGCCTACCCTAACTCAATTAAGTAGGTCCTGGGGCCTTGGATTTTATTATTAGTCATCTATAAAACTATGATTGACAGTTCCATTGAGAGGTGGAGGGGCAGTTAACAAAAGACAAAGGAGGAGTTTTATTATCAAAGAGGAAAACAGAATCTGTGCAGGTACAAAAAATAGATGTCTCCTCCAGCATGACACAAGAGGACCCTAGAGCTGAACGTAAAGATTTGAAGTCAGGAGAAAGGTATGCGCCACTAAAACCTGTTGTCTGTGGGAATGAGATTGAATCACACGAGCAGAAGAGTTAATCATTTTGATTCTCAAGGAAACATGAAGCAGAAAAAAAACCTGTATGTTCCACAGTTCTCAGAGGAAACTCTAAAAAGTTTACAATTCAGGATAATCAAGCCACCCAGTCTGTCCAATTTCATTGTATACATAGATAACATTTAATTTTTTGAATTTGGTCAAAATGTTTAACCTTTAGGACCTCCAGTTCCCAGACCATAATATGGGCCAAATACTCCTATTGTGCAGGCATCCACCACAGAAGAAGGGACCCGGGAGGCGGGAGCCAGCAATCTCAGGGTTGAAGCCACAACTCAGGTTTTGATACTTCCGAAAGTTGCATTAATTCTTGTACGTCTCTCAGCTACTTCCTGAGTTCCAGAAGGACCAGAGTTTTCTACCCCTCCTGCCTGACTCCCCGCGAGGACTGGCCAGAAGCGTTTGCATACTTTTGTACCCATCACATCTGCCACTCAGCAGAGTTGATATTTCAAAGTTCTTTTAAATTCTTTTCTTCAGGTTTGTTCTCACAATAAACTTTGGAGAAAGGTAATAGTGTTATTATACAATGTTGTGTGACTTGGCTCATGAATGGACTTGTTCAGGGGCACGATAATAATTAAGCCCGTCATAAGGTCCATTTCTGCTCCACGTCACATATTACAAGGCAGAACAACCACGTAAGACGCGGTGGTGCTTCGCACATGGAAAGCACCGGTTCCCTTCTCCCCGAGGCCCCGCCCCTCCGCCCACGCCCACACTCCAGGACTGTCACAGTTCACTCTGATCCATTTGACAACACATCGGAAGAATGCCGCTCTTGTCCGTATTCTTTATCTGTGGGGTGATGGAATGCTCAAGCTTGTCTCCGAAACTCCTCAGTTGCATCAGGGAACCCTTCTGGGAGCCATGGTGACAGCCGATGCTTATCCCATGCAAGCAGTAAACCGAAGCCCGTCTCCCTTCAGCAGCTTTGCAGAGATGCTCAAGCCCCTTTATGAGACAGCAGGCCCCACTGTGTATTTGTCATGTTAAGGAGACATTACAGTCACAGAAACGCTAAGATCAGTCAATCGCTGAATATTTGAGAAATACTAGCAAAAATCAACAAGACTATCAGCACCAGAAAGCCTGCCAATTGCACGATTCTGTCAATACTGGTGTGGTCACTTTAGAACAGCCCGGATATTATCGTCTTAGTGTAGATTCTCAGCTAAAGGGGTTTTTAGAGATCTGGGCTTCTGAACTAAAGGGATGATACTGCCACCAGGCTTACGATAAGGGCTGCGTGGAGACCCAGAAGGCAGCGACGGGTCCTTAACGGATAACGAAGACATGCTCAGAGCATGGATTAGCCACAGACATGACACCAAGGTAAAAGAAAAAGAGAGAGAAATTGGATAGTATGTCTTTTTTTGTTATTTATTTTAGGTGGGGGAGGAGGGGAGGGGGAAAGTTTTAAAAAAAAGTTGTAGACTCAAGTTCCAGGAACCAACTAAGGAAAATTAAAAATAGCCAGCTCCCTAAATAGAGTTTAAGGGCTGTCTGCAGCATGGGATCTGGGGGGCTACACCTCCCAGAGAACCTACCAGCCCTCTCAGAAGTCTTTTGTTTTCTCTCTTAATGGAGCCTTCTAGCTCTTTAATATCCTCAGATACGTTTGATGGCAGTGACGTCACAAAAGACCAGTTGGCAGGTGTCTGTGGGAGCAATCCTGTTTTCAAAAGGCATGATTCTTCCCACAGCTTCCTCCTCACAGCCCACTGAGACCAACAGGAATATCCTTTTGCCCCCGCCAAAGAAGAAACAACCATGATTCTATTTTAGATTTTCTTTTTTGCCTCAAGTTGCTGAAACTTGGTCAAAAGAGTCAAAAATGAATTTGTGAAAATTCATGAAAATAATCTTGTTTGCATGAAGTAACGGCAACAGAAATAGCATCTCTAATACTGGCTTCAGCTTTAATTTAATCCATTAAAAAAAAAATCTTTCACTACTTCATCATGCTCACCAACACATTGTTTTCAACACTTACCTTATCTTCAGACTTCTCAAACCTGAAAATTCTTCGGTCAAACCTTTCCACTATGTCAGTTCAGACACTGGCCTCCATCAATACTCCATTTTTCCTCCTTACCCATTCATTTAAAGCTGCCCTAAGGCAAAATCATAAAGTCGGTAGTATTTGCCTATAGCGTCCCTTTATCCATCTTTCATCACTTTTCCTCTATTCTTTTAAGAGCCCTTGCCTTCCCTTCCCTTAGGTCACCAGTGTTCCCGGATCTTCTGGCCATTAAGAAGCCTCTTCAGTTATAAGGATTCCTTCATTAATCTACGCCCAGGCCAGCTTCCCCAGAAGCCCTGGAGGGCAGGAACTGTAGGAAAAAACTATACCGGAAACCTTGCGCTGCCGATCACAAGCTGTCAAACTCTGAACGACTCTATCTCTCTGAGCCTCACTTTCCCCGTCTACGAAATGGAACAATACTTGCTTCAAAGCGCTCCCTCACAGCTGGAGGCCTCCTCACACTCATTTTTCTCCCAGCGCATCCTCACCTCGCCTCTTTGCTTCGCCAGCTCTACTCCAGGCTAGCCCATCCTTCACGCTCTACTGTCACGCTATCATCAAGTTTCAGCCTGAGTTTACTCCAGAGACGTCCTTCCAGCCCAGCCTCAGAAGCCACTCCCCTCCTACTCTAAGCACCCTGTTCGTTTAACTGGCACGATTCGTGATTTTCTAATATTATTTTATCATTTTATTCATGTTTTATTTCACCTTCTTGGAGTGAGGTGGGGGATCTGCCTCTCTTATTAGACTACAAGCTCCAATCATGAGGGCAGGAGTTCTTTCTAGCTCCTTCATCTCTGCTGCTCCAGGCGCTGGTACAGAACAAAGTACTTGGCACCTGAAAGTCTCAATAAACATTTTGTTTGCCCTCTGCTAACATGTGTGGAAATAAACTAAGACCACCTCAATTAGAATAAACAGAGGCTATTTATTTAAACTATGCTAGTGCTAGGGAGTCAGCCACCATTGTTTGTTTGGCAGAGACTCAAAGTTTTGGGGAGTGGGAAAGTTTTATAGTAAAAAAAAAAAAAGTGCTCTGAATGGTGGTTGTTGCCATGGGGAAGCTGGAGGCGGGCCATCTAGAAGCAGGACATTTTAAGGGATTGGTATGGAGGGCATATTTGGCTATCTCTACTGGTCCTGAGTTAGAAGTGGGGGCAAAACATAAAAGCTTGGCAGTCATTGACAAAGTCCTAATTTTGGAGACCGATTATGGCAGAGGTTGTAGGTCAGAATTCTACGTGGTCTGGTCATTGTACGTTTGTACTTTCCATCTCTCACATGATGCCTTCTTTTTTCTTTCTGTACTCAGAACATAATCTGTATTCTCAAAGTATAGACGGACTATATTAATTAGCTTAAAATAAGCTGTTGATATAGGACAGTATCTTGAGGCATACTCATGTTCAAGATAATTGGCATTTATTAGAGCTGTTGAAGACTCGAACAAATGGATGGATATGAAATAATAAAGATGAGTGAGGAGGGCAATGTTGGGGATAAAGTATTGCACTGCTTATCCTATTCAAGTAAACTGCAAGAATAGTTCTGCTTAGTTTTTCTCTTTAAGATAAACTGATAATAAAATGTTAAAAACTTCAAAGACAATAAGCTTATTTAAAGAAGACCAAAAAAAGAGACCTTTGATGGCTCTGCGTTGATACCTGGACACGCCAAGTCCATCCACACCTCTGTGGTGTTTGTCTGGGACATTTTGACTTTCTCTAGGCCCTGCCATTCAAGATGAGCTTTAAGAGTCATCCTCTTCCAGGTCATTATTGTCAACAGTAGGCTCACAGCTCTTCTGCTGTCTAACTTCCTAAATCTCTTATCTGTGTCACTCAACACTGAGTGACATTTTGCAGTGGGGTATTTCTCATGTTCATGTTCTTTCTTATCAACTAAATTAAAAGGTCCTGTGATTCTTGTGTATCCATGACAGCAACCATAATATATACACATTCAATTCATTCAGCTGTGGAAGTGATTTCTTCCTCCATTAATAATAACTGGAAATTGATAGACATTAAAATGTAAAGGGAAGAAATATGAATATTCTGCCCTGTGTATTTGGGAATAGTGTATACAATATTTAATGACATGAACTCTGGTTTAGGCTGTGTGGTACAGACCCAGGTTTGACTGTGTTACAGGTAAACATTTTTAGGCAAGTTTTAAAAATATTCTTAAACTTTGGCTCCCTCCTTTATAAAATGATGATAACATATGCCCTGTACATAAAATATTGTATATAGGATCAGGGAACCTGTAAGTGATCAATGAATGTTAGTTCTTATGATGTTACTTTAAAATGAACTAAAATCATGTTAATTTTTTTTTAGGGAAGATCTATTTATAAAATATATACACATATTTCTAAAAGTTGGATTGTTTTGAATGTGTTTTGGTTGTTTTGAAGGTATTTTAATTACCATAGAGATTATGTCTATTAAATATGTACAGAATATGTTGGTATATAATTATTTACTTCAGTTGAACACCAAACCAGAGGAGTCATGGTCCAGCAAGAAAAAAATAGAAAATATATGTGTATTTCATTAGTACACATCAAAAATAGACAAGTGACAATGGAGAGGTAGCCTTTCCTTTTATTTTTTTCAGGCAATAGACTCGCCAACTGATCAGATGTTAGTTTACTAAAACAATAGGGGCCACTGTGACGTGATATAAAGAACCCTGAGCTCAGAATCAGAATTCATGATCCAAGATCTATCATTTGTTAACCATATAATAACTGTGGTAAGACCACATATATTCATTAAAATCTTACCTCATTTGTAAAATAGAAATAATGACACTTAATTCAAGGTTAACATAACACAATGTGAAGGGACTTCTGTTTCTGGCTATGATTGACATACTTATAGTAGACCAGCAAAGCACCAAGAATAACTGGAAAAGACAGATAGAATATATATAAATAAAATCTGTGTGAAGACATTGGAAAATTGCTTAGGCAGCCAGGATTTGAGGGCTAAGATCCCAGGAAAAAGTGGCAGCCATTGAGATAAGCTTAACTTATACATGCTTCTTTTCCTTTCAGGGCATTTGATCACTTTTGATATGAGTAAAAGATTGTGAATCCAGGTGGGAGATGGCTGCCAAAAATGAGGGGCCAGCAGAGCTTTTGAAAGGATCATAGGGCTGGAAGACAAAAACTGGCGTCCAGGCCATTGTTCCTCAATGATCATGGAAAATAAAGAGGCATAGAGAAGGAAGCCTGACCTTGTTTGCATTCCCCATTAGGCATTTGCCAACTCCTTGCTGAGCAGCGTCAGAGGTTAAGAAGCTAAGTAAAAAGCAGCTGACAAGAAGGGAGTTTTTGGCAATCTCACAACACTGGGTAAACAAAAAACTGGAATTCAAGACTGCCAAGGAAAAGAGATCGTAGTAACTACTTCAGTCTTTCAGTCGGAACACTTGGCAAGATTCACTCCAGAAACTGGAGGTGAAAAGTAGACCAAGACTTAAAGAGACTGCAAAATAGTGTTGGGTTACATCATTTTCTGATTGAATTGAGATGAACTCCTCTTACTTAGCTGCAGGATACGATGAACTGTAGCAAAAACAGATAGATCATGCAAAACCTATCATACTTGCTATTGACAGTGCCTGGCATTCAACCAAAATCACTATGCAGAACAATAGATATCACCCCAAAATCAAAGGACAACAGAGTCACGAGTGAAATTGTATACTAGGCTTTTCAGACATAGCCCTTAAGCTGATTTAAATTAACAACTTCAAAAAAAAAAAATAGATGGCACAAACAAACTTCAAGAGATTAAAGATCCGTGTTTTAATATTCAATCAAAAATGCACGGGCCTACCAAGAGACTAGATAATGGGGCTAAAACCGATGGAAAAAAGGACAATGGAAAGAGGCACAGGTGATGCAGATCTTAGACTTTGCAGACGATTACATTAAGTAACTATTAATATTTTCAAAGGAGTTGAGAAAAAGATGAAATAGATAAAAAATAAAAATTTCCATAGAGCAGTTTCATATACAAATACTTGAGATTATCTTCTTTAGAATGGGTTAATGTTTCCACTAGTTAGAAAAAGTGGAGCTTATCACTTTTCTCCAATTAAGAACCCAGTCGAGGCCATTTTTGCAAAGTTCAGACTCAGTCTATCTCTGGTTCTCTTTTATTCTTGAAACATGGCCTTCCAGGTCATTTGAGACTCCAGGCATTCACACACAAAGGCTGAGTCCCTGGCGGGCCCTATGCTCTAATTTTAGTCTACTCGACAGTGTGGGACTGGGCAACATTCTGGTTTACTTTTCAGTTGTTTCCAACTTAGCTTTTTAATCTTCCACTTTACACAGCTTCGAATTTCAACGAATGTGTTGAGAGGAAAACCGACTGTGTGTCGGAGATCTCTAAATTCTCCATTTTTGTCTTTCTAGCTTTCTAGAGCTGCACAAAGTCTCATGCATTTGCCATTTTCCATCCCTCTTCCCAGGGCAGATCCTAGATTCTCACCCTGCTGTCCATACCAAATATCTGCAAATCCCCTGACAACAAAAAGCAGCTATACATGATAAACTCACATCGTTTACTTCTCCCTCTCTGGAAGCTTAGCCTTTCTGGTCCCTATTGCTTCACCAACTCTCTGACTCCTTTAAACAAATTAATTTTACTTTATGTAGGTTGTGAGCTGATCTCAGCAGAAGCATTTGCCTTCCTTAAATTACTCCTTCCTGCTTGATAAGACTAACAATGCCAAGTGTTGGCAAAGTGTCAAGCAACTGCAACTTTTATGCCCTACAACTGAGTGTAAATTGGTACAACCATTTTAGAAAACTGGCATTAATATGTATAGCCAATGACATAGCAATCCTACTCCAAGAATCATACTAACCTAAGAAATGCATCCATATGTTCATCAAAGGACTTACACTAGAGTCTCAAAGTGGAAACATCCCAAAGATGTACCCACAGCAGAACGAATACATAAATTGCAATACGTTCATTCAAAAGGAGATCAAAACCACAACCACAGACAACATAATAAATCTTGCAATATTTGGCAAAAAGCTGGACACAACGTAACACCTGAAATTTGAAGAAGCATTGCAAACAGCAAAGCACCACACGTATAAAGGATTATCATTGGTGAAATTACAGTGAAAAGTATAGAATATTGCTATGCCCTGGGAATTTTATTCTACATAAATTTAACTTCTAATATTCTATGTAACTTCAGTGAAAATCCACACACTAAGATCAACAATAATGAAAGATGAAAACAAAAATAGGTCAAAAAATAAATACCAGTCTTGAGATAAACTTAGTAGTATCAAGACACTGCTAACAATGCCATCCGTTGCTTTTTATTTCTTTAAATTATGCAAAGCTGCCAATGTAATCAGCATCCCACAGTTTTTTTTTCATCTCCACTGCTTAAATGCATAGCTGTACATTTTTGCTTTGGCTTGATATATGTCTCTCATTTTTGTCACTTATGTTTGAAAGTGTCAAATTCTAATTTGGACTGCTATATCTTAAATCTGATATTTGTGGAGTTTATGGAATGTAGTGGGTGCATCACATGGCTTGTCTCAATGTTTTGACAATGATGAGTACTTTTTCCAGTGATCAAATGTCCCCAATCTCAATCTGTGTTAAGTATCAGAGTACTATTGCTTTACTCTGCACAATATTACTTTTCCAAAGGGAATATTTTGAAAAAGATCTGAGTCCAAAAGACCTTGATTAAAATTAAACAGTGTTTACAGTAGAAAAAGCTTAATATCAAGGACTACCTTGATATTATACTTGTATAAATCTCATCAATAAAATAAATTTTATATGAGGCCAGTTTGTCTCAAAGATACAAATTTTTGAGTTTAGAAATGTCAACATGCTTGATAAATGTAACTTGTCTGAACCTCAGTTGGGGACTATTACACATAAGAAGTTAAATATTTTTGCAGCCAGACATTGAACTTACTGCTTAACACATCTGGAATATCACTTCGTAGTCCAAACCAGGCTGCTGATTTTTCTTAAGAAAAGGAATGTCTTTATGTTGGGTGATTTTTTTCTTTTCATTTAGGACTTTAAAAAATATCTCTTTATTTTGATATAGTTTCAAACTGACAGAAAAGTTGCAAGGATAGGGAAAGGAATTTCTATATATTCATATACTCACACTCACCAACTATTTATTATAAACGTAACCCCTTGTTTTACCATGTTCTCTCTCTCTCTCTCTCTCTCTCTTTCCTCACCCTAAACCATTTGAGAATAAGTTGAAGATACCACGCCCATATCCTTCATTCCTAACTCCTAAATACTTCAGTGGGCATTTTCTAAGAAGAAGAAGTTCACTAGCCCTCCTTTATCCTTTTTGGCTTTGATATTTTTAACTAGTGAAGCCAATTGGTTTGCAGAATATCCCACAATTTTGATGCGTCTGTCATTACATCACGATTTCATTTAGATTATGCATTAAAAATGCAGGAAAACTTCAGGAGTGACAGTGTGCTCAGTATGAGGTCAATAGGGACACAATGCTAGTTTGCTGCTGGTATCAAGCTTGATCATTTGGTTAAGGTCTCTGGATTTCTTCTTATGTTTCTCTGCCATTAATTTATTCGTTTATTTATTTAATTACATTATTATGGACTAAAAGATTCATGTTTTAATCAATGGGCTATAATTCACTTGCCTTGTTATTTGTTTTTACACTCAAATTGTCCAAGATCGGCTGTGACTTCAAGCTGGCTTCTGTGTGTGTGTGTGAGTACGTGTGTATGAGTGAGAGTGTGTTTGTGTTTATATACTCCCATCATCCTTTGAGCACGTTCTCACTCCTGGGTTAAAAATAAATTCCAAGCTCATTTTTCCCAAGTCTTACATGATTTTTTTTTTCTTCCAAGAAGTCCTGGTTTCTTTTAGTTGAGAGTGGCATTTTGCAATATGTCAATTCTTTTAGACACCCTCAGCAGACAGAGTTGGGAAAATAGACATGTATGTCTATTTTAGGTATATCTACATTTACATCTATAGATATAAAAAAATCAAGAGTTTGTATTGATACCTTCAATTTTGATCTAATATTATAGGACATATTTTAGTTTTTTATCCTTCCATTTGTAACTCTCCCATGACGTATTGAGAGAATTTGTTTTTCTCTTTCTCTATTCTCTCCTTCTCTCTCTCTTTCTTTCTTCCCTTACTTGCAAATGTATTTTTTCTTTTAAAATATACTAGTTAAAATCTTTCAAAAGTTTCAAAATATTAAGCTAGTGTTAAAAATAAAGACCAAAAAAGTTGATACTCTGAACACAATTCCATGAAATTAGTGACTCCAGTTTTAAATACTACATTTTGCCTATACCTGTGTCTGCTCTACCTACTGTATTGTAGGTTTTTTTAAAAATTTATTCAAAGGAATATAATTGTATTAACCAATGTTACTCAAATAAACTTAATAAAATTTATTCAAAGGAACTCTTTTTTCTTTTTTTATAAATGTATTTTTTTAAATTAGTTTCAAGTATACAGTACATTGGTTAGACATTTATATAGTTCATAAAACCATCCCTCCAATTGCTCCCTCCCTCCCCTGGCTAACTGCATTCTCTCTGCCATGTTTCCCATCCCCTGACCAATTATCAACTACTAATTTGTACTTCTTTAACTCTTCACCCCATTCTCCCAGACCCCCAACCTCCCTCCCCTCTGTCTATCACCAAATTGTCCATTATATTTGTGAATCTATTTTTGATTAGTTTGGAACTCTTTTTCTCTTAATCAGGGTTATATAGAGGTAAAAAGAAGGTAATTTATTTGGAAAATGTTTTCATTAAGTGATTAACTGTCAAATTGGATATTCCTCTGATTTTGTAAAAGTGTGATGAGAAAGGGACCTCTTTCATTAAAATTGTCAACCAGTGTTTATTGAGTGCTCATGGCATGTAGGTCCCACCATTATATTCTGCAACCATCGAAGCTGGCAATAATGACTGAGATTACTTTTTGAAGAATGATACCCTTCCATTGACTTCCTAGGAAAAATAGATAAATATTATGCCCCAGTATCTGTTCCCAATGCCCTTCTTGAAAGTGTAATCTACAAATAATGGGCAATGGAGACATAAATATATTTAAAGTACCAAATAGAAAGCCTCTGCTGACAAGCACACGTGAGGTGCATTGCTCTACAGTTGCGAGAAGAAGAATGTGTCTAATAGGAGACGAGGCAGGGAATGACACATTAACCATCTAAGTAAACAAACAAACTTGTTAATAAAAAAGACAGTAAATAAAAATACAGAGCATGAATAATTTTTGTGAGGATCTGTCTTTCAAATAACACTTGAGTTGGAAGCACTTCTTCCCTACCCATGAAACAGGTGTAATGACCCACTGTCACTCTGAGCACACAGGGATAAAAAGTATCATTGGGGCTAAAGAGAAAATAAAAGAAGGAATGACTTCTGGACCAATGCTTCAGAACAGACTGGAGAAATGTCATGATGAATATTGAGTGTGAGGCCAGATTGTTATTTTAGCAGTTGGTGAACAAATCCCAAACGAGCTATTAGACACCCAAGTCCCAGTTCCTGGTTCCACTAAGATAGAGCAAGATGCTTAGAGGTCTAGGAACGTGAGGCAGGTGTAGCATTACCAGAGAGAGAACCATGGCCCCAAGAGGTAGATGAAAGAGTTATGCTCATGCTAATGCAGTACCAGAAATCAGAGCCTCTAAGAGATTAGCATACCCACTGTCTGCAAAGTGACACATATTAAAATAAGAGCCAGGTCTATTGTTGTCATAGCTGGACTTTATTTGTTTTTGGTATTGTCTTTTTTCCCCCCTTAATTAGATGGGGAATATTGCTACATATTCTGTACACGGCTGTGCAGGAATGTGCACATGCCAACAGGCAAGTGGGAGAAAAATAAAGTAACAAAAGCAAAACAGCTGCAGGAAAGGCGGGCAGCCTTAGGCATTACTAACCATGGAAGCCACACCTGAGAACTCTGGGAGCAGGACACCTGGACTCTGGGGCAGGATGCCACCCACTCAGACAGATCATGAGGATGATGCAAAAGGTCATCAGGGCCAGTGACCTAACTTCAACCAGCTCCTGCCATTGGACACCTGCTAGGTGCCAGGCTCTTTGTTTTACCTTCACAACAAGAGCATGAGATAGGAGAAAGTCATTCCCATTTTACAAAAGGGGAAATTAAAGGTACCCTAGCCATGACTTGCCAACCCCAGGCCTGGTGAGCTTTCTGCTGAGCTGTGCTGCTTTATTTGGGGCTAGAATTTTTTTGTTGTTGTTATAATTTCTTTGGGGATTGAGGGAATTAAATGAGATTATACTCATTAAGTGGCAACTGGCAGAGAGTCTTATACAGCGTGTTCTAAAACACAGAGGTCTGTATGTTGCTAAGGGGAGCATTATTAAAACAATAGTGGACTTTTATTTACTGCCCTTCTGTGACATTCCCTAATCTAAAGATTTTACATATATGAATAAATTTAATCATCACAATAGTGCTTGGAAGCAGGTATTATTATTATCATCCTCATCCTACAGGTGAGGAAATTAAGACACAGAAGGGACTTGTCTAAGGTTACTCAGTATATTGGATGCTAGAGCTGCTGTAACAAAGTACCACCCACTGAATGTCTTAAACAGAAATGTATTGTTTCACAGTTCCGGAGGCTAGAAGTTGATACCAAGGTATCATCAGAGTTGGTTTCTCAGAGGGCTACGAGGGTAGGATCTGGCCCAGTCTCTTTCCTTGGCTTGTAGAAGCCTTCTTCTTTCTATGTATCTTTATGTTGCCTTTATTCTGTGTGCTTCTGTGTCCAAATTTCCTTTTCTCATGACTACACATTATATTGTTTTAGGGGCTGCGATGGACCAAATTGTGTCCCCACCAAATTCATATATTGAAACTTTAACCCCAATGTTTTGAGAGGTAGAGCTTTTAGGAGGTAATTACTGTTAAATGAGGTCATAAGGATGAATCCTAATCTAATAGGATTGGTGGTTTTATAAAAAGAGGAAGAGAGAGATATTTCTTTCTCTCTCCACACACATGCATCGAGGAAAGGCCACGTGAAGACATAGTGAGAAAACATCTGTCTGTAAGCCAGGAAGAGCCAGAACCCAATCATGTTGGCACCCTGATCTCAGACTTCCGGTTTCCAGACTGTGAGAAAAGAAATGACTATTGTTTAAGCCACCCAGCCTGTGGTATTTTGTCATGGTACCCCAAAAAGCCACCCAGCCTGTGGTATTTTGTTATGGTAGCCCAACCTAAGATGGGGGTGGGGGGCGGCCTACTCTAGTATAACCTTCCTTAACTAATTTCATCTACACTGACGCTATTTCTAATAAAATCACATTCTGAGGTGATGAGGTGGGAGTTCAACATGAATAATGGAATTTGGGAGGGTATAATTAAACCCATAACATTCAAGTTATAAAGTTAGTCAGGATTCAAATCCAGGTAGTCTCAGTATTAACCACTCTGTTGTATTGTTCATGAAGTAAAACAAGAACTTAATGCAACAACTATTTATTAAGCACCTGCTTTATGCCTCCCTTTTCTTTAGCTAAATAGATCCCTCACCTTTTCTAGAGAGGTTTTTCTCTTTTCGTCTTTTCTGTTTCTGATAAAGTGAGACTTCTTTTTCTTACCACTGAGGACATTTTTCTTGTTTTCCATTAAGCAGTTCATTTAAAATTTACATGTCACCTACCAAAAATATGCTTGTCACAATTTTCTCACTTTCAAATAAATACTTAGCAGATCCCTGCTTGTCTTCTGCTCCAGACTAAATATTTGTGTCCCTCTAAAATTCATATGTTGACGCCTCATCCCCAATGTGAAAGTATCTAGAGGTGGGCCTTTGGGAGGTGATGGGTTTGAATGAGGTCATGAGGGTGGATCCCCCATAATGGAACTGGTGCCCTTATCAGGAGATGAAGAGCCCATAATTCCCTTTCTCTCTGCCATGTGAGGACAGAGCAAGATGACGGCCATCTGTGAACCAGGAAGGGGGCCCCCACTAGCAACTGAATCTGCTAACTTCTTGATCTTGGACTTTCCAACCCCTAGAACTGTGAGATATAAATTTTTGTTATTCATTAGCCAGATGGTCTCTGGTATTTCGGTATCTCAGCCTGTCGCCTAAGACATCTTTCCTACCTCAGGAACTCTGCATATGTTAATCTCTCTCACCATTGCATTCCTGGTGCTTGGAATACAGTTGGAACTCAGTAAATATTTGCTGAATGTTACTATTTCAAATGAATTTAAAATCCGGACTTGTCATTGCCCATGGTCAGAAGTTGATTGGGTTTAAATAGGTCTCATCAGGCAAACCTACAAATACTCTCCAATTAGAACTAATAGACCTTATTCTCTCTAGTGAAATTATCTCTGGATAAATTTAAATAGCTTTTCATAAATGCTTACATGTCACAACAATAATATGAGTTAAAATAACCCATGGGAAATGCCCGTCTTTTTATAAACTACATCTCAAAGAATGGCAGTATAATGCTTGACTGCAAAATGTATAAATTCTGTGGCAAATTAAGTGTTCTGCTGTGGATTTATGGACAAACACTTAATGTGGTTTAAATAAATGAAGGTAATGAGTAACTGATTTGAAATTAAATTAAAATGCTACAGAAGTCATGTTTTCCCACAAATCTTATGAAAACTGCTGCTGAGTGGCCCTTCTTCCTTTTTTTTATCTCCTCTTTTCCACAGCCAGCCTTTTACATTGCCCCCAAAGTCAACTTCGTAAAACGTAGAGCTGACTTTGTCACTCTCGTACTTCAAAATGATGGCACCCATTGCCAACAGAATAAAACACAATTTTTTTCCAACTTATCTTTTTAGCTTTTATCTGACTCAGCCCCAAAGCCTTATATTTTCATCCCACTGTTCTATTAAGCTGATATGAGCCTTCCCTGCACCCTTCTGCTCTGGATCCCTTTGTCCCCTGGGTCACTGCCTAGACTAAATGCCATCCACTCTCCTTTTTCCAGCCCATCCCTATTAATCCCCACTAGGCTCATTTGAGAAATCACTTTCTCTGTGAAGTCTTCTTTGGCTTTCATCTCCTATTGTAAGGAGAAATAACCACTCTTTCATCTACATTTGTCTATAACATTCTCTCTATTCTACTATTTCTCCACTACAACATAAACAACTTGAAGACAGGTGCCATTTTCAGCATCCCATATGGGCAAACATACCCCCACAGAGTAAGTGCTCATTAAATATATGTTGAAAGACAGGAGGAAGAAAAGAAGAAGATCAAGAAGGAGAGTAGGAAGAATGGATACTGTGAAATAGTTTAAAGAAAAATCACAGTTACCTAATTCAATACAACCACCTGTGAAATGAAGAGGAGAGCAGACATTCATTTGCTTTTTTTCCACAGATGCAGAGAAAAACCAAAAGACAAGAAAACCTAATTTTGATTTATTATGAAAGAATACCTGCCTAACTAGAAGTAACCAGGTAAAACAAGTTTAATAATAAAGAAATGAATTTGCTGAGACCTGAAAATTATGCCAGCTCTATAATCTACTCAATAGTTATGCATAACCAAGGTTAAATATCCAGGTGGAAAATAAAAATCTGTTCTTTCATCAAATGTGTCTCAATATCCAGATGTTTGGCATGGTGATAGACAAAACATCTAGATGACTGATTGCATTTCTTATTGGCCACTTACATGTTTTGGCACAATTGGTGATGTTACGAGTCTGGAGTTGTACATAAAGGCCCCCCTCACTTATTTATCCTATAGTTTATATAGTAAGCCATTTGCCAAGAGGAGAAAATGCCAACATGGTTAAACAGAAGGAAATATAAACATGATTTCCTTTGAGCAGAGGATATTTGATGTAAGTTCTGATTACTAGAATAATAATTTGTTAAGTTTCTTGGGAAAGTTTAATAACAAAAGAACTTTTTAGTCCAAAAGCACACCTAGTCTTCCAAAATGCTAGCTCGAAGGTAGGCCAGGCAGATTTCTTCAAATTGTTCGTGGTCATGTAGTTTTCAGGGGTTGGTTATATGACTACACCAAAAATAGTTTAAGATTCATGGTAAATTTTATTTTCCAAAGATAGCTGTAACACTACCCCTATCCCATATGTTTTTCTCATGTTGTGACTCCGACATTCCTCATAAAGAGATGTGGCCACATTTCCTTCCTGAGCATAAAGGTGATCTTGCGTTTATGGCAGAAGTAGAGCTTTGTGACTTCTGAATCTATAGTATATGAGATGATACAGCTTCTGACTGGTTTTCTTAGGCCTCTTGCTCTTCAGACCCATCCATCATTGTGCAGAAGGAAACCAGACAGCCTATATGGGGAGAAACTGAGGCCCCCAGACCAAACTTCTGGCCAAACTCCCAGCTAACAGCCAGAACCAATGTGCCTAGCCATGTGAGTGAGCCTTCCTGGAACTAGATCTTTTGGCCTCCATCTGAGCAGCTGAAGTTGAATTGCATATGTAAACAAATGATTATTGCTATTTTGGGGTTTTCTGCTAGTTCAGCAATGATAACTAGGAAATCTCCTAATAGGAAACAACATACATTCTAACTTCCACCTTCCTGCCATCAGAAAGTATATTCTTTAATTAAAGTGTGTGGTAGGCATAATAATGGCTGCCTAAAGATGTCCGCATTCTAATCTCTGCAACCTGTGAGTATGTTACCTTACATGGTAAATGGACTATGTGATTATGTTAAGGAATCTTGAGATGCGGAGATTGTAATGGTTTATCCAGGTGAACTCTCAGTGTAATCACGAGTGTCTTTATAAGTGACAGGGAAGGCATAAGGGTCAGAGTTACAATGAGTTGAAGATGCAGTGCTGCTGGTTTTGAAGATGAAAGAAAAGGCTATAAGCCAAGGGATGGAGATGGCTTCTAGAAGCTGAAAAAGTCAAGGAAACAGATTCTTCTCTACAGTCTAGAATGAATGAAGCCCTGATTTTAGCCAGTGATACCTATTTCACACTTCTGACCTTCAGGCTGTAAAATAACAAATTTGTGCTTTTTTAAGGCATAAGTTTGTGATAATTTGTTGCAGCAACAACAAGAAACTAATAAAAATATTTGTCATTCTTTGCAATCTGTACTTCCCTTCCCCTATTCTCCAGGTCACCACTAATCTGATAGTACATAATTTTATTTAAAAAATAATACTAATAATTTTTTTAAAAGAATCATTCTAATCAAGCATCATTTTGAAGGAAAAATAAGACTATGAGAAATAAATTGTTTTTTTATAGAGTAATATAGCTTTTTAGGGACAAAAGGAGGTTAGAATTCAATTTTCTTGACTTCCATGTTTGGGACCTTTTCACTAAATTCTTTGACCTACTTTCCTGATCCTATTTTCTTCTTACTTGACCCCTCTTAGACAGTATCCCTTTTGAATGAATTTGAGGAAGAATTTCTTCTCTGTAGGTTGGAGTCACTATATTAAGAGAGAGACTTCCATTCCGACAGCCACTGGCAGCTGCCTCAGAATAGGTTTATTAACCTTGAGAAACACACCAAAGATATTTCAATCTTCTCTTCTAAAAGAATTCCCCATTGCATTTCACTTTCTTTGTCATAAAATAATTCAATAAACTTTATGGAAACCTGAAGTTTCCAACCTGCCAATCTTATAGAAAAATACTGTTTTTCAACAACGGAAGCATTAAGAAGTAAAACACGACACTGAATTTCCATGTTATCGAAACTATATTACTTCATAAATTGTCCCATGTTGGGATCCTCCAGAAGTAGATTCTGAATCAAAGATTTGAACCCAAGCAGTTTATTATGGAGGTGCTGGGAAAGGACGGGGAAGTGAGATGGAAAAAAGCACAAGTCAATAAACTTGATATTATCTAGCAGTTTATCACCTTGGGCGACTGAAGTCTGGTCTTGCTGGGGAACTCTAAGAGACACTCTAGATTACACCTCAGAGGTAGTCCAGCTGAAGGGTGAGAAGCTGGATTATTTGTCCTCCAATTCCATCAGTCATTGGCTGAGTGTTTCTCTTGGGGGCGTAAATTCCCTGGAATTTCCTACCTACCTTCCCCATCTGTGAGTGCCATAAGAAATGGTGCTCAAGGTGATGAATCATGGGTACTTGCAATAGGACATTTATGGTATGTGCTGGAGTGTTATGTGACAGGAAGTTACATGCAGGGCACTGAAAGTATCCACTAAATGAACTATATAATGATTAATTTTGAAATGGAATCTCAACTCAAAGAATCATGGAGTTTTTATTGCTCTTGTAATTTCACTAATAAAGCTGTAAGCAAGTTATTATGATAACCTGTAAGCCCCCTGAGAACAGGATTCATATCTTGTTCATTATTGTACCTTCCAAAGGCTTAATCATAACAAGTGATCAGCAAATATTTAACAGTGACTTTGTAATCAATTGACTGAATTACTTTGCTGTGAACTACATTTAGAGTAGCTATGGGATTACATGTTGCAATGGTGAGGAGCTTATACTTTAGAATCAGACTGTTTAGATTGTAGCCCTGCTCTATCCCTTATTAACTAATGTGACCTTGGGCAAGTTTCTTAACTTCCGATTTTTGTTTCTTTCATCCGTTACATGGATATAATCATGATTCCTATGAAATTGTGTTGCCATAGGATTAAATTTATGGCAAACATAATGCCTAACACTTGTTAACTGCACAAGATCTTTTAGTTATTAATACCAATAATCACTTGAGAGATGAAACTTAAGACCGATCATCTAAAGTGACCATATTATGGTTGGTGAAATCAAACTTCACACATATGTGTGATTATTATAAAATGATTGTAATCTTGTCAGAGAAAATTTTGTCAAAACTGATCACTTTCTAGTAAGAAACAGACATAATTCTACCCTGATCTTTTCACTCTTTAACATTGTGTTTTGAAATGTTTGACTTATTCGAGGAAGTAGCCCTATATTTTGTGTTAGGTAGATATATCAACACAAACCATTCAAGTAAACAGTCTAAGGTGGGATTTCAAATATTATTTTTCAACTTTACAGATAATAAATTTTATCATGTATCTAAACACAAATAGTACTGTCTCTTAGATTTTATTTGTGTAGTTTCCATTTCTGTTAATGGCTCATTTATCTTAGAATTTAAGGATAGATTTACCTTTTGCTTTAAATTGTTTATTAAAGTACTACTAGGTAAGAGGCATCGTGCTAGATGCTTGAGGTCACTGGACCATTTTCTGCTTTTATATGAAATATTGAATATATCCTAAGTAGAAAGGAATTTACCCTAGAAAGAATTTTCATAGCATTCTCAAGAATACATCGCTATAATAAATAATTTTCAGTGTGCGGCATACAACTTAAGCACCTTTCTTCGCCTTTCATCCCTAGTGGAAATGAAAAAGCAGCAAGCTTTGTGAATATACTTGAAAATTATCATTGATTATCTTCATTTCGCCTGGACCAGATAGTCTGTGGTCTTTTTATCTTTTGAGGGAAACAGCAAAAGATTGTAGAAAGATTACTTAATAGGGGATAAGAAAATATGAAGTCGGATCTTAGCTTTGCCTCCAAGCCTTTGATTCAGTGGTATCACAGACGCTGTTGATAATACTTTCATTCAATGATACAACACTGTGGATCAGATCAGAAGTTTAGATGTATCTGAAAAAAATCTAGTTAGATTCTGGGAATATAGGTTTAGAAACATAGCCACCAATTGATAATTATATGGACAGGGTTTGGAAATGATAGAACAATCTAAGGTGGACAGGGAAGATGTAAGTAGCATTATTCTATACAGAATCCAAAATCTGAAGTTTTTATTTAAGCGACGTTGGAGATATATTCTAGCAATCAGGAGAAAGGAGCCCAGGGCCTCAGCTTGGTGGCTGGGATTCAAGGGAGAAGACAGAGTCAAGACAACAAGAAATGTGGACTGTGGAATACAGAAAGTGTGACATCCAGAGACAGAATGGTGGCAGAGGGCAAAGACTTAGTAACAAAGGATTGAGAAATTTTTTTCACTGGGCTCCAAAAGCAAAACCAGCCTCATAAACTGGGAAGGGATGAGGAAATGGTGGTGTCTATTGGTTGTCTATTGCTGTGTTACAACTCACCACAAAATATATCCGCTTAAAATAATCAGCTTAAAACAATACGCGTTTATTATTTCACAGTTTCAGTGGGTCAAGCATATAGGCAAATGTGTCCTTTGGCTTAGAGTAACCCACAAGATTCTGATCAAGGTATTTTCAGGGTTGAGATCTCATCTGAACGCTCAAATGTAAGAACTTGCTAATGAAGCTCAATCGTGTTGGCAGGTTTCGGTTCCCAAAAGGTGGTCCTTATTGGCTGTTGACTAGAGGCCACCCTCATTTCTTTGTCATATGTGCCTCTCCATAAAGCAGTTCAGAACATGACATTTTCCTTCCTCAAAGGCAGCAAGGAAGAGTGTCTGCTAGCAAGACGCAAGTCAAAATCTCATAAAACCTATTAATGAAAGTGAATCTTATCACTTTAACTGAATTCTTTTTTGCTAGAAGTAATCAGGAGTCCAGCCCATACTGAAGGAGGGAGGGGATTTCACAGGTCATGAACACCAGGAAAAAGAGATGATTAGGGGTATTTTAGAGTTTGTCCACCACAGGGAGCTAACATTTTATTGAGTATTTACTATGGCAAGATATAGCATTAAGCACTGTTCCATATAATATTCACTTACCTAAAAGTGTGGCTCTTAAGTTGTGTGGGCTTTAAAGGCACAGAATCAGGAGGGATAATATAGTAGTTGGAGTAAAGATTTCCTTTTTTCTCCACTTCAGTTTCTTCAGCTATAAGAAGACAGGGTCTGGATCAATGTCTCATCCAGTTCTTTCGTTTCATCCCTTCAGGGGTTTCCATAAGCCCGTCAAAGCTTTCACTGTTCTCCAGATTCCTTTTTACTTGTGGAACCTGACATTGTACTCTTCTATAAAGGGTCTGCTTGAGTGTAACGGGATCATAAGGATCACTCTAGTCTGCAAGCTGTACTTTAGCACATGCAGCCAAGCCATGTCTGAAAAATAAAGTACAAGCCACGCTTTTGTATATGGAACAATTTTTTTCATTAATTATGCCAATTTGCCATAAAAACAAATCCTATTCAAAAAATGAAAGTAGAAAGGAAAAGAAAGATAAAAGCAAGGAAGAAGGAGTAAAGAAAAAGGGAGAAGAGGCGAGGCAGAAGCAAATGAACACTATTTATTGAACCCTATCGCGCACCAGGCAGAACGCTAAGAGACATTTGATCTTATTACTTTATTTTGAAATGTGAGCATCTACTTTTTCAAAGATTCACTCATATATTTTATATGTAATTCTCATCTTTTAAAAACTCTGGCCCTGTGTATTTCTTCATTTTCTCCAATTTTTCAATTACCGTCTCTATCATCTAACTACCCTCCTCAATCTCTTGATAATAATTTTGTAAAAAGACATATTATATATGACTTTGATAGTTTATATTTTTGCATCTACCTAGTAGGAAAAAATATTCCTTCCCAAGATCCCCATGGTGACTAGGATTCAAATGTAATCATGAAAACCAAAAAGGAATTTACTGGTTGCTGTCTACATGCTAATGCTGGTTGGAGCTAGAACTGAAATTAAGGTGACTGTGGCTTCTTGTCTTTCATGAATCAGTGAAGGTTCCAATGTGTGTTGGAACAACCCTTCTCCACTGGGTCAGCCTCCTGGCTGGATTCAATCATAGTTTCTAACTTGGGCTTATTCAGTAGCTCAGTATAGACACAGATTCAGTCCGTGGTTTTTACTGCTCTAAGACCAGTTTTCAAATAAATAACTGGTTAAATGATTTCCAGATGCTAAAATAAAAACTATACAGATGCAAATACATTACATTTAATTTCAGGGCTGTTTAAGGTTTCTACTGTGCCTAGGGAAGACAGCTATAAAAAATGGACAAAACTTTATTAGAGCATACTTCATCAATTACTCCATTAACAATAACAATGTGGGAAATAAAGGGTGAAATTGAGTACAATAAAGCAGTGAAGAAAATGAACATAAACAAGAAATGGAAATCAACAAGCAATGAATTAATATTGAACCGTAGCTACACAGAGGAACGTGTAGGTCTTTCTTGAAAATATGATGGTTCTGACCACTGAACAATAAGGCCAGGATTTTTAAGCACTTTTCTCATAATGAGACCTGTGTGACCATGCTCCTCCTTACAACCCATAGTAAACATTCCCAAGATTGCTCTATGGTGGGGAGTAGTCTTACAAAAAGCCCTCCTGTCAATCAGTCTAAAATATTGGGTTTATTAGTACCACTCAGTTTGTATCTCAGCACTCATATGATGCAAGGTGAAAATGGATTAGTCATCCTCAAGGTCACATGGCTGGAGATATAAGTAGGCACACCAAAGAGGAAAAGTTGGGATACAGAACTATCCTCATTATAGCTGGAAATTGACATCCAATCAGAAATCATACACTTACCGCATTAAAAATAGATAAAGCAACAATCATATTAGTTGACAATGGAGGAAAGCCTCTAGAGAGACAACATATCAGGGAAAAAATTAAAGGGTTAGGTTCACAAAAATTAGATTCATATCTGTTTTATGGAAACCATGATCTTCAATTGACATCATCTCAATTATATATATGATTTTAATCCATGATGTTTCTTGGGAAGATAGAGAGGAGAAATATGTCATTGAATGGGGCTATAAACTTCTTTTTAAAAAGGACATTTAAAACTCCTTTGATTTACTTTTATGGCAGAAAAGTAGATCATAAAGAAGAGAAAAATTATCTGGTTTTGTGAGAACTCATTTGATAAAGCCAAGATGCTGAGTCAACTGTTCTTTTTCAGTAATCTTATAAAGTCATGAATAATAATGGAAACCCTTTAATTCCTACTATGGCATTTGGTGAATGGGCTAAGATAATTATGAAGAGAGAAGCCCACAAGGTTAGTGTGGGGTGTGGGAGAGAATGGGAATTTGAGTTCCTCTGAGCTGAAGCAGAGAGAATTTTTGAATGATTGTGTTGACCGTGTGAAGGAGGTACATTCCTACACATGCCTAAGACTGGGGGAGCCAGATAAAGAGATGCTGCCACTGGCCTTTCGTCCCTAACGGTTTTAAGCTCCATGGACAACAAACACTTGAACTTTCTCATTGCTTCTGTATCTGGAGGCTCCTGCTCAGCCTGGCTTCAGATTGACAATTTATGAACTTGCTTTTTTAAATTAGTAAATTCATTTGGCTTCCAGATCTACCCACCTTCTTCAGCTGTTCTCTGTAAAGTCCAGAGACCTGTGAACCCTGATGCAGTATTCAATACAAGCTCCTGAGGCTCCTGGTCCTGTCTTCAACACCGTTTTCAATTTTTCTAATATATATATTTCCCTCTTTTATATATATATCCGTAGACCCACTTTGTGAGACCAAAGCATGTTCTCCTTGATACAATATGATCCATGAGGATTCCATTGGTACACATCTTCTTTGTCTTGTGCATGCCTACTTTCCAGCCAGCACTTGCTCTCCAACCTTGCCCTATATCTCCTCAGACACCTGGAAGGAATTCCACTGAGGAGGTTGAGAATAAAGCATGAAACACAGGATAAAAAATCAGTGGATAGGGAGATAGGAGACCTGAGTTCTGGGTCGACAGATACCATCAATTAGCTGTGTGACCTGGAGAAAGACACTTCTCTGGTCGGGCGACTCACAAAATCAGCAAGTGAGACTCAACCATCAAGACCCATGACAAACCAAACTTCCGATTTTTTAGCAGAGAAGACAGTATTTTGAAACTTTTAGGCATCTGTTTTCCAGCTTCTAATGGGTTGGATGACAAGTGACAGGAACTTAACCGACATTCTAGTGAAAGAATCTTTGCATGCTTGCCTGTAGTTTCTTTCCTTAACTTTGTTCCCACCATAAAACTTAAAAAAAGAAAAGAAAAATATATCAAACATATATCACATCCATGAAAAAAGGAACTTGCCAAGAAACTTTCTATTTATGTGCTCAGATTTACTATACTGCAAACCAGTGGGATCCTAATTCATTTATTTAAATTTCTGTCACCATCATTGTGAATATAGCCAGAGGTCTCCCATGGGCTGCTAGATGAAATGCTCAGTGGCATCATAAGTAAACAAAGAAGAATCTCACTTTCTTGTCATATTGGGGCCTTAGAACCATGTAGAACAGCAGGAGAGACATACTGGTCATTTTTAAATAGGAAAATGGCATGATCGGGAGGCATGGCTTGTCTATTACTTGGAGAATGAATAATGTTGTACCTCTTTTTAATATTGAAGTTAATTACTTAAGCCTTCACTGTTCAGATTAGCAGAGATTCAAGTCCTTTGTTCTAGGCCTCCATCTTACTTCCCACACAAGTCCAAGAACTGCGGAGTATAACTCAGTCCAAAGAGAAATATTGTGCTTCTAAACAGAGAACTACAGGCCAAGAGAAAGAATGAGATAATCTGTTTTCTGCTGCCTCTGCTTTTATCATTGATGTTGTTGAAAGTGACTTTCTCTTTTAAAGAAGTGTTTTCTCAAAATCTGATGTTTTCCTTGCTCACCGCTGTAAGAATCACACTGTTTGATATATAGTATTTTTTAAAGTAAAGAAGATGGAGAAAGTAGAAATTTCTGCCCAGTTATGGCTGCCTCATCTAACTTTAGGCTTGGCACAGAGCTTTATATCGTTATTAGCTTGAGCTTTCAAAATTCAATTATTGTTGTTTGTTTACACCGTCTTTTCCCTAGATCCCCCAGGAAAATTGTTTCAGAACAAATTCTGGCATCTGTACTAGACCCACAAATACCTTTGACCTCCATATTCTGTCTTCTGAGTTTAAAAGCTTTTCCTCATCCTCATTCAAAATCCATATCTATTTCTTGTTGCAGAGAGACACATATATGTGGAGAAAAATCATGCTGTGTTACCACTGCATTTTAGATAACAGCTTGAAGCAATCTCTTAAAATGAGAGCAACCTGTGCAAAAATTACATGGTGGTGTCTAATCAAATAAATAAGAATTTCTTAGATTACTAGGTCCCTCCTAGACCCAATAAACAGAAATGAAGCTGGGGCTGAGAACCTGCATTTTCAACACGTTCTTCAAATGATTTTTACACACCATAAAGTATGAGAACCATTAGCAGATCTGTTGAGGATAAATAGATCAGGAGGACACTAGAAGCGGGAGACCAACTAAGAAGTTATTGTAATCATATATTTAAGTCATGATGAGAGTTTTTACTATGATAGTGATTGTGGTAAAGGTGGAGGGAGAGCATGCTTAAGGATCATTTCAGATACAGTCTCCAGTAGTAAATTTCATCCACTGGTAGCATTCAGATTGGAATCAGGTTAAACTGGCTTATGAATGTGTATGGAATTGCCACTATAAGAAATGGTTCTCTCTGCAAATTCCCTAGATTTTTGGCTTGCTGACTAGGCACACTACACCTCCATCCAACAGATTCAGTGTATCTACAGAATGGGGACTTGAAGCAGTTTTGGCCACACTTTTGGTCATGCTTCAGCTACTTGACTTTACGCTCATCTGTACTAAGCAAATAAGATGTGCAAAGAAGGTGTCAAGGTAGATGGATGTTAGACAGACTCTGGAGTGAGATAGCCAGCAAAACAAGCAGGCTGCTGACCACTCTAAATCTGAGCAAGCTTTCTGAAGTTTATTTTGGTATCACATGGCCCTGCCAGGTCCTCTCTGCAGCTTCTTGAAAACTCAGAAACCTTAAGAGTATTGCCACAAGTCTTCTTCTGTTTTCAAATCTTAGTCTAAAGCCTCCAGAGAGCATATACGGGGTCATCAAGAATGAGGACATGAAAGAACAGAGAATCAAGAACTGTGCATTAAGACAGTAGTCCCCACCCTCCGTTTTAAGGACCTCTACCCTTCAGGAGGTCAACGGGTTTATCTCAATAGCAAACACAGCAAAAGAAATTGGTCAAATATGTTTAGAATATATAGGCTTGAACAATGTCAGACAACTTTCTTTGCTGCACAAGCTCCCTAGGATAATAGGGAGCCCTAATAAGATAATTATATTACAGAAGCTGTAATATAATTAATGTTTAAGAACACACACTGTGGAGCAAGAATGCTGAGGTTCAGATCCTAATTTGGCCACTTACAAGGATATTGATCCTCTTTGTGCTTCAGTTGCCTTGTTGATAAAAGCAGGTAATAATCATACCTGCCTCATAGAGTTGCCAGGAGAATTAAATGAGATAATGAGTGCAAGGGCTTAGAGGAATGCTTGGCACCTATCAAGTGCTTAATAAAGTAAACTTTAGGCAAAAAAACAAGAAGGCAAATAGCATTTTGTGAACTGACTTGACCTAGGATGATTTTGGAAGTGGGATTAAGGAACACGTATACATAGAAGAGCATTCTTTAGGACATGGTTTAGGAAATTCTACACTAGAAAGTACTGGTACTTAAGGAGTTAAGGAAAGGGGACGAAGTCAGTAAAAGAGCCTGAGAAGTGATTAGAGAAATAGAAGGAGAACTAGGGTTTGAATGGTGATTCACTGCTGCCCTTTTTGTTGTTTCTAACCTCAGTGACCTCAGGGAAGCAAGGTCCAGTTCCAAGAGGGAAATGGGTTTTGGTCCATAAATCAACAGTGCTGTAGCTTATCCCTGGCGGATTTTATCCTGTTAGAGGAGTTTTATGGTAGAACTCATGGCAGAGATGTATCATATCAGGCTTACTGACAGTGATGGTGAAGGTCACCCTTATCCCCATCTGGTAGGATCGAAACCTGTATTAGAATCAATGTTGTGTCTCCCCAGATTTCCTTGGCTTCATCTTGAGCCCTCAATTATTTGCTCAAAGAAACACCTGGCCACTGTAAATATCTCTTTATCTCTCGATACCACTGTTGTCTCAGCCACTTCAATCATGATGTGCAGATATTGGCACGGATCCTATCACAGCTGATGAAGCAAAAGGCTCAGCAGCTATAGCATCTATTTTGTCCTTTGAAAGGTCTGGATCTTTTTACTGTTTCTAGACCTAGGGGAAGTACCACTGAGCAAGATGTGGTATTTTGCTTCTCTAGTGACCATCAGGAGGGTCCCAAGAAATATAATCTGGAAATTTAAGAGATTAGAGATAGTGAAATGAACATTGACCAGTGATAGGAGATGAGAAGGAGATACCTAAATTCCTCTCCCTGCCTTCCAGCATGAAGAACAGTTCCAAGTGGCAATGATTCCATGTGGTCTGTCTAGAAACTGGCTATATACTCTTAAAATTGTGACTGTCTCAATAACATGTCACCTTCTATTTGCTTTTCAACTTTCTCTGCCTCATTCACCTTTTTTACTGACTCCTCCCGCCTTAAGATTGTGTGGACGTTTTGTCTCAGTCTTTGTTTTTAGGGAACCCAATCTAAGTTAAATTCTGTATCAAAAAGGACAACTTATATTTCTTGCTATCCTTTGAATGCCACAGATATGACCACATATCTCTGAATTTTGGAAGTTGATCAGGGAGAGAAAGCCTCCTAAGAATCTTTGTTACATAGATTTCTATTCTAGGGAACTTATTTTTCTGATTTCTAAATCAGAGACTGGTTTGAACAAGAAGTTTTCCTCTCTACTGAGAATATATGAAAAGGAATAATGTCTATTCTTCTCTGCATTTCTAACAGTTTGAGCATTTTAAGCACTAAATAAAATCTTACTGAATAAATTTTCTTATAAATATACCTTTAAGCAATTTGGATAACGGGAGGATAATTTGTTTTTCATTTACTTTGCATAATAATAAAACTAAAACTCAAAGGTTAATGACTCACAAACCATGATCTCTGGACCACTGGCAAGTCAAAGTTGATTCATTGCTTAGGTGGGGACTTGATAGATCTCACAGTAAACCAAATTTTCAACTAATGCTGCCTGTAGAAACTTGGCATAAAAATGTGTGATACCTGCCTTCTCCATCTACTGGAAAGCTTATTGCAAGAAAATATACTGTGGCAAAACAATCTTTT
The DNA here is from genome assembly GCF_000325575.1 of Pteropus alecto. NCBI lineage: Eukaryota > Metazoa > Chordata > Mammalia > Chiroptera > Pteropodidae > Pteropus > Pteropus alecto. The sequence goes on along the minus strand of NW_006431920.1, from coordinate 8,688,556 downwards.
AATGAATGTGTGCATCCTCAATTACTATGAATCTCTGGATGTTTGTAATGTAGATAGAGGCATGTTAATTTATGTGAGGCAGTGATTTTAACCTTGTCTACATTTTAGAATCATGAGGTGGGAGTTAGTGGGGTAGGGGAGAAGCTTTAAAAAGTCATCCAAGGTCCTGACCTCAGAGATTCTAATTTCATTGGTTTAATTAGAACCTGAGCTTTCAATTTGTTTTTTGTTTTGTTTTGTTTTTTTAATTTTCCAAAATATACTTGATATTGGGATCCCTGGCAAAAGATATAAATTACATTATAAATATATCAAAAGACTCGTTTATGTCATGTTTCACAGAATATTTGTAGGTAAGTAGCCATTTTCTTTAAAGAAAAGATTAACATATGTGAATTAGAGACTATCTGGGAGAATTTTAATAAGAAAGTTGTTTAAAAGAGCATGAGGATACTTATGAATACCCACTGGGTGGGTAGGAAACTACTTCTAGAAATGGGCTCAAGAATGAAAAATGGGAGATAGGGGCATAGAAAACATACTCTTAATCTTTTTTTTTGCAGAAGGCAGTTGAATGCATCCGTCTTCATGGCAATGAACCCCGAGGAAGAGAAATGATGGCAACGATGATGATGATGATAATGGATATTATGAGGGAAGATAACAATTCTCGAGTCTCCACTATATGATAGAAACTGGATATTTTTTTCTCGTTCAGTTCTCACATAAAGTTCTAGGAAATAGATATCAAATGAGAATATATAGTTTCTAGTATATTATAACTCTTTTCCTCTTTCTCCTATAAATAATTTGGTATTCTTTGCTTTTTAATAATTTTTGAAACTGGGAGTCATCGATATGAAAAATTAATGAATTTTCTTGTGGAATTAGAAGCTGATCCAATTATATAAATTTTCTTTCAAAATAAAAAAGTTTGACGCCACAGAGGACATGACTAAAAGACAGGTGTACACACACACGCCCACATACACAATGCCCTCTCTTGTGAACTATTGACATAATAATTTATGAAAGCCCTTAGGATGAAGCCAAGAGCAACTTTCGAAGTGAAAGAATCCTTTTTTCTAGTTGCCTGGATTCCAGGTGCTCTCAAAATAAGAAGGATGTTCAGCTACACCAAGCATGCAAAGCATTGACGTGATATCATGTAGAGCCTGGTGGTCAACCAGAACACTTGAAATGAGGTTCAAATCCAGATGTCAAGGGATACAAGCAGAAAGGTTCAGTCCTGATACTCTTCATTCCTGGGACAAAAGTAACTGACAATTATTGTCCTCAAGTCTTATAGCCTTATCTCTGTAATAGTTTGAGTTTAGAAAGAGCCATTTTGGTCTAATTGTTAATCTCTTGATATAATTGTTAATAGTAGTTAAAAATTCTTAATTATTTTCTGAGAAATTTGTTGGTGAAAAGAAAGAAATGCCTGAAAGTTCCTTCATTTGCCTTTGAATAATATAGTCCTTCTAGACAATCCATTAGGAAACTTTAATTTTTTCACTTACCACTTTTGAATAATATAAAACAAATTTTTGCTCAGCTTCTGCCAAGACGATGCTTCGAGGACTTCCCATATTCTCTGGGAATCATTACTTTGTTTTGGTTTGCTTGGGTTCAGACCCCTTGAGATGGCCCTTGAGTTTCAGGTTCACTTAAACTGCTAAGATGGGCCTGGCTTCCATCTGCAACCGTAAAATTGCTTTGAATTTTTCCAAACTCAGCCCAGGTTTGCTGAAAACTCATCTAAGAGTTGGCTAGGGTTCACTGAGAGGTTTGCAGATCTATTTGATTATTTAGCTGTTCAGAACCCCAATATCCAAATTGCCAGGTGAAAATTTCACCTGGTTGGAAATTTTCTCATCTGGAGGTGCTTCCTTGCTACTCAAGCCCAAGTTTAAAGGTTGCCTTTTTTCTTTAAAGAGCTAAGGTCTCTGAAAGGAGAATAAATGTCTCCAAATCTCAAAATGTCTCTTGAATTTCCCTCCAAATGAATAATAAAATCGTTCACTTATCGAACCCTTCTTGTATAGAACACGTGTCTGCATCCTTATTAGGGTGTCCTTTTTCATTTGAAGTTACTAAGATATGGTTTCCACTTGACCCTGATGTGAGTTAAAATTTAGCAAATGTGACTGAGCTTGAAAATGTTTTGATTTCAAAACCAATTAGAGACTAAACAGTGTGTGGAGAAAGTAGTGTATGTAGGAGTATCTACGTGCCAGTGTGAGTGCAATTGTGTGATTAAAGGTAGAAGAATGGAAAATGGGATATATTTTTGAGTTATGGAGGAAGGTATGGGGTATTTTCTGGTGAAATGGTTTGTCATAGATGTAATAACTTAAGTTCTAAAATTTGAGAAGATTTAAGGTTTAATACAATTACAATTTATTTTCTTTTTAAATAAATTTTAGGGGCAGTGGTTAATTTCATTTTTCCTCCCTTTCCATTCTCCACCAAGCCTTGCTAAATTTATCTTGAGCTCATATACTTCAGAATAATTGATATCCAATTTGGACATACTATTATCATTATTTAAAAACATATTCTTAACTTGTAATAACTTTTGAAATGCTACTGATCAGCTACTGCTTAACCATATCCAGAACTATGTATATGGCTAAAATTAAAACTACAATTAGTATTTAAAATTACTTTGAGATCATTATGGCTAACATTTTTAAAAATCATTTTGATAGAACTCTAGTAAAATTCAGTTTTGATAGTGCTAAAATATAGTTTTACCTTGCCTCTAAAAGCTCCAATTTACATGTCGTTGCTACAGGTTTCACAGTCCAATAATAATTATATGGAGAAAATGAGGAAATAAGACCAAAAAAAAAAAAAAAACCCTAGAAAGCAAGATAATAAACTAGATGGAAAATAGATTATTATGCTTATTTTTCCTGGCACATAAAACCATTT
>NW_006431920.1:8678189-8685590 GCF_000325575.1 Pteropus alecto | reverse complement strand
AGCGCTAAAATTTTACAGTTTGTCTTGAATATTCCAAATATAGTTAGAGACACTTTTTAGAAGTTTCGTAATTTTGCTAATTTTTACCTTCTTCACAAAACTTAGAAACATTGCTTACTTACAATGTGCATATTAGTTACAATGATTCAGATGTAAAATTTAACTATCCAACCAGGGCACAATCTATGAAGCCGAAGTCTTCAAATGTAGTTCTGATTCTAGAGAGAAAGTGCTTTTTGTGGTGTGATTATTTTCATGTATTTGGCCTCACCACGTGCAGCTGGTGGAAGCATCGATGCCTAGATTCCATGTCTTTGCCATGCCCCGGAATAATCCACTGACTTTTTCCAGGCACTTTGGAAATGTATGGGGTTGGCTAGTATTTTTGTTCTTGATCTGGATAGTAATCCCTGTTTTTTGGCTTGCACGATGCTCCTCAAATGAATATAGACTTAAGATCGTTTAACCTGTTCCCAGTTTAGTCACTTCTGGATGAATGCTATCCACAGTCTAGCCCCCAAGAGAGGCACCCACAGTGTTCACACTGGGAGTCAAGTTGGGGTGTGGGGGACTTTAAATACGGAGTCACTTGTAACGAAAGAGATTAGGAAGGAGATGCGTGACATTAAAAATGGCAAATGCATTATCTTTGTCTTAAAATATGTGTAGAGCTTCTAAAGCACCTATTTGGAAACTATTTAGGCAAAGAGGAAAAGAACCCACAATATTTGGGTTTGGTTTCTTTAATCTTTTTTTTACTATTCCAGGGGAAAAAAAAATAATCATCACGTTTAAAAAAAAAAATCTATGTGTAAAACCCAGGGTTTCTGAATATGATTGTTTCACAGTGATACCTCTAGAAGTTCTAAAAACCAAAAGTTAATAAGTTTCCTCTGAAACAAAAGTTTTAATTTACAAGTTTTTTAAAGTTTAGGAGATTTTGTTTGCATATAAAAACTCAAAAAAGCATCTGGTTTTGCTGACCTCTTAATTGTTTTATACATTTATTTATTTATCTTTTCTGTATTCATAAAACATTTAATCACTCATTCATAATTTCGATGATGTTATGGACTGAATTGTTTCCCCCCCACTCAAAATTCTTATGTTGAAGTCGTAAGCCTCGTTACCTCAGAATGTGGCTGTATTTGGAGATAGGGTCTTTACAGAGCTAACTAAGTTAAAATGATGTCATTACATGGGCCCTAATCCAATACGACTGGTGTCCTCATAAGAAGAAAAGGAGATTTGGGCACAGACACACATAGAGGGAGGGCTGTGTGAGAAAGAGACATAGGGAGAAGACAGTGCTTTACAAGCCAAGGATAAAGGCCAGGAGCAGCTCTTTCTCAAAAGGAACCAACCTTACTGGTGCTTGAGCTCAGCCTCTGAGCTACCAGAACCATGAGAAAATAAATTTCTATTATTAAACCACTCAGTCTGTGGTACTTTGTATGGCAGCCCTAGCAAACTAATACAAGCCATGAAAATGCACTGACCAATCAACTACACAGAAGTTGTACTGTTATACCTTATGCAAAGAATGCAACGAAGACTTCAAGAGATAAGGATCCCCAACACTGGTGTGTGTAAAAATGAGGTAATGAAGGGGGAGATGAGGTGGAGGGGAGTGAAAGGGAAGCAACGTTTGTGGGATATCTATAGATGGCAGTTCTCTGCCAGTCGTTTGACATGGGTCACCCAATGCCGAACACACCAGCTGGGGAGTGCAGAGGATCCTTATGATAGCTGTGAATACAGGATATTTCTTGGCCAGCCCCTTACAGCAGTAAATCCTCTAACAAGGATTTCACAGAGAAATCTTTGTTAAAATCTCTCTCTTCTGTTTCCTTGAGGATGAAAAAAGATCTGGGGTAAGGAGAAAGGTACTTAAGTGTATTTGCCCCCTCGGGCCTTGTGATTTCTGCACAGAAGCATCTTCTAAGTGGCTGGAAGATCTAGGTGACCTTGAAGTCTCTTCTTATAATATGTCTCAGGGATACTTTTTTTTTAAATAATTAAGTGACGGTGTTTTCCTTTGGCCACAGGGCAATTCCTCCATTTACTGCTGTGTTTGCTCCCAAAGGCCATTTCAGCAAAGAAAGCAGGTGACATCTTTCATCAGCTGTGTGATCCAGATGCCCTCCTGATAGGTCCATTCATAGTAGACATGCAGTCTGGGCACATCTCTATCACCTCTGGCATTCTTAAGTTGCCTTTCTGATCTTCCTCATAGCCCTCTAACTGTCTTTTAAAGACAAGATCAAGATCAGGATCATATTATAAGTAAACAGCAGAATCTGAATTTGAACTCAAGACTTTATGAATTTCCAACTCCAGTCCTGCTTCCACTCTAAGGCTAGGAAGTAGGTAAAATTCTGGCCATTTAAATGAGCAGAATGTCTCACAGTGATATTTTACTCTAATAGGATTCTAATGTAATTCCTTAGGGTAGTAGGACCCAACCTTGCTGAACATTAGAATCGCTTGAAGGACTCTGTGAAACACAGATGCCCAGTATCACACCCCTAGGGATTTGTTTCAAGTGTTCTGAGGTGAGGCCTCAGTATTTTTAGAAGCTACCTAGAAAATTCTACAAAACAGCCAGTGTTGGGAACTACTGCCATAAACAGAAGCTCTACACTATTGGAAGGAGGATAAGAATGGGCAATCCATTCTATTCGAATTTCAAAGCAAATGAAATCTGTTAAATAGAAGTTTCATAATTAGCTGAAGTTTCTGATTTAGTAGAAATACACAAGGAAGTAAAAGACAAACAAAAATCAGCCAATTTTTTTCAGAATATTCAATTTATAAACATTAATAATCAGTATTATTATTTTAAAACATTTATTGCTATACTACTTTTCTCAAATACTGGAAAAAAATATTGAAAAATCAAAGCCTAAATATGTATATTCTATGAATAGCTAAAATGTGTGTTCTGTTCATATAAATTTTACTTTTTTAGAAATAATTAAAAACCTCTGGTTGAGAATTCTTTTTGGCCATTTTAAGGTCTTTCATCAAGCTACAGTCCATCCTACTGCCCAGCTCTTTCTCATTGTCCCGAATCCAGACTATCAATATAATGTTTCAGTGAGAACTAAATGTTTTCTTTCTTCCTTCGGCTGAAAAATTAAAGTCATGGTTTCACTATTTGTAAAATCTCAAATTCAAGCTGAACATGGATTTTAGCTACACCACCATGTTTAAACATTTTTGATAGAAAATGCTTTATTGCCACTGATTCAAAGCCACAAACATGCTTTGAATCCAATTCAATATATTTCTTATTTGTTTCTGATTTTCTTTTTTTTTTCTTTTAATTATTATTAGAAGGTATAAATTTCCAGAAAAGGTTGGCCCTGACAAGGCTCCATTATTTGCACATGACAAGGTTTATCAAAAACAGTTGGATTTTTCTAAAAAGCCTTTTATGTTTCCTCCATAAAATATAAATAAATGAAAAGGATTAGACTGAGGAAACGAAGTATAATTCATCACCAATGTGAAACATAGTCAACCGGTTGCAGATGGATAAACCGAAGAACTTGTGATACTGCTCCAGGCAAAAAAAACCCTCTTGCCTGTGCCAATCAGATGTCTTTAACTTTAGCAAAGAAACAGGGCCTGTTTTGTGGTTGGTGATGTCATCTTAATTTATTAGCCTCCTTTTGTTTTTTAGTGTTTAGTATATATATCTAAAGCTGGTTTTGACTCTTGAAAATCTATCATACTCTAACATGGACTTAAAACTATAGCAAAAGCTCTTGTCTCTCCCCTGCCTTCTCTCTCTCTCCCCCTATTTATCTCTCTTCCCCTTTCTTTCCTCCTAAACTTCCCATCCTCCCCAAATAAAACATAAAAATAAAACACAACAAGAACATACAAAGCAGTGAACACTACAAAGGCAGTGGCTCTTAGCTACATAAAACAAGTTTAACAAATTTTACATTTAAAGTCAGTAATTACTAATTTAAGAAAACATTCACTTTTATGTGTATAAATGCAATTTCTCTCTACTCAAACAAAATCAAATATTTTAGCTTGTTTAATCTAAAACATAATAAAATTACGTTGGCTTATAGATCTGTCTCTAATTTTGTCTGTACCGCTCAACATGCAGCCTCATTCTTGGTAAAATAGAAATTCATGGCACAATTTCTCCCTAAAATCTGTCTGAACTTTCGGAAATAAGAGACTTTTCAAGTCCCATATTTTTTCCCTGAACTCCCATTTCTATCTAATAATAATAGAGTGCTTTATAATATATAAATCACATTTTCTGTTTAAAAGTGACCTTCTCAATGACCTTTTTGTCTCTGCCTGTCAGCACATATTCTTCTAGTAATAATAAGCTCCAGCCAGGAATGAGTACTCAAAATTAGACTGATTCCAGGAACCGCCCTTATGAAGTCTGGAATATAGCTCATTTTGAAGTTAATAACTTAACAATTTTCCCCCAAATAGACGTGAACTCGATGAGTCATTTTAAAGAGAGAAAAGTTTACCGATAGTTTTGAAAAAAAAATTAAAAAATAAGCCAAAAAGTTCGCAGTTGCAGGTAGCCCTCTGAAAACGATAATCCAAGTATATGTGTATCATTTTCTATTAAAACTGAACTGGGAATTTATTATTTCCTTTTAATCCTAGCTCAGTTCTTAGAAGCCATAGGAAATTAGAAACTCTGTCTGCTATCTTTTTATCTGGAATTCTTTTGATCCCAGAATTCTTCAAAATTTAAAATATTTTACTATAATGATTCATTTCAATGGGACGCACTATATTGAGAACTGGCACTTTTTTCCTGTGTATTAACACTCAATTACAAAGCTTTAGTACAAATGAGATAGGCACATAATATTCTAATTTTAATATTTTCTCAATAAAATGGTCCTGCTTAAAGACTGTCACAACCATATTTTTTATTTAGAGAAAAAAGATATAAAACTGAGCCCATAGAAACTAAGTCTCAGAAATTTTTGAAACTGACTGCCTGATAATAGATGGAGAGGTATATTTTTCCCCTTTCAAGTAAATGATTTCATTTTAAACAACTGGTTTAAATTTTACAAGAATTTTATTTCAGAGTAAATCACAATAAAAAAAAAAAAACAGCTTTCTTCCATTAGGTCAATTTATATTTCAACCTATTCGGTATTCAAGATTGTCTTGTAACTGTGAGCTAATTGCTTTTACCTAAATACACAGCTGGGGTGTCAAGGGAGACCAGGAGTGCAGTGTCGTGGTATATAAATGACTTCCCTACTACTAAAACATTTTTGGACAGTCCTATCAATGAAGAGTGAAAGAGGAACATGGGCTACCTCCAAGACCACAGAATCACAAAATGTCAGCCCTGACATCAGTGTTGGAAGTCATCTGCAATAGCATCCCCCAGCATTTTCTCAAGATAGATATACCACAGTAAGGAGGAGTCTAGGTCAAGGATCTGGAGAGATCCAGCGTGCTGTGTCTCCTCTTGGATATTCACTTCCCACACTAACATGTGATGGACTCTGAGATATTTCAGAAGAAAGCAGCCTATTTATTGTGGAAAGTCCAATGCTCTCAATGAACATGAAAAGAGTTATACGTGGTGAATCCAACATCTTTTCCCTGTATTAACACTTAATTTCTATAATTTTTAAAACAATGGAACAAAGCCCAGAGAAATAAAATATTAGCCGCAAGATCTCATAGGGAGCAACCTTAAAACCTCAGCCTCTCATTTCATATGCTTTGCAAAGCACCTTCAAAAAAGAGACTAGTTTACATACTACTTGTACACAAGTGCATTCATTGCATGCAATCTGCCCATATCCTTGTCTTGAATGATAAAGATATCGTCATGAGAGGCATTTTATTTGGGTACCCATGGACTACAGGTCACATGAATGATCACGGAATTGTAGGAACCTGAGCCTTTCAATAACATCTTATCCAGTCACACACAAAGACACATGGCTATACTCACCGGTAAGATGAGTGAAATAGAAGATAAAAGACCCAAACTCATATGCTTAGACCCTGCCTTTAATAAATATTATCCTAACATCTGGTTCACTGGCTGAGTTCCCCTGGGTATCTTCAAGTGGACCCAGCATCTCATTTTCTTTCCCTGGTGCTTGTGACAGTTTGGGAAGCGCAGATTGTGGGTAAGGTTCTTTCTTCTTCTCTTACTTACATCTGTGTATAGCTTTGATTTCTCTCAAATAATAGTGAATGAGCTCACAAGTCAACCCCATTGCTCAAAGTGTTGTAGAGTAGAGAGATCTGGAGATACTAACTACTCTGGCATGGGATTTGTCTGTGAGCCAAAGTTCAAAAGGAACCATTGATGGATTAGAAAGATCCTTAATGGTGAGCAGAGAGAAGCTGCCAACAATTGCTGGTCATGATACTCACCACTGTCCTGTTGCCCCCATCAGCATCTTTCATCTGGGTCCTTTGAATATCCACAAGGGGCCAGGTGGGAGATAGTTAGGATCAGTGGAATCTTCAGGGTCGAGTTTAAAAGGAGGATCAATTGGCAGGTGGCAGTTGAGTTATCAAGCTGTACTCTCTTGTTTGTGTCAGCAGCAAGCTATTCTTTTTGTTTCTGTCTCAGAGACAAAGTGCAGGCCCCAGACTTATTAAAAGCAGTGACTCAGAACCATAAAAAACTCTGTAGAGGAAAGAGACATGGTGCTTCTTTTCCTTATGGAAGTGATTGTTGATCAAACCATGTTTAAATATGAAGGCAAAACAACACAGATGCAAAAAAAAAAAAATCTATGGATTCTTAATCATTCGTGGTACTGTTTCTCTTCAACACCAGCTCTAAATTTCTGCAAGATATAGTCTTTTTCCTTATTATTCTGCCTTTTAGTAAAAACTATAGTGAGTGCTTCTCACTGTTTAATATGCATACTAACCACCTGGAGAACTAGTTAAAAAGCAGATTCTGATTCAAGGGGTCAGGGATGGGACCTAAGATCTACATTTCTAACAAGCTTCTAGGTGGTGCTGATGCTACTGGTCAACCACCACATTTAAAGCATCAAGGCTCCAGTATATTACAATCATGGCTGAGCCGCTACCATTGTTAGAGTTATACACCTGTGAGCCGACCACTGAGCAGCAAATTGAATTTTCAAGTAGTTGTTTTGAGTTGATATTAAAAGTAGGAAAGGTCACTCTTCTAACGTAGGAAAACTTTTATTGAGGATAATTGAATGAAACAAGAACATTTCACTTAGATCATTTTCCTTCATTTATTATCCTAGCTCATAAGTTTCAAAATTTTTCATCTGAAAATAAATGATAAAAAGAACACCATCACAGACAGGTTACAAGTGTTATTTCCCTGAACTTTTGTTCTCCTCTAAAAACTAATACTACTAATATTATACCCTA
>NW_006431920.1:8655790-8678174 GCF_000325575.1 Pteropus alecto | reverse complement strand
TTTTTTTTTTTTGGTCAACTTCACCTTTGCTAGACAGGGCCAAATATCAGAAGGGGAATTAGGTCAACATTCCAATGAGTTTTGTATATTTTTGAAATTTGATCCATTTTTATTCACTTCAGGCAGTATAAAGGTTAAGCTCTACATTTGAGAAGTACAGTTTAATCATGATTACTTATCCTAGCCAGTCTTTCTGTAAATATATTCCAAGGTGCTCACTCAATCTCTTTATTTTGAACAACTAAACACAATTTTCAGAGACCAAACAGTTCCTGTGAATGCTTAAGTCATTGAATTGGCCTGGTGTTTTTTTAACTTTTTTAACAAATAGGAACAGTGATGGAAAGTCTCAGAACTTCTAAGGATTAGTGATAAATATGGCCTTAGTCATTGACAAGAAGTAGCATAAGACCCGAGACCTCCTTCATATATGCCAATGCCAACTGTATGAACCAGATCCAAGGTAATTTTCAAGACCCACTTTTGTAATGATTTTGATTATTTTAGCTAGGATCAATCTTTCCTTCCCATTTTTACAGTATTTTTAAGTAGAATTGGTCGTTACATTTCTGCCTCTTTTTTTAGTCTGTAAGCTCCTCCAGGTCAGGAAATTTATATTCTTTATCTAGGCATCTCTCAGAGAACCTAGTACAGACTTTTACATAAAGAAAGGGCCCCATAATGTTTATTGAATTGAAGCTTACCCCAAAAGCTATTTTCAAAATAATCTTTCTGACTTGGTTTGGGGAGAAATGACTTTGAGTTTAACCAACTGTAAAGTACGATAAATCTAAAACAATGTTCTTTACATGAAATTCTATTTCTTCTCTATTTTGAAAAATTCTTGGGGAAACTTTTGATGAGGACGAAACATTTCTTGAGCTGACCTGAAGTAATTGGTAAAACATTAAAGAGGGGGCAGTGGGTTATAGGATGAGACTTTTTCTAGGAAAAAAGGATAGCAGAAATAAGACAACAGAGTTCTTAAAACTAAGCCAATGAAATGAAAGGAACTACACTAACAACAACTTCTATGTATATAATTAGAAGGGCAGATGGCTTTGCATTTTATTTTTATTATCGTTTTTATTAAAACTTTAGATGTAATTTTACAGTAAGAAAAGTTAAATAACATTCGTGACTTTTTTATTCTTATCCTTCAGGGATCCCAATACAAGATTTTTACTATTATCAATGTGAGCTCTGTTTTAGAAATCAAAACTTGTTCAAATACAAAAATTGCATGATGAGTATTGGGTTCCAATATAGTAGAGTTTGTTTGTTAGTTTCTTTTAAGCAAAAAAAGTAATATTAATACATGAGGGTATTTTAAACTCTGCTGCCACAAACAACAAATTCCCCAACTGCCCCCCTAACTTTGATTATTTCTTTGAGTCCCTCCCTTCTTCCCTCCTTTCTTCTCCCATCCCTTTCTTCTCTTTTGTTATCAAATAGAGATACTCTTCCATTATCTCCATTATACTTCAGGAAAAAAAAGTCTTGATGGGATATGAAGTCAATATGGGATTACTTTACAATGGAACCTTCCAAGGAACCCTATTGTAGAAACATAAATTATAATGACATTTAATATAGATTTAGATAAAGGTGATAATTAATAGACAGAGAAACACTGAGTGCTATCAATTAGCTTTATTATCTTGAGCATTTAAAAATACACTGTGCTTTTTTTGTATGTATTTATACACTGTTGGAAATGGGACCAGTTTTTGTTGGTAGATTGGTTGCAGTTTACCAAAACATACATAGACAGACAGGATCCAGCAGTTCCGACTCTGCTACTTCCATGTTTATGCTCAATATGAAATCTGTTCTTCACGTATCTAGAGACTAGAATACACAGTTGCTCAATCTCAAACTTTATTTTCTCCTTTTTCTAGTTCTATTGGTGATTTAATGAAGGGTTATATGTATATAATTTATTTAATTTACTACTAACAGGGAACATTTGCCTTAATATAATTTTGAATCGGTCTTTGAAATAAGAACACAGTTTGTCTTTAATTTTCCTCATACTTTTGACATCTTTGGGGTATTTGATATGAATAAAGAAGCAAAATGGCATGAACACTTCAAATGTCTTAAAATTTTAAAACAAACAAACCTTTAAATAATTCACAAGTTAGATATCCGTAAGGAAACTGACTTCTGGGTAAGATATGACCTCAGAGCTATAAACCCTTACCTTCTAAGGGTATAAAACAAATTATAAAAGACTAAGCCTAAATTCTCAAGGTGTTAAAACAAGTTTATGTCCTAAGAATTGATTTTATTTCTGCACTGGGTCATTGACGTAGCCTCGTTTTACCTACTGAGATAGTTCCTCAGTATGACATCACCATTAACTTGGTTTTCATTTAATCTTTTCAATATGTTAGTTTTTATAGGGTAAAGGTTATATTTAGAAAACCTGTTGGTATCAAAATCCACTGTTGTTCTTTTCTGGACAAACCTTGTGGTAAATTTCTCTTTATGTTGGGAGAACTGAGTTCCTCTTCTTACTTTACCTTTCCCTCTCAGTCTGGAGAGAATAAACAGCTGTCACTTATACGGATTTGTGATATTGAAGTTTAGGAAACATGCCTTATAAATAAACTAATTGAAAAGTCTTTGAGAAGCAGTAAAGCTTTGCTCCGATTCTTGAGTCTCAACCAAGACCAGGATGATTTACAACCAACCTCAGTCGAAAGCCACTGCAGTGTTGTTGGTTCTCTTCATTTAAGAATTTTGTAAAGCTCATATTCATATTCAGAGTTGAATAACAAAGCTTGTTAAAATCTTTACATGTATATTTCCCTAAAAGTTGTGCTGAATAACTTATTTAAGCCACTGCCATATTTATTGCACCACTGAAAACCTGGCATTTGTAAATATTTCTTATTTTTATGGGGTGATTATAGGGTGCTATGCCTTACACAAAATTCTCTTACAAGATTTTTCTATTCATTGGCTAATACGTAAAGTATTTGGCATCGTTATTTTTTTTTCCAAATTCGAAAGATCAAAATAAAATAAAAACAAAAAGAGAACATAAGGACATTTCTAAACAAATAATATACTCAAAATGAAAGTTGCTGTGCTCTTTTAATATCGAAGTTGACTAAATTCTTTTAAAACTTGTGGGAATGCTAGTCTCTCTCATTTCAAAGAGAAAATCTACCAAGCAGTTTGAATTAATTCAAGTTCAAATTCAGTCAAAAGATAAAGGATTACATATTATCCACTGTGAAATGCTGCCTGGGATTTCAATAACTACGAACACAAAATAAGCCTTGAGCTCATCTCAGAGACAAAGTTTCTAAGAGCACGGTCTTTGAACTGAAGGAAGAGACTTGAATAGCCAACATTCATGAAGTGTCTAGCAATTGTAGGTGTTCATATGATGTGGCACAGATCCGTTCAAAATGTACCTATAACTTGTTGCATTTCTTTTTTAAAAACATTTTTCCGAGTATATTTTTAACATCCTTTTCCTTCTGAGATAATAGTCATAGAATACACTTTTCTTGTGCTTTTATCTTTCAAAATTATGTGTTTTTCATTTGTTTAATCCTGTATGCACTATATTTATTTATATTTATACTATACTGATTGTGCCTATGTGTATTGAGGAACACAGCTACTGTCAGGTTGACCCACATCCGGGAAGGGAGGAGTAAAGGCCTCTCCTATTCTCTGATGTCCTTACAGGGCTTCCTGGGAGCCAAAAACCCCCTAGAAGCCAGAGAGTCCATGTGCCCCATTAGTGCAGCACACAGACATTAGTTTCCCAAGGTCCAGAGTGGAATGGTAAAGAGAGAAGAGTGGATCCAGAGAGCAAAGGCTATCCGGTACAATTAGATTAAAAATAATAGTTCCTCACCATGATAGGCAAATCCATAGAGAAAGAAAGCAGATTAGTAGCTGCGGGAGGCTGGGGATGGGGGCAGTGGGCAGTGGCCACTTACAGGGTTTCCTTTTGGGGGTAATACAAACGTTCTGGAATCGGAGAGCAGTTCCAGTGATGGTTGCACATCATGGTATATGTTGAAGTCATTAAAATGGCAAAGTTTATGTGTTTTACCACAATTTTAAAAAAATGGTAATTCCTACGGGACAAGTGGAAATTAAAAAAAAGAAATGGTTAGTCCTGCTATCTCAGATGTAAGAGACAATTATATGTGGTGGTTGTCTTGAAAATTAGGATCATTTGTTTTAAGTAGAACAAACAGATCTAACTAATAAAGTGCCAGTTACACCGAAACAAACTCAAGAGCAATTCTGTTGACCTGGTTAAATCACTTGCGAATTGGTGTAACTTTTACAGAAAATTCATATACACATTTCAACCTTAGAGATTTTGTTTAAAAAGATAACTATTCTTCATAATCTATCTGTACCTCCTCTAGCAGTTTTCATTGTTGGCAAACCAGTCATTTCACTGAAGTGTCCTTATATGCCTTAGAATTCGGTAGTTGGCTCTACTGTGGGAAGAGAGATTAAAAATATTTGAGTACTAAGCTCCAATATACATGAACTCAATTGTGGTTTAAAGCAACTAAATAGAAGTACCTAAATATAAGACTTTTTATGGCTCACATGAGGAAATGATTCCAAACCACCGTTTTCTGTAACAAGGAATTTCTTCAATGTATTTTGGAAACAATTCTATAAATGTCAGTATGTTTTATGCTAATTCTTCATATACAATGCATTAATTTTATAGGGATTTAAATCACTAGGTTTTATTATTCCTTTTACATTGTATGCTTCTTTGAGAAGAAACACGACTCCTTGATTTATCTTTATACAATGCTTTAATTGTTGAATGGAATAGGGTTCTTAATAACAGGTCAGGTTCCTTCAGAATCCAGTTTGCCGATAACTTTTGTATGGGTGCCAAAACTCAGACCCCCATCTGAGTATGCATGCCTTAATTAAATTAATAGTGTTCTTCTGATTGGGAGATGGTTTTAAATGGCTTTAAGATCCCTTCCAGGGCTAACATTCTATTTGGACTTACAACTCTGCATTTTTAAATGCTTAAACACACACACACACACAAATGCACACATGATCGTGTCAAATATTGAATCCTTAGCAACACTCACATAGAGAGAGCAAGTATTTTGTCTGGTTTTTAAGTGAGGAACTAAGGCTTAGGGAGATTATGGGACTTGCTCAAGACCAAGACAGGATTTAAGGCTAGTTCTTCTGATCCTAAAATACCACATCATCACATCTAGAGTCATATCCTGTACAGATGGATCAACTTTCTCTACTCGTATATCAGGGGAGATAAGCCTATCATATCAAAAAGTTTCCTTTTAAGCTCTAGACTCTAGATCGAAAGATTAGTTTCATCTAATTTATTGCATTAAATTAAAGGAGACTAGTAAGTATGGATTAGGTTTTTCCAGCCTATGTCTCCTACAGATGACCGAAGGTTGACTTCAGTGAATTAGAAAAGTTACTATCTTCTAACGATATTTACATTAACGTGATTTATTGTATGTCGATCATTGCAAAAACAAAAACGAACCACCCCTTGAATTTTAGTGTATGTCCTTTGAATGTTGCACTATTTTCATTTTTACAAAACATACACTTTGTTTTCACTTAAAAATATATTATAAACATTTTCCTTTGGCAATACAGATTCTACTGGCATATTTTATGATCATCTATGTTTTATACTGTTTCATTTCAAAAATGTGCTGTAATTTTCTTAGCCAATTTTCTCTTGTTGGTCTTTTCAGTTATTTTATTTTCTTTCATTTTTTTTAGAGAAATAAATTGCATTATCAAACTCTTTATGTAGTTTAGACAACTTCCTTAGGCTACAATCCTGCAAAGGAAATTACTGGTAAAAGAGTTTGTACATTTTTAAGACTTTTGAAAAAATTTCGCCAAGTTTGTCCCAGAAGTGCTGTGAAATTTACACTCTGAAATGCAGGGTTTAAGATTTCCTAATACCCAATCTCTTTGCCAATATTTTCAAATTTTTAACATTTGCCAATTTGATAGTCGAAAATGGTTTTTCTTTACTGACATATTTTTGAGTGACTGTGACAATAAACATTTTCCCTGTTTGTTTTTAGTTTTATGTATATTTATTGATTGTGTTTGTCTTGGGGCATAAATTTATTTTCTATGTAAATTGATTTAGTTTTGTGTTTAGAAAGATCCTTTCTATTCAAGTATGATATAAATATTAATCCACATTTTCTTTTAGTTATATGATTTCCATGTATGTATGTTAATATAACCAGAACACATTTTGGTATGTGATATAAGTATTTCTCATTTTTCTTTCTTTCTCTTATATTTTATGGATTGTAATGCCAACATCATTTATTAAAAAATTATTTCCCCATGAATTAGAAATGCCATATTTATCAGATAGATATTAAATATTTATATGTAAATTAACTTTGGAGGGGTATCTATTCTTTCCCATGAATCACATTGATAATTCTCAGTCTGCTCCCACACTGCTTATAGTTGCTTTATGATATATTTTATAACCTGATGATAAAAGTCTTCCCCCATTACTTTGCTTTTTAAATTATTTTCTTGGCTATTTTGGACTACTTATTCTTTCAGATGAAATTTAAAATCATTTCCAAGTTTCAAAAGAGCTCCTGTGAGATATTAATTGGAATGATCTTAAATTTCAAAATGGATGAGAAAAAATTAATAATTCTCTTTATTAACCTATTTAGTTATGGATTTGTTCATTCTTTCAATCAACCAACACTTGTTGGCTTTTTTCTATACTCTTAGTAATATCATCCGACTCAAAAAGGGCAGCAGCTGGGAAAATAGCCAAGAATTTTAGAATAGTTTCTAACATCCATCAGTAGTTCTCTGATGGTGTCCGAGTACTTCTCAAACTTTTTGAGGCATCAGAATCCCTTAAGAAATTTTTTGAAACAAACAAACAAACAAAAAAAACCACCAATGCTAGGGCCTGGTTCTATTTCATCAAGTCTGGGCCTTTGTGTTTTTATTTAACTCTTCAGGTGTTTCTGAAACACACCCAAGTTTGAGAACTGTTGTCTTAATCTATAAAATAAATTGCAGGTAAGATAAAGCAAGTTTCAAGTATCTTAATAAAGATAATAATTAATGGTATTTATTGAGCACTTACATAAGTGTTTTGAAGAAAATAAATTAATTCTTACGACCAAATTATGTAGTAGCCACTATTGTCCCCATCTTATAGATGAGGGCTTGGGGACTCAGCAAGGTGATGTAATAACCTGGGGCATTTACCTGGTGAATATCACAGATGGGCTGGAAATAGAAGCCACCTTGTTCCCTTTATTTCCTCTGCTTTCATGTCACCTCTACTCTTCTTCACTTAAATTTTATATGAATGCATTTTTTAAAGTTTAAATACATATATTTTTAAGAAGCATTATATCATTGTCATAGATTGAAAATGTCTATGATTTGCCAAAAATAGAAAGTACCTGCAAAAGTAAATTTAAAAAATGCAAAACAATGTTTCTCAACACTAGCCTAATGCTATTGTTTGGGCTCTGAGCCCAAGACCTCCACTTTGTTTTTTAAAAGAGATTGACATGTATTTAAAAAGTTGCAAAGATACACTAACCTCAATGTTAGACTCACTCTTTGATTTAATTGCAAGGCTTTAAAAAAATTAAAAGAACGAATGTATGCTGTATTGTTCAGAGAAATTTAACTGTGTGCGTGTACAATCTGGAATTATATGAATATGGCCTATCTTAAACATTCTTTGTGGCAAGAGTGGATCAGAGAACTAACTATAAAAGTCACAACAAAAATGATTCATAAGGCCCTTAAGTGCTAGACACGCTCCCGCCACTGTCACTTTCTTCCCTTCCTTGGTTCCAATGACGTTAACATCTTTGCTATTTTTTAAACTCGCCAAGTAGGGCCAGGTCTTTCACTTTGCACTTAGTATTCCTTTTGTCTAGAATGTAAATTCCTTAAATATCTTTATAATTTTCCCCTTTAATTCATGAGGTTTCTGCTTAAATATCAGATTACCAGAACAATTATCTTTATTACTTCGCTTTACTTTCTTCATAGCAGTTATTACTTCATACCAAGTTAAATAATCATTTGTGTGATTATTGATTATTCTCCCCTACTAGAACGTGAGCCCGGTGAAGGCAAGGGCTTCATTTGCATATTTAATTACTCCATGCCCTCCATCTCAGAAACGCGTTAAACACTTAAAAAAAAGTCACAAACAAAATGGAAAATATGGCAAACATTTGTTTAACATTGGATCAAGGAAGGACTTTATAAACATGAATGCAGTAAAAGAACACACAGGGAAAAAGTCAATTTGATGACAAAAAGTTTTAAACAGTGTATACCAAAAGAAAAACAAACAAACGAACAAAAAGTAAATAAACAAGCTGGCAACACAATCAGAAAATATTTGCAAAGTATATAATGGACAAAATGTTGCTGTCTTCTAATGGAATTCTTTCATGCAAATAATTTTAATAGTGCTAAATAAGTAGAGAAATGAGCAAATTAGAATGTTGATAGTGAGTTTTCTCTGGATCATGGCCAATTTTCTTTTGCTACATTTCTGTATTTTCTAGCTTAGTATCTGTTAGCATGTATTGTTTCTGTATTCTGGAAAATAAACTTCTTTAATAAATGTTATTTTTAAGAGCGAGTAGAAAAATAAATTAGTATGTAAATAGAGAACCTCAGAGAAAAGATTTATCAAACAAAGTACTTCCATAGAGATACAATTAGTTCACTCATGGTTTTAAAATACTCATTAGTAAAATGTTATTCTACATGAAAAATAAGGCAAATCTACAAAAGAAGAAATGACATTCAAATTAAGTCACTCTTGTTTCTGTTTTTGTCATTCTCTCTCTCTCTCTCTCGCTCGCTCTCTCTCCCTTTCTCTCACTACAGTACTCTAAGAGAGTACCATTTGATTTTCTAGAGCAATTGAACAGAGCTGAAAGTTCTAGCATTGAAAGCTGAAAAAATATATGTACATATCTCATTAGAGTCTCCTAAAAACCCTGAAAAATTAGTTAATCAATAATCAGTATTATGGATGTGGTTTTGTAGCTGTGGATTCAGGCTCAGCAACTTGACCTTCTTGATTATTTTTCTTAAACTGAGTGTGTACTTAGAATTGCCTCCTGGAGTGGCTTTGACATAGCAGTCCAGGCCCCACCAGTTAATTTAGCATCTTGGAATGGGGCCCAAGTAATTGAAACATCTTAAAAATGTCTCAAATGATTCGAATGTGCAGCCAGGATTAGAAGTAAAAAAGCAAAATTTTGAAACATAATTTTCTGACTTAAATCCTTGTGCTAATTTTACTGTACTTGTCAACAAGGGATATATTATAAGAATATAGAAGTCTTAAAGCATATATTTTTTTTATAGGTGTCTGAGATTTGGCATCGTTGTGATATTTGCCCATATCTATAGTGGTACAGACATTTGTTCTCATTACAAATATCTTAAGAAAATATCTATTTATCTATAAGGCTAATAAAAAGATAAGTACATACTTTATGCATCATATATAAAAAATGGTCAAGAATTTTTGTAGCCTTTCTATCCAGATTTGAAAAATCAAAAATTTTGGCAAATTTAGGAGTTAAAAGAAATGAAAAGTATTTACCAAAAAGTATTTACATATGTTGCTTTATATACTTTATGTATTTCACACTCAATTTGGAGACACTTATTTCAAAGCAGAAATATTTGATATATTATTTAGTATCCTAACTTAGGGTTAAAAATTCTAAAATCTCAATAGCTATCAGATGTTAATTTTTAATAAGTATATTAACGAGTTAATGACCATGTTTAATAATTAATATACTAAATTATACATTCCAGCAAGTTTCTTCTTTGTACATTTATCGGGCAAGTAATAGTAATATTCACATTATTTTAACATATGTCTTGCCTGGCTAAATTCATGAAGCTCATTTCCAAGTCATTTAGAAGCTTTTTCTGGAAGAGTTGATGTTTGCCAATGGTGCTTCATTTCCTTAAATGTTCTATAGTAACAATTAATTAGTCACACAGGGTAGAGATCATAGAATTTATTATAGGTGCTTGGAAGACTTTCATTTCATCAGCAAAATATTAAAGATGTAACTAACATCTTCTTTATGTTGCTAAAAATGTTTGATACGGACTGGCTACTTGATACAGAAGTTTATATAATGAAGCAAAAAGATGAATTAAAACAAATTATATAACAAAGACTGGGTGAAAATACAATCTCAGTTCAAAAGTTTAACGATACTAAACTGATATAGTACCAAATAGCTCTTTTCTTCTTTTTCTATTAAAAATATAATCTCATATTAAATTTTCACAACAAATCACAGTAATATTAACAAATGGAGAAAGGATTCCTATCAAAAGGAGACAATTTTGATTAATAGGAAGTACTTGGGATCTGAGGTTTGCAAGAGCTAGGCTCAAATCTGGATCAGATGTTTTGCAGGTAAGTGAATTTTAAGCAAATTTCTTAAAGGCTCTTGACCTCAGGACCTTAGTTGCCAAATAGAGGTAAAAATACCTACTTTGTATATTTTTTGAGGATTACAAGAGAGAAAAATGTAGAACAACTGACACAGGGCTGAAAACATGGAGTTACATTTTTTCTTTGATGTGAAGAAATCCTGTAGCTCTTATATTGAATTGATTACAGTCACACAGCACCTTGCATTATATGTGACTTATTTCCCATTTTTTTCTTAAACATGTGGAGAGCAGAGGCCATGTTTTAATATATTTTTTAGTGTATAACACAATAAAGATAAATAATATTGAGCAAATAAAAAAGTGAATATATTTACTTACATTTATATTAAAAATATTATCTTTGCATAATATTATTAAGGAGAATGCAGTGAAAATACTTAAACTACAGTAAAATCTTGAGCTTATCAGGGAAATATAATATGTATTTTGACTTCAAATGAAAAGACTTCTCTGCATCTCCACAGTCTTAGATTCTTGGCTTTGGATAGTGACTGCCCTTCATCTAATTAATCATGAGTGGGCTATAGGAGAGACATAGTTTAACTGTTGCTTCTAAGGACACACTCTATCGACAGGAACCATGGTGTGATAGATTGCGATGTTAGCCCAGTTTCTCTCCCTTGCCTCCTACCCACGCTCTGTGCCATGCAACTTTGCATTGACTTCTTGCTATAGATGGAACTGTGTGCCATCCTTTATCACCAGGGACAACCACATGACTTGCTTTGGCCAATGAGATATTAACAGATATAATGCAGGTAGAGGCTTGAAATGTACTTGCATTCAGGCTTCTTCTCTTGTGCTTCTCGCATTGCTGTAAAAGCACACCAGGGCTAGTTTGTGGAAGGATAAGAGACACATGGAGCAGAGTAGCCCCAGTTGTCTGAGTTGACAGTCAGCTGACACCCAAACGTCTGAGAAAGCCCAACTAGATCAGCACAGTCACTTACCCAAACTTCAGCTTTACTCAGACATGTGAACACAAATTAATTGTTGCATGCCATTGGTGTTTTGTATCTGTTTTCTTAAACATGGTATTATTATGGTAACAGGTAACTGTGACAGCTATCCTTAGAATTTATTTTTTTAATTTTTAAGAAGGTGGTGTTGTGAGCTAAGCCAACATCTCAAAGCAATCTATTATACGTATGCCTGCTGTTTTTGTTTTCTACAGAAGCTTATAAACTAAGGATAATAATGCCAGATTTTAATTTATTGTTGTTTCAATAGAGACACAGAAAGGTGACACCTGGGATGCACATCCATTGGCTGTGCAAGGTTAATTATCTACACCTGGAACCTGAGCATGATGCTCTCTGGTGCCCAAGTAATCTCATGGCAGTAAAATGAGACTTTGTGTAAGAGCTCAATAAATATTTTCAAAGTATTAAGTCACATATAGTTAAACTTACGGACATGAAACTCTTGAACAGATATTGATGCCCAAGGCATTTGTCTTTCACAAGGCTTTTGCGGTGTTGTCACATTTTCTAAAAATAGTAACATATCGATCCATAAATGTCCACCTCCTCTTATTACTTTAAATCCCCCCATTTCCCACAAACTCCAAGTTTTGACCACTTGCCTGGACTCCAGACAAATGCATTCAATGGCCTGCTAGACATTTCCAACTGGAGGTCTAACCGGCACCTCCTACTCAACCTATCCAAAGACAAATCCACTATTTTTCATTGAAAACTGACACTTGGATTTCCTGTCTCTCTCGATGGCTCCACCCATCACCAAGCCAAGACTGGAGAGTCATTCTTCATCCTTCCTTTCCGTCAGTTTCCCTATGACTTCCAAACCTTATAATGACTAAGGTGGTCTGTGCATCTACAAAAACTATTCATCAAAATTTTCATGGCCTGCAGGAGCCCTGCTATTTGTATTGTAGTAATCTATATTGATCACTAAAATATCAAAGCCGTTCATTTTTCACAATAATCTGGTTGGAATAACGACACAGCCCCCGAGTAGAAAAACGTGAAGGCCTATTTTTGAACAATAATGTCAAAGTATTATTTGTTTTAATGTTCCTGCCCCCATGTAGGGTTTTGAGAACTGTCTTGCAGAGAACTCCAAGAAAGCAGGAATTCCCATCTTTTCTGTCCAACAAATAATCCTTTCAAAAGCCTTAAAAAAAAAAAAAATTCAATGCAAGGCTTAAGGGCAAAAAGGGAATTCAAAAAGTTAAAACTCACCAATAGTTATCTGGCATGAGACTCTTGAAGAAATTGTTAATGTCTAAATGTTTCATGCTTTTCAGTGGCCTGGTGCCTGAACATAAACAGAACTTCAATAAAAGTCATACAGAAAAATAAATGGAACGGAATCTAAGGAGCTCGGCAATTATGTTAGAAATGTTTATCTAAGGAGAAAAAAAACTAAACATCAACTTTTAAATCTTTTTATTATAAAATAAAAGGGACTGAAAGCTTATCTCTAGATTGCATTGGGCAAATGAAATGCATATGTGTTGAATATACTGATTTCCCAAATAATGAATCTGCCATGTGGTTTATGCGACTCTGCTCTTGGTGTGAAATCTTGAGTGGATAGGGTGTATCTCCTTGAAGAATCCAGGAAGCTGAGCATATGAGGGTCCCGACAGTGGTATTGCCTTCTTCAAAACAGGTGCCTCTCTGAAGATATGAAAAACTTGAAGAAGTGACTAATAGAACTAACATGTTCAGTTTAAGTGATTCATTTAGGCTTTATAGTGAACATTAAACATTCAAACAGGAACCTCCCCACAATCTATTGTAACTGATGTCTGTGTTTGTGTTGGGGTGTTATACAGTGAATGATGACATGTCCATTACTGGGATGTGGGGACAGGAATCCAGTTTTTGTGCATACTTACCAAGAAGATAAAATTTATACACCCAACTCTGTGGCTCCATCATAGACAAAGCTCAGAGGATTTGGAATGGAAATAGTCGAAACCTTGCAGGGTCATAAAAACAATAAAAGAAACTAGTCTTTGAATGAGAAGTCATCTGAAGCAGCAGGCATTTATACAGCAGATACTAGAAAAAGCAAGCTATAGATTTGGTATCTAAAGCACAATGTACATTCATAAAAATAAAGACTGACCATCTTCTTAATGTGATATTGGTCCTGATCAAAATAAGATGAATCTCCATCCATAAGATCAGAACAGTGTGTGAGCATCAAGAAGACATTTGTCAAGCTTGGATAACACAGAGAGATCAAGAATCTGGGCAAGATCTGAGTAAAGGGATCTCTAGGAAGAGCTTAAATGACTGGTGAGACATTGGAGAAAAAAACATCCCAACAACACTATTAAATGTAACTTGATAAATATAATTGTGACCAATTAAAATGGCCTCACAAGGTTATGAGGATTAAGTGTTAACATTTAATATTGAATATGCAGAGACATAGTATAGTGCTTGGCACATAGTAAGTACCCAGTTGATGCTAAATACTAAATCCACAGCTTTTATTTCACCATGGGAAATCAATGACTCTCAACAGATCCTTTCACTGTTTAATGAAATCTTGAGTTTAACGTGAGTTATTTCTTTCGGTAAATCAAGGTGGCATGCATTAGCTATCTTTCATTGCATAACAAATTATTCTAAAGCTTAGTGACTTAAAGCAATAATATTTATGATCTCATAGTTTCTGTAGGTCAGGAATGCAAACACAGGTGTACTGGGGCCCCTGGCTCGGGATCTTTCATAAAACTACAATCAAGGTGTTGGTGTGGGTTGCAGGAATCTTGTCCTAGTTCGAGCTGCTACAGCGAAGTGTCACACTCTGAGAGGCTTATAAACAACAAAAATTTGGGCTCTCACAGTTCTTGAGCCTGGAAGTCCAAGATCAGATGCCAACACAATCAGGTTCTGATGAGAATCCTCTTCTGGGTTGCAGATGACTGACCTCTCATTGTATCCTCACATGGCAGAAAAAGTGAGAGAGCTCTGTAGGGTCTACATAAAAGGGCACTAATCCCATTCACGAGGGCTCCATCCTCATGACCTCATTACCTCCCATCGACTTACCTCCTAACACCATCATGTCGGGATGAGGATTTCAACATATGAATTTGGAGAGAACACAGACATTCAGTCCATAATACATCTCAAGGCCTGGCTGGGGAAGAACCCACATCTAAGCTCACTCACGCAGTTGCTGACAAGGTTCAAATCTTTGCTAGGTGGTTGGACTGAGCACCTCAGTTTCTCACTGGCCATTGGCTAGAGGTTGCTCTCTATTCTTTGCCATGTAGGCCTCTCTTTGGGGTGCTCACGGCATGACAGTCACTTCATCAAAACAAGCAAGCAAGAACTTCCCATCAGAAGGAGTGCAAGCAAGGTGGGAGTCACGGTCTTTTTTCATCTGTTTGATTTCAGAAAGTCATTTAACAGCTATGATGTTATGGTCCAGAGAGTGGGCTCTGGAGTTCACCCTCCCATTTCCACCTATGTAAAAATGTGAAGAATTTTAATCCATGTGCCATGCTGTTTTGTGAGAATTAAGTGAATCGATACATATATATCCTTTGGAGGCTGCCAGGGAATAAAAGTAATAATGATAGTACCTAGTTAGCATGATTGTTGAGAGGTTTAAATGAGATGATGAATGGCAGTTCTTAGCACAAGGCCTGGGTAGCAAACATTCAGCACATGGTGTCTACTGTCATCAGTGTCTTCATTCACAATTGTAGAAAGAAGAGCCTCCTCCTGCTGTGGAAAATGTTCCCCCACCTGCTTTTCCCAACATTTCTATAAGGAGGGTTAACTGATCTACGGAGCATCGGGAGCACAACCTAATAGGTACCCAGCATGCACTGCAGTTAGATGGTCTCCCTATGGTTATATGGCCCCTAGTGTTTCTGTGCCACCTAGCCAAGTGCTAATGAGGTATTTGGAAGGACATGTTCAATTTCACATAGTGAGAGGAGGAAAGGCATCCACAATCCCTCAGGAAGATCAGAGGGGCTATGGTATCAGGCATAAACATGACAGCAGCCAGGAGCAATAGCACACTCCATCTTCTGCAAGGGGAGGCGACTCTTGTAGTACAGTGGAGTGGGACCTGTCTCTGAAGTCCTGGATGAACGGGAACATTTGGCAAAATTTTTCTTAGGTTTTAATACGATCTTGCTGAGGTCCCACCAGGAAATATTTTTTCTAAACATTCTGGATGGAAACAAAACAGTGGCATTTTCAGAGAGGGAGGGGAAAAAAAAAAACTTGCTCTCTTACTTAAACCCAAATACTGGAATAAATACTAGAATCTAAGGTCCTTTTAAAGTCATTTCAAAGCCGTAGAAAGAAATACAACAAAAGTTGAAGAAGGGTTTATGTTATGTAGTCATCCACACAAACAAGCTGACTGGTCAGTAAAGCATAGTGCGATGATTAGAATATAGGCCCCAGACAATATGTGCATAGGAAATTTCCTGCATTAGGGAACTAAGCCTCTTGTATTAAGTAAGGCACACTGAACATTTCATATGGTTTTCACAACCCAAACAAAAGTCTGAAAATGGAAGGTCCTGAACTGACAAGGGGAGGGAGAAGTTCCACTTTGCATTGAATTCCAGGAAAATGCATATTCTATGTTTTTTTTTTTTTTTTCCAATTAACAACAATGCCTTTTCTTGCATCTCCTCCAGCTCAGACCACCCCTGTGGACTCACCGGCAGGTAACCTGTGTTTTAGCGACCTGACATCACAGATAACAAAGACAGATGAGAACTGAATGCCAGCCAACCAACCATAAAGGAAACTTTTAAATGTGACCTGTTAAACACACTTGGATAAAGCAAAATACCATATAAAAGGCAGCTCTTTGGGACAAAAATGAATATATATTTATTATTATTTGTATATATTTGTATTTGTATATAGGTATACAAATACATATACACATATATACCACATACACACATATGATACCAGCTCTGAAAGAATAATAATATACAGAAGCAATTATATAATATGTACACGTCATATAATTACATATCTAAAATTTTTTATTTTAAGATTAAAAGACAATGAAGTACAATATTATAACAGATTATACGATAGGTAGTCCACAATTACATTGCAGAATAATGGCAATGACCTCTTTGGACGACTCAAGCTTCCAGAATTTAGAAATTCGGATTTTTCCCAACAATTAAGAGGAAATATTATCAAGTAATGGTAATTATAATAGGAGTTTTTAAACAAGAATCACTTCTAAGAAGAATGGTCCAAACCCCTGGGCATTTTTAGAAACAGTAGGCAGACATGCTCCTTCAGCGTATCCGTGGAGGGAATCCTGCGAAGCTTTATTAGCAGAGAATATCTGGCCCCTGTCTGTCTGTATGATGGAATTTACTTAGCAGTCCTCCTGAGAATACCAGTAGGCCCTCAAGCCTGATCTAGAGTCTTGGAAGAAGTCAGGGTAGGCCAGGTCAGCAGCAACGTAGGGAGCCAGGGAGCCAGGGCCATGGGGAACAGGCGAGGGTGGGGGTGACAGAAGGGTCATGTTGCAGACCAGTTAAGAGTTTGAACTGAGGCTGAAAGTCAAATGGCAGTGGATTCTAATTTCAGTTTATGCCTTTAAATAGAAGTGGGACGTCTGAAGTTTTAACTAACCTGGACAAACCCTCTTTGTCATCCTTAAGAGGGGATAATGAGATATGGCAGATTTCTTATATGAGGATTAAATGAGATAATAGATGTGAAGCACTCGAGACAGTATGCAGGATATTTTAAGACCTCGATAAAAGTAGTCACTGTTATCATGACCCTTGCATTTTAGATTTGAAACCACTTGTGCAATCCCCCCTATTTATAGGCCTTAACGATACCCAGATTATCTTAAAAGGAGAATATCGGATAGAACGACTTTCAAAATTAGCTGAATATATTAAGTTTCACATTAAGTACAGCAGAGTGCTTAACAACTGGAGCTAAATTTGAAGACGGCTGGGTTCAAGGGCCAGTTATGAAAGACGGTGATGTGACCTTCAGCAACATTTGAGCTTCCCTAAGTCTCCTTTTCTTCCTCTGTGAAATGAGGATGATAAGTAAATAAAACTGACAGTGTTTAGAATGCCCACTGAATGTCAGATACCAGGCAAAGTACTTGTCACACATTACTACCTAAAGTGTTTCCCGTGGTAACTTCATGAGGTAGATCTATTAGATCTATTTTACAGAAGCGGATTTCGATGTTCAGAGAGGACTGGTCATTCAGCTAGCAGCAGAAAGGCTAGGTGGTTGTGACTCCAAAACCTATTCTATTTCTCCTTTATTATGCTGTCTCTTACTGTAACAGGTGTCCCTAGTGATACCTGGAGGTTCTTATGCCAATATCTGCAGTAAATGTGTGGTGATTATTGGCTGATGTTTTGCTTGACTGGAAAATAATTCCTTGTCCTTTGTCATCAGCATCCTTATTTCTATTTGGGTAAATCCCCCTCCACCAGGTGGGTGCTGCCTGACGGACCTGCTAGATGCCTTGTGCTCCCTATGACAAGGAAGTCAGAGGGCTGGTGGTCCAGTATAAGCCAATAGAAAGCTTCTTCCTGGGACTGGAATTAGAAACAGAGTGATATAAAGTTTAAAAACAATGGGAGCCCAACCAAGCTCTTAAGTACTTTCTGCTCCTTTGGTCCCTGTGCTTCTGAGCGTGTTCTCGGGACTGCTCTGTGATCCATTTTTTTCCCCATTCATTTCCCTTTTGGCTTAGGTTAAGCAGATCCAGTTTCTGCTATTTTTCAACCAGAGAGTGCCCAATGCAACAGTAAATCCACTCTGTGTACAAGATCAAAGAGCTGAGTGGAGGGAGCCATTCCACCCTCCAGCTTTGGCTCCAGCATGTTCTGTTCGGGGGCGCTAAAGGAGGAAGAGTTTGTTCACTCACATGGAGTGCATGAGAACGAGTGTTTAATATGTACAGTTTTACAAGAGTGGTTTAGGAGCAGTGGCTAGCTTCTCTCCAACCTGCTTAATAAAGAGAAGGTTTTATAGAGAAAGTCGGATCTGAGCTATTGGGAATGAAGTGGTAAAAGGGAATGGATGGATGACAGGTAGGAAGTTGCTTTTTAAGGAAAAAGTTGTTAGATAAATACTTTCACTAGGTACAGACAAAGGTCATTTAAATACAACCATGTTTAATGATTACTAACCTAGCCTGGGTTCAACCCCTATGCTCAGATGCTTCTTAATGAAATGTTTTATATGTTTGCATTTATCATAAGCCTCTGGCTTTTTGAGAAATATTTTCCACTCAAAAAAGGGATGGTTATTCAAATACTTCAAACTCTTCTATAATGAATTGTATCAACCCCAATCTATGAAACCATATACTCTTCTAAGGGAATACCCAGTCTTGCTGGGTAGAGATTTTTACAATTCCTAGTTTTTGACACAAGAGACCATTGCAGATTACTTTAAAAATACACACACATGAAAAAAATCCTGATGATGCCTCATTTAGTTATGCCTGGAAAAGTCCTTCTGCTGCTGGTGGGTTGACACTGGTGGGCCTTTTGGAGAAATGAGACAAAAAGTAGTACTTCCTGTGGCCATAAGAGTACTTCAGTGTGCAAAGAGAGGGGACAATTAATGGACTCATGTCAGTATGGTTGGACTATAAAGTTGTGCTATCTTTTAAATCTGACATGCATAGTAAATATACAATTTATTTCTACCAAAATTTACTAGTAGCTTATTTTTGACAAATAAATATTTTTAATCACTTGTATATATAAGACACTCTTCCAGTCCCTTCTGAGGTGATCGCAGGGTTCCACATCAAAAAGAAATAAATCTTGCTCCCCAGAATCATATGGTCCGGTTTTATACCTAACTAGGGGTGGAGCGGAAAAGAATATGGCAAATGCCTGAAAGTAAAGACTAAGGCAGAAGGTAGTTACTTCTAACGTTGGAGATCAAAGAAGTCTTGATGAGGAACTTGGCTTCTGAGCTGCTCCCTCCAGCTCTTTGCATGTGACCTATGCCTCCTATGTCCTATGAAAGCCAACTGTCACTGAATAAGGTGACAATTGAAGAAATATCTGAGGACGAAGACTAGGTGTCTGCTGGGTGGCAAAAGAATAACATGTGGACTTGTGCATGCTTGGAACCCAGTCACCCCTAAGGGCGATGAATCTAAGGCTGCTCCTTGGACCCCCTCTCTCTGCACTCGTAGAAGGAGGCACAATGACCCTGCGAGGCCGACAGTGTGAGAGAAGCTCACCTGCAACTAGGGTGCTGAAAAGGCCTGAGTTTCCTACTGAGAAATGAGCTCATGCTGTTCTCGAGTTTAAAGGTGAGCACTGTCCTTTCTCCTTTCTCCTTACATTTTTCCAGCTGAAATGCTTTATTTCTGACTTCTTTTCCCTTTAAAAGGGTTGTTAAGGTAAATTCTCATCTATATTCATTTTTCAAAAGTATGTCAGTAGGTGGGAAATGCAATATCCTTCACCTCTGCTAGGGATGATCTATTCGGGAGAGCCTGAAAAGTACACATAAGACAGAAACAAAGCCAAACATTACGCTTGTCCTGTTGCCTGGTTCTGCGGGCATGGTGACAAGAGCAGAAGCTTCACAGGGCTTCTGTGTGAATCCCTTATGATACTGGGAACTGCCTCCACCACTGAGGACTTAATGTTAGCCAACTCCTGTGACCTACCCTCAACCCCTAATATGGCACCACAACTTAAGGAGACCAGCCACTTCCTAGTAGAAGGCAGGGGACAGGACGCAATGTATGCTTCTCAGAGGAGAGTGAGGCTTCTGCAGAGAAAACACTGGCTCTATTTCATCGCAACTAAGTGTATGCTATAGATCCAGGACCTCTGCCAATGGCCTGACAAAGGCGGGATTGGTCTTATCTTCACCCTTGGAGGGTCCACAACCAGTTGGTCTCAGAGATGAGTGAAGTGGTCAGCTGAACTTGGTTTTGTGCCAGCCTGGAATTTTTATTTGTAGGATGTTTTGTTTGGAGCCACCAAATAAGTACATAGTGACATGGCAAATACATGGACTTGGAGACCGAGGGGTGGAGTTGAGAGTGAGAGACCCACAAAGTCTTTTAGGAGAAGGAAGAGAAAATGGACTCACAGATCAGACTGGGATGATTGATCCCCGAGTAGTGATGCCAGATTAT
Source organism: Pteropus alecto (assembly GCF_000325575.1). Classification (NCBI taxonomy): domain Eukaryota; kingdom Metazoa; phylum Chordata; class Mammalia; order Chiroptera; family Pteropodidae; genus Pteropus; species Pteropus alecto. Next base: position 8,657,483 of record NW_006431920.1, on the reverse strand, counting down.
GCAAATAAAAAGAGAGGATAGATAAGTATGTATGGGACATTTGAGACATATACTAATTTTTTTTTTCATTGTTTATCTGAAATTCTAATTTAACTGGGCATCCTGTTAGTCTATCTGTCCGTACTCATGAGCCTAGGGCTATAATGAAGGAGACAGTGATTCTGTAGAAACCAAATTGAAGCCAGGCAATTCAGACAGGCCAAGGCTCAGTCCTCTCTGCTAAATATGGTGAGTGTCTAAACAGATATGGTTCCTAGAAATTTGTTCCATAAAGACTACACTCAGTATTCCCACCTTACTCTCTCGGTCAGTAAATTTGGCCTATTTTCCACTTCTTTCTCCAATTCCCATCATCCACATTGTCTGGGGTCATCATTGCATTTGGAGTCTGCCAGGTTTATCTCGAGGGACACTATTGGATTGAAGGGGTTTGCAGGGCATTCTCTCCTATCTCTTTCTACCACAGATATCATTATTCCATATTTTCCTAAACTTACTGTCGGTTGGATCCTGCCTTCCAAGGAAGGGATCAAAGAGTAAGTCATAATCAAAGCACCCTAGGGAAGGGAGAAAGGGAGATTGGAAAAATTACAACGATCTCATCCCAACCCAGCCATGGACGGTAATGCATGAGGGAGAAGACCCTTTCTTCTTCCCCGCTCTGGCTGTGTCGGGCACATTTAGTGAGCATCTGCTCTGGAGTAGGTATGGTGTTTGAAGAAGGGATGAAACTTTGACAAAACAGCAAGGTTTCTACGTTACTTGAATGGCATAACAATGGTGTTTATAGTCAACCTGTCCTAAAAAAACTATACTTTCACCTCCAAAAAGAGGGGGATAGAGAGAAATAGTGGCAAGACTGAGACAAAGTGTTGAAGGATGTACAGGGCTAGAATTCATTCATTCAAGAACTATTAGTTGAGGAAATCCTGAAGGACTATTTTTATCATGCAGTACCCAGAGAACAATTGAGGGCTAAGAAAATGTTTGAGGCCAAATCACATATATATATTTACTGACTCTAAGATACAGAGCGAAACTATAAAAATTAATGTTCATGCTTTATCAAATGTCTAAAAATGTAATGTTATGTCAGTTATGCAACTCAACTTACATGAAAAGTTTAAACCAAAAGCGCAAACAAAATCCTTTCTTCTTTTTAAAATTCTCCGAGTGATAAAAGTTAAAATCTTTTTCATCTTTTCCCATAGAAACTATATTTAATATGAGATGCAAGTGTGTTAAGATAAAAGATGTTTTTATGTTCTAGTGTTTACGTATTTTGTATTGAAGTCCCAGGTTTTTCAATTATGTCTCTTCTTTAATTTTCTCAACTATAGGAATTAAGTCATATTTTCCCTTTCGTACATCCATCATACATGGAGTCCTTGCCATCTGTAGTCCTTCGTTGTTGTTCAGTTATCCACCAATAGATAATTGCCATTTTACGTCCTTGATTTTAAAATATATTTTATAAGCATTTATAGTTGTCATCATAAATGCATTAGCTCTGAAGTGTCTTTGAGAAATTCTCTGGTACAATCTCCTCATTTTACAGACGAGAAAATTAAGCCCCAAATGATTGAGCCGACCTAGGTCACATTTAATAAGTGACACTTGTGGGACTCCAAACTGGGTTTTCTCGTTCCACTTCCAGAGTTCATTTCACCACAGCACAGTAACTGAAACAATT